>NW_010972920.1:7836418-8227278 GCF_000737465.1 Haliaeetus leucocephalus
AGAACCCCCACCCCCCCCCCCCCCCCCCAACTACACAGCACAGAGCTCTATTTCTTGTATACTTGGTCACAAACATTGAACATGAGGTCAAAGAGCAATATCCTCTACATTCATGATGCTCTTCTGGGCATTGCGTTGGCAGGAAAGCAGAAAATAGGATCCAGAATATATGCTTGGACAGGCAGATCGCACAGAGTGATTTAAAATCCGTGTTGGAAACCTCTTTGCTTAAATATACAAACATTAATGCTGTTTTATAGGATCTGGGCACCCATGACTTGCTTATGGATGTCAAAGTTAAAATCCCAAAGTCATTCAGCTGGTGAAACACAATGTACCTAGCCAACCCCTAGAAAAAATTGGGCAGTTTATAGGCTCAATAACTATCTTATGTTAATAATATGAAGCCTAAGCTGTGGAAATTTTATTAGGTGGTTAGATAAACAGAAGAAATGTATCACCCTGAACAAAACCCAGCTTTTTACATTCTTCCCTTTGTTGGTTACTAATCACAAATGAACTGACAATACCTAATTTGACTGTATAATTATTTCTTTTTGGGGACATAGTAAAATATTCCAAGATAAGGAAAGACAGTGTGACTGCAAATCAGGATTTATGGGATTATTTCCAATTTTTGCCAATGGCAACGTGTGACCTTTTCCAATATCTGTTCAAAAAAGCCTACCAATTGAACAAATTAATGGCAGAAAAAATACATTTAATAATATGTTTCTGGCTTGAAGACCCTGACATTTAGCTCCTTTAGGGCTGGGAGAGGATACCAGGAAAGTACTGTTACTTTTCCAGTTCTCATATTTTGCTATTAATATATGTTGCTGATTACTGTCATAGATGTCACATTCCACATGATGGACCTTTGGTCAGAGCTTATATAGCAGTCTTCAATTTTTATTCTCTGCGTTCCATATTTGCATACTTAAGGTATTACCATTTAGGTCTGCAAAATCCCCATTCATTTGTCACCTGATAGCATAACTGCTTGAGAACTTCTGGTAAGTTCATTTTTGCCAGTTTGTACTTGCACAGCCACCCAAATCTTGAGAGCACTAGGGTATTAGGCCTCAACTAGTATGATTCTCAAAGTAGGTATTTTCCCTTCCCACTCATCTCACCTGACCTGAAGTGTGTGCCAGCTGAATCTAGCCAAAAAGTGCTCCCCATAGTTTAAAGGGAAAGTAGACTCAAGTATAATGACAGAGGGAAAAACAGGGACTTGAAGAGGTTGTCAGAGCCTGTATCAACATATGTTGAGATGATGATGTAATGTTCTGGCTCATACTTGTGATATATGGCTCTTCAGTGTTGCCAAGGGGACCTAAGCCTATTCTCAGCTTGCTTTGGCTAGTAATTGAGCACTGTAAAATGACAATTGTAAAATAAGGCCAGAGTGCCTAGCTGGTTAGAGACAGAAGCAGAGAGGAGTCACTTTCAAGTAAACTCTTACAGTGTCCCACTTCACGTATTTTTAGGATGAGAGGAAATGGCCTCAAACTGTGCCAGCGGGGTTTAGATTGGATGTTAGGAAGGATTTCTTTACTGAAAGGGTTGTCAGGCATTGGAACAGGCTGCCCAGGGAAGTAGCGGTGTTGCCATCCCTGGAGGTATTAAAAAAACATGTAGATGAGGCACTTCAGGACATGGTTTAGGGGCATGGTGGTGTTGGGTTGACGGTTGGACTCAATGATCTTAAAGGTCTTTTCCAACGTAAACAATTCTATGATTCTATCTTCTAAAGCGGGGCTAGAGAGACCGGGTACCAAGCAGTGCCCGGTGCCACGGATGCTGACCGTGTTACGTGTCCTGGTAGGAACATGCGTAAACTGAAATGGTGCTTGGGATGTGGATATCTACACAATCTGTGCATCATAGGGGGATTCATCTTGGACTAGCTCTAGTCTGGAGTGAGTGCCCATTATTTGTGGATTGTGTTAGGTGCATTCCTGGAGTGCGTGTCCGAGTTTGGCTTCATCTTCCTTGAATCAATTTAATGCACTGTAGACTAGTTCTAGTCAGGCCTTAATAAATGAATGTTCATTAGCAACTGAAGTACATTAGGTATATACTTGGAGGATATCTCTACTTTCCACCAAAAGGAGCCAGGTTGCATGCCCTGAGACAGCCTTGCAACATAAACCGAAGTGCGGTTAAGTAGGGCAGATAGAGAGATTCACCTCAAAAGCCCACTCCTGTTCCTGAAACACTGTAAAATGCTCTCTTTCTTGGGTTAGCTGAAAAGGGCTGAATATGTTCAACTTCTCCTTCCAGTACAGTATCAGAGAAATAGTAGCTTGTGGACTTCTTCCTTGCAAAGAGAAAAACTTGTAGCAGCTGTCGGACTGGTGCCACTCCAGAAACATGGATAGTAATAAGAATGTAGAAGACACAGAACGATGAGTACAGGAAAGCAAGGGAGAAATCATATCAGAAGGTAGCTGGAGGCATGACATCTATGCTTCTGTCTGGTGTCTGAAACTTAGCCATGGGACAGGCACGGCATGGGCACTAGGGAAGCAAATGCTTCATGCTGCCCCATCAGCACTGTGAGAAGGACTGCATCTAACAGGAGTCCAGTGTTGAAGGCTGGCTGGTCCTTAACCTTTCTAGTAAAACTGCTGACGAGATTGCTATTTGTGCCAATTAAAGTGCCGATTTTTAGTTACGTATAAGTGTCCAAAGATGACTGTAGTTGATCATTTAGCTTGATTTTGTACCAGTTATCAAAGAGCCAACAGATGACCTTAACTTTTGATCTCTGTTAAGTTAGCTTTTGTCACATGCAAGAAGAAGGTGTGAAAAAAAGTGGAAGTGTCATATCCTCAAATCACTTCCCTTTTTCTATCCCTCAGGCTCTGTCATTTTCCTTCAGTATTTATTTGGTTAACTGAACACAACTTTTCCGTAACTTACCTTCTCTCAATTACTTTGGAAAAAATGAAACACAGAAGCCCCAGCACGGAAGCTTCCAATGGCGCTTATTTGCAAACATATCTTGGCCAAAAGCCCGACTTTACCAGTTTGTTTTAAGTGCAGATCTCCCCACCCCCTTGATTGTACTGGAAATGAACATGAAGAGGAAAAAATGTAATTTGACTGGTAACATCTTCTGGAAGGGTCAACTCTGTGATGCATTGGGGCAGAGTGGGAGGAATCTCTGATGTTAGTTTAGTGATTAAGTTACAGGAAGGAAGATCACAGAGCAGCTCTGTGAATAGAGAAGGAAAATATCTTTAGGGAGGCCACCCACACCCCACCCAGGTCTTAGCTACATTCTTTCCAAATGCCACTCAGAGAAGCCCCCTTCACTAAGCATAGTCAGTATAAAACCCCTCATTAAACAATGTCAGAAGATGTGGTAAGGCATCCTTTTTTAAATTTTATTTTTATAATATTGTTTTGATTTTCTTTTCAGCAAGTGTAAAAGCTTTTTTTTTTAATTTTTCATTTGGTGTTTGAGAGAGGAAGTCTTGGGTTCCAACTATATACCCGTTGCTGAAATAGTCCTTTTGCATTTATGGGCTACTGTAGTTAACAAAAATGCCAGTTGCAACTGTTAATTTCACATACTTTCTTTGTGGAGGTATATTACAGGTCATTCTTTCTCTGCTAGAAAGGGTTGGGGGGAGCAGGGCAGGAAGGAATTTAAGCTACAGCACAGGCAGAAAGAGGCAGTTGAGCAGCCCAGGTTTTGGGTGTCCTACTACCCCATGGAATCTGCAGCTCTAAGTCGGGTATCCAGGTTTCCTACCAACGCGATGCTGGGATCTGGGTGGATCCTGCCACAAGCAAAATAACTTGCTGACAAAAAAGGTAGTAAGAGATGGCCAGGAAAAAGATACGGGATTAGGCCAAAGGGACAGAGTAAGGGAGACCAATATCACCATTAAGGCATTCACATGGTATATGGGTATCCATTGAACATTGGCATATTTGTACAAAACAGAATGATAACAGAAGAAGAAGCAGATTTTCGAATCAGGCACGTTCTAGAGATGTAAGTTCAAGTCATGGCTCAGAACTGGGCAGAAGGTGTAGACTCAAGCTTTTCTCACACTCGTGGGTAGCCAGACCACTTGCTTGTATTTAACTCCCAATTTGGGGAATGCAATTTTTCTAGACTATATGGCATGTTAGCTGAGAGGAAGCATATATGTATTTAGCCCTGCAACTGCTAGAGTTTGTATGAGAACCAGATTGACAGGGAAAGAGAAGGGTTCAAAAGCTTCCTGGTGAAACAAAAAAGGCCTCTGGTTGTGCCAGGACCATCTAGTAGTACGTGAAATGAGAGTTCTTCATGCTACATCAGATCTTCCAGTGAAGAAGATAACACAGCTATGAAAACAAAGCTTGATGGGAGAACATTATTGTGTAGGAAGGAAGAGCAGTATCTATAGCAAGGGAATGATGTTGGGTAAGTGTTGGACTGAGCTACTCTGGCAAAGTGAATCTTTGCAATTAGTTAGGCTTTGTTGTGTGCACCTTCAGACTGTTCAGCTGGAAGGAGTCATGAAAGCAAGGTATGAGTCAAGGGTGGAACTAATGCCTATTTCCATACACAAATGGGGAAGATTTTTTTTTTTTTCCACTACCAGTGGGAGGAATGGAATACAAGCATGGAGGTAAAAATGTGTCTGACTCATGGCAAAGAAGTCATACATCAGTTTGATAAATTCTGTCAGGTTTCCTTTGTGAGTATTCAGTACAAATAATGTATGACTTGCCCACAGTCTTTCCATGTCCAAGAAGTGCTCCTGCATGACACATACTGGAACAGTATAAGGACTTTAAAATTAAAGTAAGGCTATTATGATACCTTTTGGTCATAAAGGTATAACTGTTCCCAGAATAATTGTCTTGCAAAATGAAAGTAAAGGTTTTGCTATTGCTGTAAAGGCTCTAATACTTAAGTATGTATTTTTCTCTCTTTTAAACCATGCAAGTTCTTAAACATGCATGCATCTAAACCACTTTAGTGAGGTTACATAAATCATGATTGTCAGTGGCAGTAATTATTGGTTTTGGAGGGTGAGGACTTCAGAATAAACCCTTATTTTTCCAAACATCAGAACTTGAAATATGTGCATCTTTCCATGCCAATAGCAAGTATGTTAGCACCCTGATTCATTTTCTCCCATACAGTCTTTGCCTTTTTGTGTTTCACATGTGAAAGTCAGTGGCAACAGGTAAGTCAAAATTTTCCACTCACCCTGTTACTAGAATTTGTGTCTGAATTTCTAATAGAGCAGAAAT
Source organism: Haliaeetus leucocephalus (assembly GCF_000737465.1). Lineage (NCBI taxonomy): Eukaryota > Metazoa > Chordata > Aves > Accipitriformes > Accipitridae > Haliaeetus > Haliaeetus leucocephalus. The sequence continues at coordinate 7,841,690 of NW_010972920.1, forward strand.
ATATAACTATATAATAACAGATCCTAGCTGCATTTCTTAATCCAGGTACAAGTCTTCCCGTTGGTGTTCTTCTGGGTCATCCCTTTCTCTAAGTTCCTACCTCTGCTCCAGACAAAAGAAAATGAATGCCCCCCGCCCCCAGTCATTAAAATGATGAAAGATGTGGTGTTCTAGAATATCATTAGGGTTTACTGGTCTTATATTTTGAACTCAGAGATGTATTGCAACTCAGAGGCTATAATAGCACCTGGACACACTACTAACAGGTTACCATTCGCTATTTCTCCTGCAGCAAATGTGCGGTTCCTCGTTACTTTCATGTAGGTCCATTTACCAGCTGAGACCTGCTGGCTTCAGTTGAATGTGTTGTCTCCCATTGAAGTTTTTAAGTTACTTGTGTCAGGGTTGCAGTACCTGGAGATTATAGTCTTTTGGGAGGTGGGAGTTGTTTTTTTTTCATGTGGGTGATAAGTGGTAGAGGAATTGTGGGCTCAGGCAACAGCTGGAACACATGATGTGGCAGTCAACTGGACGAAGCATCTATCAAACTGATACATTTAACTGAGTAAGGAAATGTTTAACTTCCAGATGTTTAAACTCTAATCCCTCTGATGAAAAGTCTTATCCTTCTGTGATTGCAATGGATGGGTAAGCAACATGCTGTGCCTGCCTGGCTGCTCGTCTGCCACTGCAACATGCCCAAGGTAGAGCCCTCTGCTACCGTACATGGTGCGGGAACAGCAGTGGTTACGCTATTCTTTCTTTCTGAAGGGGTACTAACCATTTTTTCTTGTGAATGAGCGGATGCCAGAGCTATGTCTTTTGTGTTTTAAATGAAAAAGTGTCAATGCTAGGTATTACTGAGGTGAAACTGAAACTATCTGTAGTGAATCCACAAATCCTTGGGCCTGGTTCATCATTAAAATGTGTCTCTGCAAGCTGGTTAAGGCCTCTGTAGCAGCAAACAGCCAGGCAGAAATCTCTCCTCTGTCCAGGGAGGAATTCCCCCAGCATGGAAAATCCCTACACATCGTAAAGGGCTGTCTCTGCCAAATTTAAGAGATCTGTGCAAAAAGTGTTGGCATGGGAAATATCCCAGGAGTGGTTAGGGTAGGCAATGTTCTCTCATACAGCATAAGCTGAGTAGTGGCATAACAGGACTTTGTTCCTGGAATAGCACTAAACCAGAACTGGAGGCAGCCCTGGTTATGAAGCACACCTGGCATTCTCGCTGTAGGCATGAGCTTCCTTCTTGATGCCTCCCGTGAGGATCTCTCCTCCTTCCACCAGCCTCTGCCTCCCCATGGTCCTGGCCACGGTCTCCTGTCTCAGAGAAACGGAGGCTGTCTGTTGGCCTGGCACTGCATGCTCATTCTTTTTACTGTTTTCTTGGGTCTCCAGCTAACTCCCGTAACCTTTCCAACTGCAGCTTGCCTTTTGCTTATCTAGTGACAGGACAGCGTCATTGCTGCTTTGTGCGGTCGTCCAAGGATCTCACCCATGTCTATTCTTCAAAATGGCCTGAGGTGTTTTGCTCCTTTGTAGCAGAGCCATTCCCTTTACTGCTTGTGCAGCTGTTGTTCCTTTGCCAAGTAGAGCGTGTTACCCTGTGGCGGAACGGTTGTGGTTTCCAACCTGCCATTCTTCTGGATTTTGTCTGGCTTTTCAGAGGACGTAATGGAATGGCCCAAAAAATCCAGGTGGGGATTTCCTCCTGTTCCCTCTTCAGTGGCCCCACCAGCAGGAACATCACTAGGACTTTAGGTAAGCTCAGAGGCTACATAGCGTTTAGCTCTAATTTCAGCCTGTATTTTCTGTTCTGCATAAGGCCTGTGGTGACTGTTTGTTTTCTTTCTTATTTTAAAGGGATTCTGGGAATATATTGCTGTACTTGCAATATACATATGCAATATCTGTAATTTGATTTACGCTGTTTCCTTGCCAATAATGGGCAGTACTGCCACATATAATTTTTCTGCTCTTTGGGATTTTGTAAGATGGGAATACAAAACACATCATGCACATCAGCAAATGTAGTGCAGAGACTTTCCATGGGACTTCAGTTCATGTTAGCTGTGAGGAAAAAAGTGAGTGTCTTCTGCGTTCTGTACTTTCACTGCCACAATATTTAAAGGCTCATACTTCATTGCGCCTCAGAACTTTTTCTCTCCCTTCTCCAAGAAAACCAAGTGCCAAAGGAAGATGACATATAGTTATCTTAGCAGGTAAATTTACCTAGCCCCAACTGGAGTGAATATATCATTTGCATCATTTCTTACTAAAATCACACTAATTGATAGGGAAATTACTAAAAAGGAGCAAGGTTCTAGTTGTTTCTTGACTGCATGCATAGAAAACTAGATATTAAAACTGAACGATATTAAAAAGGTCCCAATAAGATAGAAATCATCATCGTTCATAATAACAGTAGCAGCAGTAAATGATGAGATTTAATGGACCCAAGATTTTTTGGACCCCAAACAAAACCCTAAAGCCACCTGTGCTCAAAACACGTGTTCTTGCTACAGAACCTGTGCTTCAGATAATTTTGGAAATTTCCTCCATGTTATCATTTTATAAATTATGTAGAATTTCCGTATACTAAAAGCATACCAGCTCTTGGGAGAGCAACTGGTCAGTGTGTACACACAGTTATTTCCTACTACTACAGTTTCATGTTTTATTTTGGTACGAATGCAGTAGGGCAGAAAGGCACAAAGCTGATAGTATTAGCTACCCTAATTCTACGCCAATAAAAGGTTTTATACTAAGACAATGTGGTTTGAAGGCTCAAGGACTTGCTCTTCAACAGAGTCAGTCCCTAAAGATAGACAGCAGGATTTGAGGAAAGGGTTGGCTACTCAAAGCTGTCTTGAGTGATTTTATAATGTACCTTTGTGAACAAAGCTTTTGCATTGCACATGTCGTATTAGCAGGATGTTGTCCCCAAAACTGTGCAGCCATCCACAAGATAGGTGCCACATTAAGTCATTTCTTCATTTTACTTAACAAATAGAAAGCTGCAGCAATCCTCACCTGTCATGAATTAACCTTCTTGATTAGCATATAAGAGAGGCATGTGAACTGGAGCCCAGCTTTGTGTCAGGTTGAGGAATTCAGCGCACCATAAACCCCCAGAATTGTGATCATTGTGGGACTGGGCTCCAACCAGTCAAATATCCTATCAATCAGGAGGACCCCTGCGTGGTATGGCATTAACTTCTACAATTCAGACTAGTGTGGGACTCGGCTGTACTCAATCCATCAGTCAAGTCTGTCTGCACAGTTCCTCCACAGGGGATACATCAACCTTTACAATGCTGGTCATTGACAAGCTGAGTTGTGATCAATCAATCAGTCTCCTATCATGCTGCACAACGGCAGCAGGATAACACAAGCTAGACTGCCCCATCAAAAAAAAAAAGTTAAGTAAAATAACCTTAAAAAAAAAAAAAAATCCTCCTATTCCTTACATATCACTCCCAATGACATCCTTCCCCAGTTTTCTGTCAATTATTTTGCTCTCCTTTTTTTTTCCCTTTCCCAATCTCAGTTCTGATGAATGTTTTTAATTATGTTTTCTGGTTGTTTTTTTTTTTTTTTTTAAGTTTTGTGTGTATGTGTGTGTGATTACCTAATCATTTGGCACGAAGAACTGTCTCTGATCAGGCCCAGGCCTAGAATAACAGAAGTGTGGCAGGTCAGGATGGAAGAAGGTGGATTGGCAGAGCAAGTGTGTTTACATCATCCCTGGCTCTCGCTCAGTTTATCGGTAGATTTGGCCCTATTTACTGTTTCTTTATAGCTAATGGTGAAGTAGATCATATAAAACAGAAATGATTTACAGGATAATAATTGTTTGGAAAAGCTAGTAGTGAATGAAACTAAAGAGAGCGAGCGAGCGTGATAATATGCACGGTGTGCCTTGTGTAGGCAAAGGATGTGGTAGTACTTGGGCATTCATATAGCTACTAATTTCTGCACACCTCTGCCCCCCAGTTTTGGTAGAAATTAGTAGATTTTACTTTTTTATATACATAAAAATTGTGCGTGTGTGTATATATAAAATATGTATTTTTGCTGTGGTGTCTTGCTCCTCTGTCGTTTGTTTCAATGACTTTCAGAGGGGTTTTTTTGGCAACACTTTTTTATCTGGAAAAAACACTGTAATTATACTGTGAAGCGATCTCAGTTTTTAACAATTCTTAAGTATTTTGTAAAATTCTAGGGGGAAAAAAAAAGTCTCCTGACTGATAGTATATATATTTATAACTTTTCTTTTCTATTGATGGGGCCACCAGTTTGCCAGCATTCTGGGCAGGTGTACTTTTTGAATTAGCTTTAGAAAAATTAATAACATAAAATTCAGTATAGTTGAACCTGTTCTTCTGCAGTTCAACAAGTGTTAGGAACAGGGGGTGGCATGAGGGACGGGCTCAGTTGTGCAATGGTAACATTCAAGTTATGTGATTTGGGCTGAGGAGACCAGTTGGAGTAGAATAGCTTCTTCGTTCAAATGTGCTACTTTCTAGGGCATGGGCCAAAGTAATGTTAGTAGCTGTGTTTTTATAACTTTTAGGAGCAATGCTTCTTTAGTGGTACGCAGTGGAGCCAATACGCTGTTAGCTGACTGCAGCTAGGAAAATTAAATGCCTGCAGATTCGGTGAAACACTTAGAGAGATTCAGAAAGACCAAACCTTGCTGCTTACCCCTCATCCCATAGTAATGCTAGTTAGGCAGCTATCTGGGAGAGGAGATACTGTGGGGCACTGGTCCCTTATTGTCCAGACCTGGTCTAGAGCAAGCTGGGATACGTTCCCGGCCTGGATTCAAAGTTTTCCTTTCTGTTGCTGTCTCAGTTGTGGTATGCCCGGTGACCTTGGCCAAACAGCTCCCTTTCCCCTGCTGCTGCTTCTCCTTGGAGATAGCAATACTCCTCTCTGCTATGCCCGACTCTGAGATCTGCTAGTGAAAGGTAGTAGGCAAGAACTGGGCAGATTTCGTTGCAAATCTTAGAGAGACATTTTCTGTAGTAAGTTTTACAGCAGTTGGAGCCTTTGTGCAAGACTATGGTTGCTTCATTGTTTCTATAGGAGGAAATTCCCTGTCCTAATTCCTTGTAGGAAACACTGGAAATTTTCATGTTTTGGGAAGAGATGAGAGAGTAGGAAATAGCTTGTGAGCCCAGCCCTACAAATACTTAAATACCAGTGAGGAAATTTGCTAATTTATAAACCTGCATCTTACTTGGCAGGGGTGGAAAGCTCTGAAATCTCCGTGCCAGGGAAGCAAGCAGTGCTAATGAGAAAAGGCAGGCGGATTTGTGGGAGGCCTGGGGCATTCTAAGGCAAGGACACAGTGGATTTCCAGATCCCAGCATGGTAGGGAAAGGGAATCACTGCTCTGATAGGCCACGGGGAGGCAACTAAACTAGACGAGAAGAATTAAATCTCACCTTATCCATCAAAAGCATTCTATATAAAACACAGGCCCCCGTGTCAGCGCGGGAAGAAGTCCAGAAAAATAATGAAGTTGTATTGGATTCACTAGCTCTTTTTCCCTCCTCTGTATCCTGCCAAAAATGGTATTTTCCTTTAATTTTGTTTTTGTGTTGTTTTTCATGATGCTAAATCATTGCTTGAACACAGATGTAAAAGATCAGTACAGTACTGTAAGGCGTGGACCACACAGACATGCAGTTCCTTTCAAAATGTAAACCAGAGGAAACAATCTGCCTTTAGAATTAAACTTCCTCATTAATTTCATTAAAAACGTGTGCGGCTTTTAGGGAAAGGCAGAGGGTGACTTAAAACATGGCATTATCCCTTGAAAACTGGCAGGCGGTGAATGTGCTCTGGAGGGGAAAAAAAAAAAAAAAGGCGATCTGAAAGAAAGGTTGGGAAGGGGAAGCGGATCTCCTGCAGCGGTTGCCATTTTTCTACTCCTGTCTGCTTTGCTGTGCTCTGCAGACACACAATAATAACCCCAGTGGGCCCGGGGATCAAATGACGTGTTGCTGAAGGATTAGGAGCAATTCTATCCCCCTGGCATGGGCTTAGGAATTTTCATTAAAATGACCTTGGGTGTGGTGAGAAAGGAATTCGGGCTGCATGGATGGAGAGCTAAACATCCTACCTGGGGAACAACAAAAGGGCCTCTGCACGACTCGCCTCCCTGGGCCCCAAGCGGAGCTGTCAGTTTTTTTCCCCCTCAGTGCAGTCGTTCATGGATTAGCTTGGAGATACGTGGAGGGTCAGAATTAAAAGGCATCTTTCCAGGGGATGGAGGGGGGAGGTGGGAGGATGGAGGGGAGGAACAGGCAAGAGGAGGGCTTGTTTCCTGGAATTGCTTAAAAAGAAATACTTAGAAACAAATATGTGTTTGGTAGAGTGGAATTGCGTTTAATTAACAAGGGAGTGTTGTGTCTAAGTGCAGCAGCAGTAGAAAATGGGAAATTACTGCTAGGTTGCGCAACCCCATCTTGTTCATCTCCACAAGCAGCCCTTACACAGTTTGGTGAGTTTCTTGTGTATGTGCTTGCTTGAACAAAAATTTTTAGTCCTGGTCTACGAGACCTGGTGAGTGTTTGAATACAGTTTGACTGTATGTATTCAGTCAGGCAGTGTCTTGCACCTTGCAGTAGCACTTTTAAATTCATGCTGGTTAAACCCAATTGTCTTTGAGGAAGCAATTAACTCTTAACTGTAATGCAGTTACCTATGAAATATGCTGTAACATCTTCAACTGGTAGCAACGTTCCAGAAGAAACAGGTTTATCAGAATAAAAACAAAGCATGATGTTGCTAGCAACAGAGCGAAAGCATTAAAGCAAGCAGAATGTAAATACCCATGCTTAAGTTTATAGGGCATGTGGTTGAATGGTTCTATGCTTGTATGCACAGTCTTGACATATTTCATCACCTCCTGGTGAAATGTCCCTCCTTATGTTGCATTCAAGGTAAATTAAAAGAAATGGTGGGAGCAGGTGTCATTCTTTTCAGGCAAATCTGTTGCCTTTGTCCTCAAATTCCACTTCTGTGTCACTGTCTCATTTAAGCATCCTGCAGGCTTTGCATCTCAAGCTGTTAAACCCTCCAGGCAGGCCCTTTAATGCAGAAGATGGTGACCAAGAGGCTTTTCTCAAAGTACTGATGGAAATGATGAAAGAAAGAAAGTGGTGAAGCTCACTGACCAAGCAATGCACTATTGAGTTAGTCTCCTCCTGATCAGACTAGCCTTGTAGTGAGCACATAACACTATAGCAGGTATTCTTGGTGACAACAGTCGTTCTGGAGCACTTGGATGTAACAAAAAGTGTTCAGAAGCGAGCACTGAAAAAGGTGTATTATCTGTAGTTCACTTTTGTCTGGTTTTAGAGGTTTGTTTTCAGCTTGAACTGGAACTGACTTTGGAGATTCAAACTCATTCTGGAAGACATCAAGGAACTCTTGATGTCCAAAGACGTAATGGTCAACAACTGACAATTAGGTGAACCTGAGCTATGTCATAGGTGTACCTGTGCCCAGCTGCGTCCCCTACTGATCCTCATTGGACTTCCCAGCCTGACCCCAGACTTAACCTGTAACCTCACTTTTTTCCACGGTCACTGGGCTGTAGGTGGATCTTCTCACTGTCACCACCCCGGCCCTGCTCGGCTCCTGGGTTGTCTAGCCCTGCTCCTGCTGCTTCTAGAGAGTTAGTGTGAGGAAGGAGCAGGATCCTGGGCAGTTAGCTTCAGTGGGGTTCCTGGGCCCCTAGGGAGGGGATCCCAGGTAAGGCTGGTCAGGGCAATTAAGGCCTACTGGTGCCCTCAGGATGAGGGACCTAAGGATCTCTGACTTCATCAGGAGAGTGGGGCAGGGCGTGTGTCAATAGGTCAGTACTGGCTTTTTGTGAGATATTGCACAGCTTCTCTGTTGGGACAACAGATAATCTCCTCTTTGCTAATGCCTTAAGAGAGAAAAGTCATTAAGTTGGCTTGTGCTGTCCTGTCAGTGGACTTGAGAAAACTAGGGGGGAGCTGTGGGCTGTGGTTACTTGAAGTTCGCTGAGACAGGAAGAAACTCCATTACTTTGGGCCGTGAGTGCAACCTCGTTGAACCTAATGGACGGTTAAGAGCCCTTTGACGGTCTCCTTCTAGAGAAGATCAGTTTGGGCTTGGCCTGGCCAAGTGCTGTCTTCTGGGAGAAGACACAGCCCAGGGATGGACTTCCCTGGACCAGAGGAAAGGCTGAGCATTTTGCAGCAGGTGCTGTGTGGCCGACCACCCAGAGTTTGTAAACCAGAAGCTGATTGAGTGCGAAGTCCTGTCATGTTCTCAGAGGGTGCCCTGGGTGGGATTGCCATGATAGCAACAAAAGATTATCTGTTCCAGGCCTCTCCTTCCTGAGCCTGCAGAAACACAATCCATTACTTCAGACTGAAAGAGTTTATTTCAGCCTGATTACATTACAAGAAGATCCTGGAAGCGCGTTCATGCACGAGTAGCAGAAACCTGTCACGTTTGAGAAACTGTTTGTCAGTATGACTGGCCTGTTCCCCTCAGCTCAGTACCTGGAGGCAGAAGGCACTGTGGTTAATGGGGAGGGAGGCCTGGAAATACTAATCAAACCTGTAATCTCCTACGAAGACATGTGTAGGCACTGCTGCTGAAGACTGTTATTCTAGACACCTTATTCTGATCTCTTGACTCTGTCTTATGTGGCTCTGGAAGGAAGAGTGGAATGGAAGTGTGACCAAGCTCAGTAAGTGGCTTTCCTGAAAACAGGCTGAGTGGTTTTCCTCTTGCAGAAGACCCATGTGAACCGCATGGCTTTTCCCTAAATCTCTGGAGGTTGCTCTTCAAGAGATCGATGGGGCCCAGATTTGTAGAGCTGAGGATAGTAGGACCTGTTTTGCATTTTCTTCATACTGTACCCACAAATAATTTGGTACAAGTTAAGAAGGGAAGTTTTCTTCCTGATCTGCATGGCAGATCTCTGCCTCCCTCCCCTTCCGTTGTAGGGTGACTTCTTTGTCCTGGGAAAGATTTTTAGTAAATTGTTTTAAAAGAACCTTCAGTCCACCTGTCATGGGAATCAGTGGGGCTAGAAACCTGAATCTTTCTTTCCAGAAACAGACCTAAGGTGTCTGAAAGCAAAGGGAGCAACTTTATTTGTGCTGGGGCTGCCTGTCCTCTCTGCTCCATGAGGGTGAAAGACAATCAGAAACTCCGAAATATCTGTCATTCCCATTGAGTGAGGAAAAGCAGAGTGTGATACTTTATAGTGCCAATCTGTCAACAGTCATTATTGCTTAAAGTTTTTGCTTGAGGCATGCAAGTTGGTATACTTATTTTCACTTGCAGGAAGGGTGATTTGAAGCAGAGAGAGGTTAATCTCTTACATCAGCCAAGTCATATTAGCACCGTCCAAAATGTTCAATAGAGTTTGTTTGCTCACTGTCACTATGCATAGCTAAAAGCATTGGTATGCACTGCTTCTGCCTGCCTATTATGGGCTATCTTGGGTGGCCTGTCCAACCCATTGATAAGGCCCAGTGGTGACACTGCTGTGACAATGAAATTGCCAGGGAAGGAGTCACTAGCTGAGCTGTGAGTCTTAAGCCTCTAGTAATGTGTCCAGCCTAGGTTTTCCTAAGCTGACAAACGTGTTCACTGTGGCCAGAGAGTACAGCAGAGGTGGCTAACTAAGCTGTCTGGCAACCCATAATTTTCTAGTCACGGGGTGACTCAGTTCCTCTAATACCATTTCACCGGCCCCAGAGAGACTGGTTTCCCTTGCCTCTAGTCCAAACCAGGCAGCAGTTTTGGTGGCCATCAGGTCTTTTTTGTTTTCTCAGATCCCCATATTTAGATGCATTACTCTCGTATCAAACACAACTGTGTTGTGTTCTTGCACATTTCTCTCAGGAGGAATGGAAGAGGACATCCAGTAAATATTTACTGCATGGGAAATGTATGAATGCCAGTGAGGGGGAGTATTTAGTGCTAATGGAGGGGTGTTGCAAAAGGTACAGCACTATTTGACAGGATTTTAGTAGTTTTGTCAATATGAGAATGTCCTGAATCTGAAAAAGTTGTCTGCTAAACCTGAAGGGGAGGTTCTGGCTATTGAGACCTGTGCATCATTCTTCCCCTTTGGTCTAGCCTGTGTGAAGACAACACTAGAAGTCTTCTTCCTCAGGATTTAGAAACAGAACTGGATAGACCACTGAAAGAAATTTAGACAGATCAGCCAAGATCATGCAAGAGGAGATATGGAAGAGGTTACACAGTTCTGGACATATTTTCCATCTTTGATTCCGAGTTTTGCACATATGAAGACTTTAATGTTGGACTAATGCATGGATATGAGGGCTATATTTGAAATCCCGATTTTTTTAAATTTTTTTTTTACGCTTTCATCCATGTTTGTGGTATTTCACATATAGTCAGTGCAGTCTCTGACTGACATTTCTTCCCTTGGAATATGTGCAACGTGGCTAGCAGGTTTAAAAACAAACAGAAGAGCTTTATTAAAGCAGCTTAACCAGAAGAGTAAAAAAAAAAAAAGAAAAAAAAGTCTTGAATTGGACCTTCAGTTGCTGCAGAGGTCTGTTGTCCCTGGAATACCTTTGCAGTGTGTGCTAAACGGTCACTCAAAGTCAGCATGAAAAAATGATTTCCGAAGCTGTTGGACAAATAAGGAGACTCATTCTGAGCAGGGACTAAATTGGGTTGGAACATATGCTTGCACTGAGCAGCCAAAGTACATAATCAGGTTTAGCAAAACAAAGCCTGATACCAAACTTGCCAGGAAAAATTGTTTTGTCATTTTGAAATCTGCTCGGTTTTAAAGCAGACCTTCCCAGAACAGAAAACAATGTGTTTCATACCCCATTTCATCTGCCATTGCTGTATTTTTCCTCTGAAGATTTGTAAGGAAGGGGAAGAATATATAAGCCCTTTGTTAAGATACTTAAATTAAAAGCTTGCTTGTGTTGAACTGCCCTTTCAGTCAGGATTAAGATTTGTTACCCAAGTCTATATACCCTGTAAAACAACGACTAATCCTGACATTAATCACAGGAAATATTCCGGACCTTTTAAAAATAAACCATGACGTTCTATGAAGAATACATAATTGAGAATATCCTGGACAGGTTGAAAATTAGCCCAGTTGATCGGTTACATAATGATCAGCTGGGTAAGCCAAGGGGAAAGAAAAGAGCACATGGAGCAAACAATGCAGCAACTTTGTGCTATTGTCTGCCTTTTCCTGTCCTCGAGTTCAGCTCGGTACAAACATTGTCATCCCAAACCAAATTATATTAACAGGAGGTGTCTGTACTCCTGATCAACCTTGTTTCCCTGCTCTCCATTTTTTTCCAACCACGGTTCATATTTTTTCCCCCTACTCTCTTCGCCATTTCCAGCCAGTGTTTCCCAGCCCTGATCTGTTGCCCAGAGCAACTTCTGCAGCAGTTGGGTTGTGACTGATCCCTTTCTTCAGGCAATATCTGTCAATGTCCCCCCTCCCTGCCAAAGGCCAGTTACTCATGTCAAGGTCAAACTGTGGACAGTCATTCTGTGTCTGCCCAAGTTAATCCAAACCAAACATACCATGTATAAGTAGCTTATCTCCCAAAATAAATAGATGATAATTAGCATAAGCCACTGCACCCGCTCCTTTTCCATTCCTCTCTGAAAAATCCCTCCACCTGAGTAAATCAGGATGCTTTGTCTGACCCATTCTTATTTATGTCTAAGAGAAAGCAAGCAAGCTCTGGCTCCAAGTGGGATTGCATTTACTACCTGGCTTTCCCAGACCAAGCCAGTCTTGGTGACACAGAGAGAAAGAGATGCGTGCAAACGTGCCTGTAAAGGAGATGAGATTATTCCAGGAATTCCTCAAAAACTATCATTTGCAGCAGATCTACCCCCAGCTCTGGGTCTATCACTATCGGTTGCACTGATGTTGCACTGGTAGTCTAAGTGGGCATCAGTCCTCGGGCACAAAGGTCCCATCGCTGTTTTTTCAAAGACAGCAAGCTAAAGCAGACCTAGCTGTGCAAGGAGACCAAGGTACTTGGAGTTACAGTATGGACATGAGTCAGAAGCGTATTAAAATTCCACATTTTGTCTGTGGGGCTTTCACTGGGGACCTGCCCCACACCAGCTTGCTGCCTGGTGGGCTGAGCCTTTGTGCTGTGTCACCATGGGACTCTGGTGAAAACAGTGTCCCACCCTGGTGCCATAGAAAACATAGGTAGCAGTCCTGAGGGAGGAGAGAGAGAAGGGATGAACGCTGGTGCTGTCACGAGGGTACGTGAAGATGTGTGATGTAGAAGGAAGAGCGTGAACAGCCAAAGGTAAAGGAAGCGATGGGTCTGAACTGCTCTCCCTGCCCAAAGTGTGAAGGGGTGATTGATGGTCAATTTTTCACTTCTGTGGAATCAACTTATAGCGATAAAAAAATTAAAAATTACATGAACTGGGAAAAATCCCAGCTTTACTCTTCAAGAAAGAAACTGCCCGAGGCTGGTTGCTGAAGCTCAGCTGGCAATGGAGTAGGCAGGTGGGATTCTGCTGTGCTGGCAGACAAGAAAAAATTTTCAAATTGCCTAAACTTTTTTCTTTTGCTTTTATGTACCCTATAAGAAGAAAGAAAGATAGGCAATAATCCCACTGTTTGTGTTTAATGTTGTAGAGATAACACATATGTAACTCTCATTACTTAATAAATGACTAGTAACATGAGCAAATTCTGTTCACTACACAGGGTTTCCTCTCTTACTCAAGCTTGTGTAGCTCCTTTGACCTCTCAGGACATGTGATTTGTTCTGAAAGAGAGAGTGTTTGTGAGAAGGGAACTGAGCACCCACACCTTGGCTATGATTATCATCTAATGTGTAATTTCTATTTAGATAATTCCCTTTTTTGTCTGGGTTTGTGCCTCTGTCACTCAATGCCTATGAAACAAAACATGAATATCTTGCTTAAAAAAAAAAAAAAGAAATACTCTAGGCTAAGAATGATCTATAGGTTTCATGCAAGAGTTAGAGGATGCAGTATTTTGGGGTGTGGTCAGACGGGAAATTAAAGGGTTAAACCCAGGACACACAAGTCTGCCGTGAGTCCCCAGTCCAGGGGTTTCCAGAGGGAGAAATGAGACATAAAGTAAATGTGGCCCGTTTCAGCCAAGCCCCCTGTTCGGACAAGGTCCTTGGTGTGTACCAGAAAACACAACTGCCTTACAATATAGAGGTGTTTCTGTTTCAGTGGTGCTCTTGCGCTTGGTATCACAAATTCCATTTTAATGAAACTGTTTGGAAGTTTGCTAAGCTCTGGTGCTTAATGTCACAAATTTCAGTTTAATGAAACTATTTGCAAGTAGAGAAAGACAGGCATGTTTTGGATGTGCTTCTAGCCAACAGCAAAAGTGGCCTAAAATGCAGTTTTGAAAGAAGCACTCGTACAATCTGGGAAGCTGTATTAGCTATAGCAGCCCAGGAGCACAGCAGAGGTGACGCGAAACCTCTTGGGGGGTTTGGTTTTGCTTTGCATAATTTCCATCAACGTCTACACATCCTTCCTTGGCTTCTGAGGCTCAACCCAGGTGTGCTCAAATGCTCCTGAAACTTGGCAAAAGCTTCTGCAAAGCTGGCAAGAGCTCTTGGGCTGGGGGAAGGGAGGGAAGGGGGCGATGGGGAAGTTTCACCTGGTTTCAAGTTTCAAGACGAGACTTCTGCATGAGTAGCAGTTTCCAACTTCAAGAGCCTTGTGACAACATCGCAAGCAGGAATCCAAAATATTGGGTCTGTATGCAAGACAGGAGCTGTCAGGCAGAAGAGTGGGATTTTAGGGCAGAATTGAAGAATAGGATAACGTGCTTGTCACTGTGCAGGATGTGCTTACTGGAAGTCTGTGGGAAACATCTTTTTGTTAATCACGCAGATTTGGCCACCTTTTTCTCTCGTGGTAGGGGAGGGGAGGAAGGCTTTTGAGGCAGCGGAGCGGCAGTTGCGTCCACCGTGTTTTTGAGAGAAGGGAGTCATCTGGCACATCGCTTGCGGCCAGGTTCAGGGCTGTGTTTCCCTTGCGTGCAGCTGTCTGCAGCTGTCTGCCAGGAGCCTGAGAACTGGCTGCTCCCCCAAGGTGGTTTAGGAGACACTCATGAGTGGTGCCGTGCTGCTCACGGGCTATCTGCCAAATTCAGCTCTGGTGGCAGAGGGTTAACCTTGTAAAGGAATTACATTGATCGTTGGGTGTAGCTAAAATGTGCCCTTGGTTGAAAAGTCATACATTAATTAAGTTGATGGCCTGTTTAGCTTGTAACCTCAGCAGCAGAGTCTCAACCTCTCCGTGGTCAAATAGATTTACCTAATGTAATGAAAGGCCATACCCTTTCCATTTCCTTCTTTCAAAGCCTTCTCACCACAAACTCTTCTGGTAAGGCCACTTATCAGCGACAGCACATTTTTCATTGCTAGTGGAGTATGTGTTAAAATGAAATTTTGAAATACTTTTTCAAATGTCACACAGAGCATGCTGCATATCGACTGGTCAGTAATCAATCCATCAATCAGTTATCTTTGAAGAATCCTGTTGTTTTGATTTTTTTTTTCCTGCTTGTATTGTGTGTATTTGTGACAACACTCCTTATTCCAGGCAGGCTTGTAGAAAAAAGGCAGAGAACTGATTTTTTTGTCCCAAGCTGAAACATTAATCTTTTCATTGGCTTATAAAAAAAAAGAAAAAAAATTAGTTTTGTAGATCTTAAGTAATTAGTTTTGTTCTGCTATTCCTTCCGAGTTAAAAAAAATAAGGCTATATATATTCACACACACATATACATATATATAAATAACCACTTCTATTCTTGTGTTATTGTTATATGTGTTAATACCATGAGGCAGTCTATGATAGTGAGGTCTTTATTTCATGTATTCAATGTATGTTAGTAAAGTATGAATTTAGCTCATGCACATGTGTTCAAAATGATCCCACACAACTCCAATTATGTAGGTTATAATGCTGCTTCAAGTTAATGAGAAAATTTTTATTTTGCATTTGATTTTGTACTAGTGTGTACTGATGTCATTCCGTTTACTTTCATTAAATTTTACAACAGAGTTATTGAGTAAAGAATCTGTGTTGGGGTTTTTTTGTTTGTTTGTTTGGGTATTTGCTTTTTTTTGCTTGTTTGTCTTTTGGGGGTTTTTAGGTGGTGGTTGGTTTTTTGGTGTGGTTTTTTTTGTGATTGCAGCAATGATTCAAGGATCTGCCCAGTGGCTGAGATGGCTAAGGTTAATGTGCTTAATGTTTTCTATAACAAGGAGGAAGTGTCAAACAGAAAGCAGAAAGATGTAGGAATAGGAATTTGTAGATGGTAGGATAAGAAATCTCAGGAAAGGCTTAAAAGAAGAAAAAATGTGGAAAGCATTTATTAAGATGGAAGATTTTCACTTGACACTGTTATCGTCTATAATGTGTTCTGTTTTATATTCCATTCATTTTATACTGCAAGGCATCCCTGTGATACTTGAATTAGAATCTCAAGTAAATTCAAAGACAATGACAAAGACCTTAGTGAATTAATGCAATCTCTAACACGTCTGTAATTTCAGGGCTAAAATCTCCAAACGTTTTTATTTTGGCTGTGGCTATTACTGTTCACTTGCTTGGATTTGATTTAGTAGAATAACATGAGTGTCCGTCTGTTGAGGATATTGCTGTTTCAAAAAGGATTTAACAGAATAATTGCCAGAGTAGTTCAGACCTCGGGTCTTTGTAGCCCAGTACGCTGTTTCCAGCAGTTGCCAATAGTGATGTCTAGGAAAGACTATGACCAGGACAAAGATCTAGTGATACATCCTGGATGGCTTTCGTACTTTTATGTTTAGTGATCCTGTATGAATTTTAGATTATTTTGTAAGATGGCCATACTGGCTTAATCTTAATAATTCTTCTTGACAGCTTTTCTGAAGCTAGATAGATCTCCTGTGAGTCTTAACACAAGCTGAGTTCTTCTTAGCTCTTTAAGTTCTCTGAAGTCCAGAGGAGTCTTTTCTAATTTTTAGTCTCTCGGAGATTTGGAACTTGATTAATTTTTTGCTTTTGAAGAAGATCAGTGTATTAAACTGACACGTGAACTGGTGTTCAGTGGAAGGATTTAAAGCAGATGATGGGGAAGACAGACAGCCACAGGATATACCAGCTGGAATTTCTCACCGTCTTACACAACTGGCAGACACCCTGCCGCATGAGAATTGCATAGATCACTGCTACCTCATAGGGGAGGAAAGGATAAAGCAAACTGTGGTGAGATAAAGCTCACTTACATGCTGATGTCATCTGGCCATTCACACTTCATGGAGAGTCAAATTGGCCCTGAAGCCTTTGCATTACTATGATTCAGTGAAACCCTCAGCTTTCAGTAAAAGAGGGAAATCACAGAAACAGTGATCTTAGGCAAACAGATTTTTTTTTTTTTCTTGTCATGAAGATATCCCTATCCAGGTGAAACCCAGACTTACTTAAAAAACTTTTTTTGTTCGTTCTGAAGGAAGAACAAGACTTTGCTAAGTAATTAGTCAATTCTCTGGTTAGGGCACTCTGCTGAGGGAGAATCTGGTTTCAGAGTGATTCCTTTCCTAATGGAGAATGTGGAGATGACATGCTATCTTTACCATCTCAGGAGCATGCACTAAATACTGTGCTGAGGGTTTCCTAGATTGACTCTCTTTCCTGCTGAAACACTCCATGCTGTGGAAGTAGCTATGTGCTGGGCATCTCTTTTATTCTCATTAAAGTTCTTTGTTGAAATCCTTTCCAGAAAGTTTTGGCAAATTTCTGACAGAAAAACCATGCCACTGGAAACCCCTCCATTACCTCTTTCTGGAACAAACCTGGGATGGCCTAACCACGCTGCTGCATTTGGTTTTGTCTCCTTGTAGCCATTTTGGTTCTCAGATTTGTTTTACGTTGTTAATGGGCTGGTGTTTCTAATGCTTAACACGTACAATTACTGCTCTGTTAAAAAAATAAAGCGTGCCATGGAAGCTGAAACCAGAGCCTGGAGACTAAGAGTGAAAACAGCTGAGAGCAGCAGGGAAGGGGAAGCAAGCGGCAGGGCAGGCTCTGGTGCTCTGCGGTGCCGAGATGCAGAGTACTCCTCGCTTGTCATCATTTGCTGGGAGCTAAACAGAAGCAAAAGCAATCTCTTCTTTTGTAAGTTGGTACAAGTATCTTAAAAATCTTCATAAATGGAGACAATGAAAAAGGGTGGAAAATAATCCAGAATCTATTTCTGATTGCTTTCTGACCGTCCCTGCTCTGTCGCATGTTGAAAAGATCTGGAGCAGAGTATCCTATTGTTGCAATTTCTCTTTATTGTAGAGCAGGACTGACAGTGGGAGGATGACTTTCAACAAGATGCCATGCAACCGGTTTATGTGTACTATCTGAATTTACACATCAGCACAAGTAGGGGTACAACAAAGCAAAAAGATGCTGAGAGGTTCATTGAAGTGTTCTTAAGCACTTGGAGCTCCTAAACGATATGTTGTTAGGCAGTAAATGAAGGTAGAGCACTCAGGTAGAGAGAGAAGCTGTAGAAACACAAGCAAGGAAATGTATTTTCTTCCAGAGGTGAAAAGGAAACACTGCTTCACATGATTATGCTGTGACTTTGGCTGTCTAGCTAAAGTGATGTACGTAAACCATATAATTTTTTTTTTTTCCTTTTTAAAGAATACACTCAGAAAATGTTCTGAGGGTACAACAGAGGGTGCCCTCCGTTTTGTGGCATTCACCTTTAGCCGCAAAATCTGTACCTTTCTGTCTCTTGTTTGCGATGGGGCCATTCATGTGACCTACTTAATGGGGAAAACATGTGCCATGTTAAGTGCCTATGGCGTCTATGTTTGTGCGGGAAATTCAGTCATGCTGCGGATAGGAGATTGCTCTCAGTAGTTTGTAGACAGAGAGTGTCTCTATATTAGCAAGTAGTCATCACAGTAGCAGTGGACCTGGAAAGGGAAAAAGTTCATACTGAGGACCTGATGCCTATGCTATACTGTATTTTATCTGGATCCGAGGACTGAACACCTGTTGATGGTCGAGTGCATTAGGTATGTTTCTGCAGTGCATTTGATATACATGACAAAGGTAACGTAGATGCAATCAGAAAGCCTATATCGAAATGGGGTAGATCCCTCCTCTCTCACTGAAGTTTCATGTTTAAAGTAGAATAAGAATAAATGTAATGGTGAAAGTCTAGATGCAAGATTCACTGTATTGCAAATACTTTTCTTGTAGCATTGAAATGATGAACTCAATCCTGCAGCCATTGCAAAGAAGGATTATATCGTATTTATGAAAGTATTTAGTTCAAACCAGATTTGATGGTTTTTAAACTTGGCTGTACTAATGCCTGAACACAGTGTTCTTCTGCTGGCCTCTAATGCCATGTGAAAGCATTAAGGAACACACACTGAAATACTGAAAGTGCCTGTGCAGTATGTAACTCTCCAAAGCAACGTTCCAGTTCCTGAGAATCCAGTCTCGGTGTAATTGTGGAAGCAGCAGCCAGGGATGGATGATTTTTATCTTACATCTTAATGTGAATAAAATGAATTTATACTCAAGGAATCAGAGTTATCATAGAGGGGAGGATATGCTGGAATCTACATATGCAGCAAAGGGTTACATTCCTGCTCTTTGTGAAAATCCCATCGTAATTATTTAGCGACAGCCAGTACCTGTACAATGAAAGAAAAACAGCATTGTTGACAGTATAAGATAGTCTTGTATGTAAGTTTTATCATCCCAAGGCTGAGTGGTAGCAGATGTTCCCGGTCATGCAAGCTGGTTTCCCGCTGGATGAGAAATCAGTGATCTGGAATCTGGGTATGTTCTTAGTTTACTTAAGACTGCATTCACCAGTTGTGTGACAGGGATGGTCAAAGACCATACATAATGTTCTTCCTCATCCTTGTTTTCTTTCCTAAACTGCTAGAAAAGCAATGCCAATGGAGTGACTTTATTTCAAGAATTAATTCTAGTTAGAGACACTAAAGCAGAGAACAAACCACGTTGTTAACTTGTGACAGCTCCCGTAAGAAAAACCAGAAACTTAAACCTAAAAATATTAGCATTTCTTGAAAGATTGAACAGTGCTTGCCAGCTAAATAAAAGAAGATGTAAAGCAACATACAATGGCATCCCTTTACTCTCACCATAATGATACTGAAATTGAGGATGTAAATTACAACATAGAGGATGCAAGATACAGCATGCAACACATTGGGGTACAGTGCCAAAATAGCTGATGAATTATAATTCATCTCCTTTTAACGGTACAGTCACTCCTTCTTTTAATCAGTTCATCTCTTCTGAGTAGTGACACAGTCCAGTTATTGTTCTAATGTAGGCAATAAGTAATTGTCAAAAACAATTTCTGTACCTGCTCTTTCTCTCTTTCCAAACACAGATTATGAACCTTAATTCGTGTTGATAATTAGGTCCTAGAAAAAGCACGTAATCTATTTAATGGCTGAAGTTGTAAATATATGTCTAACTTTGCTGATTTTATATTCCTCTAACATGTAAGAAAATGAATTTGGGAATCTAACCCTGAAAAGCTTTGCATAAAAATACCCTAATCTCAAAGCAGAAGTTCTATTTACTGCAGTGTAAGAAATTATGTCTGTGATTTTCTTTGTTGCATCTGCTGCAAGTCTTATATTTCTGTTTTTTTTTCTGTGGCTGAGAAAAGAAAGGTTCTAGTAATATTTTCCAGCAGGACTGTCCAGTAAGGGAATTTTTTAGAGTGGAACTTCAGCTCCAATAACACCAACTGGAAAAGCCCAATTGTCTTCAGCAGAACCAGAGTGTCACTCCAGTTTTCATGCAAACCAGGATCACGTGCTGCTGCCGAAATCCAATTGCATTTAGTACTGGAAGCCCTATTTCTTTTTGCTCTTAGAGCAGCTTGGGGAATCTTGTGCATGGTAGCTGGATCCTTGAAAGCTACAAGCCATTGCCTGGTTTAGTGTTGCAACATCTAACCTTTCTGAGCTGCCTTGTGGAATTTTTTGTTGGGAGCTGTGTACCCTTGCTCTTGGTGCAGCACATTGGTTGGTTGTCCTTCTGCCGGGAATACTGCATGGAGCAGAGTTGGCTAACATGGTGCGCTCCTCTGATGGACCCAAAATAAACACCTGGACTGTCTAATATGTCAAGGTAGCTTACAGTGTAGACTCCTAAGTGACAGCACATGTTCACACAAACACAAAATGTACTCAGTTAAAAGTTTTTTCAATTATAAAGAAAATAGTCCAGGAAAAAGCACTCGCTATTAAAATACAAACAAACAAAAACTCCCTGGCGTGTGAAAAATATCATGGCAGAGTCATCTTTTTGGAAAGTTGGTGATGCAGAACAGCTGTGTTTCTCAGCATCAGACAGGAGATCTGTTGGTAGTGTGATGGCTCCTGATGCGTTGGCATATAGTGTCACACTGCAGATGGCAAAAGCAAGTACTTGTCTTTAATCTTAGCTCGTATTTTCTGTATTTGTTACAACTTTTGCTCATTTATTTTCCTTTTCTCTGGTGGTGTTTGGCTGTCTGTTCGCTTTCTGAAGTGCTAAACCGAAACCAGAAGCTCTGATAAGAGTGATGGAGTATGTCAGCTCAACTCACACTCATACTCTTATCGGGAATAGCAAATTTGGAGGTACTGAAAAATAGGTATGTAATTAGGGAGAGAGGAAATGCCCATTTCTGCAGAAGACTCCGTTTCTGTAATTAACTCCTGAAAGAGTTGGGGCCTAACACTGTGCCTAGATTTATATAGTGTATTTGTAGTACTTATAGCTGAAGAATAAAAATGATCAGTTTTCTAGCTTTCCTGAAGTTGGGTAATATTTTTTTCTCCTGGTGAGGTGTTGTACATGTTTACATGTTTTCATATTCCTCTTGATTTTCTCTTACCTATTTCCCATAGAAGCCAAAGTATAAACTGACCTTTGTGGGAGGTAGATTGTACCACAAATAACGATTACAGTCAGAGATGGCATACCAGCCTACATGATCCTAATATGACAGTCAGATGATTCCCTCCAGAAGGTCTGCTATATCCTGGACAGTAGAAATCCCAGGTTATTGCTGTGTATTAAAGACTTTTCAGCTATTTTGCAGACATAATTAACTTTATGTCTATGCAGTAACCTTTTTGAGAGAGACAGAGAATCTTAGGCTAACAGCATCACTGTTTTGATGCGAGTATCCTCAAAGGAAGGAATAATGTCCCTTCTTTGGCAGAGTCATGGCTGAGCAAAAAAAAAAAAAAGGTAGGCTTTATCTCACTGAAATTTAGTCTAGACTTCCCTTATAGGCACTTATAAACCAATTCATTCACATGACATGAGATCTGTTTCTTGCCACTGATTATAAAGGGAAACCCAAAATAGTAACCAAACACATAAGTCTCCTTAGACTTTATGCTAAGTGGGTGCAGCCTTGTCAGTAGAGAAACTTTCCTTAATGTAAGAAAGTTGTACAGAAGAGTATCTAGTCTTCCTGTTATTTCAGGAACCTATTGTAGAGAGGCATGAACGGAAACATCTAGAAGCCTGCTACCTACTGGTCATCAGGACTGAAAGAAAATTGTCTAACCAAACCAAAGTGACACGTGTTTCTGCAAGAAAGCAGGGCTGTGTACATTCTTTGTAATTAACAGGATTGCATAAAAGATACTTGGCTCCATTGCTGATTCTTCCTCCTCCTGGAAACAGCCCACCTTATCTTGAATTTTGCCTCACTGCCTGGATGAAAAGAGTAATAATACATGTGTGAGGGGGGTCAACTGTGGCACTCCTTTTCCAATATTTCATGATGCAGAGAATCTTATTTAATGTTTTCTCGTTCAGGTTGTTTTATGCGGAATTTGCCTATTGATTTTTTTTCTACAATTTGAAACTAATTCAGCAGATTTGCAGGTATGTTGATGTGCATTTGTAGGTGGCCTGTGGTATGGGGAAGAGAGACATTCAAGTGTCTTCTATTTCCAAAAGTGATATTGATGCAAACTTTGGCTTTGATTTAAGCAGAGTGAAACCTGGGCCTCTCACACCCTTGGCCATAGGAAAAAATTGTCATACACTTTTCTTATTTGAAAAACTAAGGCTCACACTAAAAAAAAAAAGGAAAGGAAAAAACAAATTAATCTTCTGCTAAGTCTGTATTTTGCATAATCATTTAGAAGGTTTTGGTTCTGTTCCTACAAGGACTAGTATCAGATGATAAAATCTCCAAAGCTGGTGCCAAATTGCAATCCCCGGTCATCTGTAATGAGGCTCATAACCATTGGTCCCCCAGCTCAGGGAAAGGCCTGTGTGTTGAATTAACAGCAGCTTTCTCGTATTATGTGCTTCCTACTCTAGGGTCGTGTATCCAATTATCATCGGTTACCAAAAGCCAGGAAAACAGCGGGGTAGCGTGGTGAAAAGGCTGTATCCACAAACCATATTGATCTCTGAACAAATTTGTCTAGAGTCCTCAAATACACATATACACATGTGTGCGCACACACACATAAATTCCTGTGGCTTTGCCACTGCTGCTATTTACGTGGTTTGGTCTGTGCCCCCTCAAAGCTTCATGCCTTCGCCCAGTAGTTTTTCTGAAACTGTCAGTGCAGGTGTTCCAGAAATGCCTGCAATACATGAGTGGGGATTAGCAACTTGCTTCCTGATAGCTCTCCTGACAGCTGATGGATGGTTCTTTTATTACCAAAAGTTTAAAAAACAAAAGGATCTTGCAGTGGCGTGGCTCAGAGTCAAAGAAAGCTAAAGAAAGCTGAAAATTGAGTGTATACATTGCAGCTTGATTATTTTGAAGGTTGAGGTTTCTGCTTCAACCCTTCATAAGGAAAAAGGCCACCTTTATTGAAGCAGTCTCTTTTATCATTCTCTGGGATCTTTATGTTTTCTTTTTTGGGTGTTTTATGGGGAAAGAAAAGTCAGTACATCTATTAACACGTTTACTGCTAGTAAACTTCAGTAACCCTGAGCAATGCTGAAGTTCTCTGAATAAAGTACAGGGTTTTAATAAGGGGGACATCATGAAAGGCATTTGTTTTCTGGCAGACAACGGCCAGAAGTGGCCCCAATTTGAAGTGATTCCATTCTGGATATCAACGTTACTGTCCTAAGACTTTTGTTAAAATAGGTAGGATGTTTTCTGCTAGTCAATGGGAATAAAGGGAAATTAAATGAAAAAGGGATAGAATAGCATTTGTAGGCCATGGAAATGCTTAAAGGTGTCTAATAAAAAGCAAACAAAAATGAAACTCTCCTCAGAAACTGTCCTGTTGTGCTTCTCTTGTGTTTTCTCTCCTGGTCTCTGCAGACAGGTTTTGATGAGATGAGGTATTTGATTCCAGTGGGATACTTGCAGTGATGTGTGCCTGTGATGCAGACTGTTTAGCGAGTCCTTCATCCCACAGTGAGGAGAAGCAAATCACATGGGGTAAACATGACAGCTAGCCCACGCCTTTAACCACTCTGGATTTGTAACTGGTCTTTAGACAAAATTGTAAAGTACTGAAATGTTTGTATATGCTTTCTGTTGGCTCCCTTTGTATTTCTGTTTTTGGATGAGGCCAAAAGCAGAAAGGCCAAGAGTATTTGCTGTATTCTTTTCAAGTGCCTTTTAAGCACATTCGGTAAGCAGGGCAAGCATCCAAACAGCAACTGAACATCACATCTTTTGACACTCTCCTGTTCTGGTTGTGGACAAATGACCTGGCCTTCAGCAGCTCTGTGGTATGGGATGTCTCAGCTTTTTTTTCTGTTGTTCATCCACTGTCCTTTCTACTAGAACAAAAAGGAAACAAAGAAAATCTGAATGTATGATTCTGGTAGCGCTGTTGTCGTGTGGTACGTGCAAAGCCAAGACTTTGGTTCGAAGCTGTGTTGCTTTCAGGGTAATCCCAGTGCTTGCAGTGGTGTGACTGTGCAATTTAACTTACAGGCTATTTCCTGCAGGACAGTTCTGCTTAAGAAGTTTACATAGGTGTATCGGTGATATTCATTGTGTGAGGGAGAGTCAGCAGAGTCTTCTGGCTTTTTCAGCTTCTGTAGTGAAAATGCAGTACTTGGCCTGCATATTTCTTGATATCAAATTATTTTAAACTCTCACAGGTACCTGAATGCCTAGGTAGGAGGCAGCAGGCAGCAGGAGGATATATTTCTTTCCTACTTTTTGCAGTATATCTTCTCTGTAGATACAGAGAAGTGTGTCCATCACTGAGTACCAAAACCATCTTAATGCAATCCTAAAATGCAGGCACAAATCAACAGGAGTAGGATCTAAGCTTTTAGGAATTTCTAGATTTTATATTTTCAAAATAACATGCTGGCCATTGACAATTCATAAAATCAAAACCTCTCCTGATTTTTCTCTTCCCATATCCATTAAAAAAATCCCATTGTAAATTAGGATTTGGATTCATAATAAGTCATTTTGCATATGGCTGCTCACACAAAACTGTATAACAGAATCTGAAATGTATGTTATAAAGTCAGGCTTTCCTATCACATCATATTCGCACATAATTTTCTGGACAGAAAAACGAATCTGACTTTTGAAAAGTTACATTCCTTAATCTGGTAGCTCTGTGGAATCATTTAATTTTGTATGATGTCTTTCACAAAGAAGCTGGCATCTGGCTGACATGGTGGTTCGATTCTGGTGCAGCGTACTTGGCAAGAGAAATGGATCGGATGAGAACTGAATCGTTCAGTTCCTCTTTCCAGTCCTTGCTCACTTTTTTGTCTCTGTTCAAAACAAGAATTTGTGTTGACCTGATACTACTAAAATTTGGGGGTGAGGGGTGGGAGTGGGGAAGATAAGTATCACTGAGTAAAGGATTACTGCGTCCGGTTGGCACTGATGTGCATCCTTGGTTTGATTAACATGCAGTGTCAATTCTTTGACTCTTAATGGTTTTTGCCTTGAAAGGCTGTTGTGCAATGCAGATGTGAAATGTAAGTGTAACACAACACAAACGTGAAATAAAGCTGAACCCTTTAGACCTCACCTGTCATTATTTCAGTAGATAGGTGAGTTTATTTGTAGTATACACTTGTTGTAGTGAATACTCAATAAGAGAAGGACAGAATTAATTGATTTTGTTTATCTAGGACAACATTTTAGGGTAAGAGCTGTACGCTCTCATGAATGTGATTATTCTACCAGCTGGTCCTCTGTGGTTACAGCCTGCTGTTTCTCACTTCTAAACCTGTTAATTCTTTAGTTGGGATCTGGAGGCCTTGTGATGGTGGGGTTGAAAGCCCAAGGTCTGAACTCTATCTGCAGAGTTCATTGTCTGTGCATATAAATGGATTATAATTTCCTTAGCTGGGAGCATAACAGCGTATGCATGCTCGGGGCCAGCTGTACTCTCCAGTTCTCTACCATAGTATTTGGTTACGGATCAGCCTTGTATTTTTTTCCTAAAGCTCTTTTGCTGATTGAAATGAATTTTAATTTTTCTTTGATCAGCATTTTCATTATTATCTAGTAAAAACATTGGATCTGTTTTGTTTTTTTCATGCACAATTAAATACAGAGTTAACTGTGAACTAGGGTGTCAGCAGTGAGCAGCCTTTCTGAGTGCTGGCTACAGTGATCATGCTTTGGGATCCGTGATGACATATCTGTGACAGGAGCTGAGCCTGCATGGAGACACTTTTTTACCTTTTGTTCGTTTGTTTGATTTGGTTTGGGTTGGGGTTTTTTTTGTTTGTTTGTTTTTGGTTTGGTTTTTTTTGTCTGCAGACTCATCAAACCAAAAGTATCTTATTAACTCCAAAATGCCTATATGAAAGTGTTGGGAGTCTCTGGGGCTATGAGGTCTAGCTACAGGAACTAAAGGATTTTGCGAGGAGAATGCCACTGTTATTTGCCTGTTGTTGCATTGCAGTTCATATCCTGTTCGGCTGCATGCCAAACCCACAAACTCCCTCTATCCCTGGTTACTGAGAAGATTACTTGCTTATAATGCTGTGAAATAAGTGCTGTACCATTGTGAGCATATGTAGGAAAAGCCTTTAGATTTGATACTCTTTATGTAGGGTCTCTGAACCTTCCTACAACTGAATAAAGACTCTTATTCCTGATATAAGATCTAATTTTAAAACCTGGTAAAAAGTTTACAATTTTTTGGGCTATGTTTAGTAGGTTAATTTATGTAGAAACCTCTTAAATTTTTTTTGTCGCATGTTGGTTTCATCCCCAATAAATTTGAAAGGGCTATTGTATAAAGATTAATGCTGGTCTGTCTCTTGTTAAAGAGTAAATGCCCAAGGAAATGACAAAAACTTGTACTTTTGCACCATTTATCACTACCGGTAGTAAAAGCACACACCAAGACACGGAGTGTGGTTGCTGGTAGCAGTGAACAGTCTAGGAGATCTTTCCCACCTTTAACTTTTAGCATTTTTTAGCAGTTCTCCAAACTTAGAGATTAACAATGTTTCCTGAGTCTCAGAGAAGAGTCTAGTGACAGCCTTGCTGTCATTAAAATGCAACACCACCAAATGTATGGGGTCAAAATGCAGCATAGCATTTATTTTATCTGGTCATAACTTTGCTGTTCTCCTTGAAATATCCTGGTTAGATCCAAAAAGGGAGACCAGACGGAGATACTGTTCTAAAGGTAGTGGTTTGGGTTTTGTTTGTTTGTTGGTAGGTTGTTTGGGTTTGGTTTTTGTTGTTGTTGTTGTTGTTGTTTTTGTTTGTTTGTTTGTTTGTTTTTATTAAGACTAAAGAGCGAAGTATAGCAAAAGACTACTGTGAGTTGCTCAAGAGGGAATTCCAGCCCAGACTTGCGGTCCCATATTATGTGAATAAACACCTGGAGCTTTGTATACGTTCAGCCTTTCCAATAATTCCTTCTGTAAAAACATGATAGAAAAGCAGATTGTGATTTTTGCCCGATTTGTGCAGGAGAAGGACCATGAATGAATTATTTTGCCCACCGAGTTAGCGGGTTGTTGGAAAGACCTCTGTGTCTGAGTATGCAGCATGATGAACCGTCCTTGTGCTTCTGAACAGGTTGAGATGTGTAGGGGGGAGCTTCTGTCTGAGCTATTGATAGAGCTGAACTGCATGATCAAGCTTCTGCTGTTCATTGCCCCCCTTTTTCCACCAATAATATCCAGAATAATAGAGCATATTATCTCTTCTTGGCAGTCTTGCCCTTCTAACATGAAATCATCTTGGATATGTTAAGGTAGCTGTATTTTGAATCTTTTCAAGCACTGTGTGAGAGTTTGCTTTTCTGAGAGGACTTTAGGTACGGCATACTGGTGGATGCTAGTCCTGAGGAAAAAAAGATTAATTTTTCCCTGTTTCTACCTGGGCCCAGTTGAAGTCCTTTACAATACCATGATGTGGTGCTGAGGTATTAGATGTCTCATAATCTCAAACCAGATACAGCTGAGTTTATTGAGGTCTGATCCTGCTTGCTCTGTCCTTAAGAGGAATTTAATAATTTATTGCACCTGTTGCAAGACATGAATAACTGGTGGGTTAATATTTTTGTTTTGAAATTATGATGATTTTATGATTAATAAATGGCAACATTGCAGGGGAAAAAAAAAAAAGCACCATAAGCAGATTTTTGTTAGGTAGGGTTCCCGTGTTTCTGTGTCTGTGATTTCACAATGATACTTCATGCGAACATCCAATGTGAAGGAGAGGAAGAAATGATTAAACTCAATTTCAGTTGAACTGTTGGTAAAAGTACATCATGCCCTGTTAAGAAAAGGAGAAGATGCATGTATACTAATGACTTTCTATTATGCTATCAAGAGTATAAGAATTCACACAGCCTCATCTTGGGAGGATGATTTTTCCTTCGTATTCCACAAAACTCTTTAGTTCCAGGAGAGCAAGCTCAAAGACCTTGGTTGGTTCCCAACTTAAGGCTAACTAGTACAAACCAACTGGTAGGATAGCCATGAAATACACCCCAGCCTTATAAAGACTTGTGTTTTGGGCTCAGTGCACTAGTTCCTGAGACAGAGTGCAGGACTTAATGGAGAGGATTAATAGGGAATGTTATTTATGCTGTATTTATAAAATCACTGTGGCAAGATGAAAACCTCTAAGTCAGTTTTGGTGGGGTGTGGATTTGCAGTAATCCACTGAAAACTTTGGTTTTTCACTTGACTTTGCCTTGTTAAAGCTTCTGTGGCTCCTGTGGATTATTGCTTCATGGTGCTTGGACAAACGTCGATTAGTATACATCAAAAATTTTCTCGTTTGTGTCCTCTGCAAATGGAGGAGGCCCAAAAGACACAATCCAATTGAAAACGGCGCATATGCAGATTACAGCCAGCCAGCCAGTCAGTCAGTCAAACTTTGTGGACAACGTGATTTTGCTGATACAGATTTGTTGGAAATATTATATTTCTTTCTGAGACAGGAATGATTATAAAAGCAGATCCCAAGAGAGCAACTTACTGGAAACCTAAGCCATGCTGAATAGTAAGTACTTTTACCTAAGGAAGTTTGCCGTTTGCAAACTGTGGGCAATTTGCAAACCCGGCTGCCGTGTTTATTCTGGGATTGCAGTGGATGTTCTATTGCTTCTATTGTGGATTTTTGTATTTTCCAGGCCATAGCTTTTAAATATTCTCCAATTTCAATGATCCTCCAATAGTTTACATCCCCAGATATTGTGTTTGTTAACAGGAATGCATGCAATACAATGTCATGCAAATTTTACTCACTTTATGTGTCTCCTTCTACAGGAGAAATAAGAGATCATGTGAAGAGATTTGTCAAGTCAGGTATACAGCAAGGTCAGTGTAGACAAGGATGTATATATGCTATTGGTAGTCTTGCCTAGTTTTAAGAATAAGCCAATTCAGTGAGACAAGTCTTCACTCAAACAAAAATTTCTGAGGTGAAGTGAATGGACGTGAGAATTGGTCCCTTTGGAAAACTCTGGTTGAGAGAAGCTGGATTCTGTGTGAGGAGGTTCGGCTAAGCACGTACCTCTTGGCCTGGTGCCGCTCTCTAGTCTTATTCTTTCTATGTCATACCACAGGTAAACTGAGAGATGATCTTGGTATGCTTGACCTATACAGCAACAGTACGCATTTTGTCTTGGTTTTATAACAAGGATTACTAAGCAAGAGAGTAAGTCGGGAACAACAAAATGAAAGACATATTTTAAGATATTTAGGTAATTCATCGGCACTAACTCAGCCAAGCTTCCTTGTACTTTGTCTGTCAGGTGAAGTGGAAGGAAAGAGACTGTTATGTTTGATTACTTCATTTTGATTAAGTGTGCCTGATGGGAGAAACCATGCTGTGTGATACTGGCTAGACTGTAGAAGTGAGTGTGAAGCAAAACATACGATGAAGTATCTCTGGTACATTGGGGACACTGCTCACACTTACTCCATTATGTCTGAGTGAGGCTGACAGAGGATTTGTCTTTGGGGTTGACTTGTCAGTCAGTTTCAAATCCCTCATTTTGCCTTGTCTACTCAGTGTAGGGAAATGAAGGGATTAATGAAGGGATGGTGTTCTTGGGTTGGGGGAAAGAAATAAAGGGATGTGGGCCATCTGCACTGGTAGGGTGCTCTCAGAGCTGCTCTCAGGTCCGTGGACAGGTCCCAGGACCTGACGGATCAAGATAATCTTCTCAATTAGACGTTGGGATAAACTGATTAAAAGTGGTACCTGTTGTGCTGTGAGAAGGCCTTAAAGATTTAAATGTTAGTCTTCTAAGTACTTTTTCCACCAACTTGCTGTTTTGCTTACATATCATATGGCAGTATCACTTTTAGATACCAAATGAAAAGCATATGTAACAGAAAGCAGAAATGTTCTTCCACTCTGTGTAACCAAGGGTAACGTCCAATATGAAAAATGGATTTTCCTGAAGTGGAACATGCTACTTTAATTATTACATGCCGTTTGAAATCACGACTATTTATACAATTAGAAGTTTGGAAAGGCTTCCACAAATTCTTTCTACTTATGCATTAGAGAGGTTTTTTTGGGGTTTGGTTGGTTGGTGGTTTTTTTTTTTCTCTTTTTTCTTTTTTTTTTCTTTTTTCTTTCTTTTTTTTTCCCCCCCCCTATCTAATACAAACTAGAAGATGAATACCAAAAAAAACTTGGAAGTCATCATGGCAGAAGAAGTATCTTGCATATTGGTGTTGCTGGAAATTCAGTAAGCATTTCTTAGCTGAAGATTCAATACTCTCTTTACCTTTAAAATCAGTGTAGACCATTGCTGGAAAATAATCTTGTTGAGAGGGGAATGGCTGCCATGGTCAAAGCACTTTACAACTTCTCTGGCGTTAAGGTTGAAACTGTATTTCCATATTGGCCTTATAATTTTAGATTGATAGCTGTTTTCTGGTGTGTGTTTTTTTTTTTTTTAATTGTCTTTATTATGTAATGGTATGCAGGCTGAATTCTGTTCCGCATTGTTTGAGAAGGTGGAGGGTAGTGAGATCTATTATTTGACATGTTCTTGAGAGTGAATGCTCTGAAATAGCGTTATTATCACATTGCAAAATTACATAATCTAAACAATGGGCAAAATTCTGATCTTATTGACAGCGGTGTAAATCTAGGTGAATTCCCCTGGGACAAATCTAAATACACGGATTTCCTCCAGATTTCTACTGTTGTTTTAAAGTGCTGAAGCTGCCCCGGTGACATAATTGAAAGAGCCACTGATCACACAAGAAATCTCCTGCTATTTGATAAGGTTCTACAAAGAAAGTTTATCCTCATGAATTCCATGTATTTTTAATGCAACTTCTCTTTTTCTGAATTGATTAAGCTCTGTTGAAAATTCTTGAATGTGGAAGCAAATCAGCTGTGACTGTGGGAGGGATTGGCTGATAATTTAGTAAGGAAAAAAATAGCATGTCTGTAGACTTCTGAAAAGAAGATTTCCAGTAGCTGTAATTTTCAAAATAGGCTGTTTTTGAAGTTTGATAGTATGTTCAGAATGGAGCTCTTCCTTTGCTTTAGGCTCTTCATGCACTTTACCAGGGGTCAGGAAGTTTGCATAAAAGCAGGGGCAGTAGGTAAAATCCCTCTGAAATCATGGGTAAAACTCTCAATTAAGCAGAGTCAGGATTACAAACCATGTCAAATGCAGTAGACAGACTAACATTATCTGTGGAGAATTTGTCTATTAAGAAGGTGTGGCTAGTTTTCCACACTGAAAAGAGAATTGTACTTGATTTAGTGTACTGTCATTCCCTTTTTCTTAAAAACAACATGGTACAATAGTCTGCATTAATGTCACCAACCATTACAGTAGTGTTACTGTAATGTTCTGATTAATTTCTTAGACTGCTGTAATATTTTATAAGGATTGTATATCAAGGGCTCCATCTTGGTAAGGCAAAAAACCCGGTCTGCTTATATGTATTTTCAGGAAAACTGGGAAAAGCGAATGGAACTTCAAATGACTGTACCAGTTCTTCACACATCTCTTTTGGTTTCTTTCTCCTGTGGTAATGATCGGAGGATTTCTGTATCCACAGGCATAACAAATGAACAATTAGTCTTTGGTTTTTAAGATTACATCAGCTCTGAAGCATTGCTGCTTCAGAGAACCGGATCAGTGTGGTTGATTCATGTTGATTATAGCAATTGCAAAATGTATCCTATGCCTGATGTTCCCTTGGCAGATGTGTGTTAGACCTGTTGATCACTGAATGAAGGGAATTCTTTTATTCAGTGACCTCTGCTTGTTATATCTTTCGTATGGGTTCAGAGCCACCCATTTTTCTTTCTTTCCAGAGAGAATTCCATCTGGTTGAGTGATAAGGACCTTCCAGCTTGATGAGCTGGTCCATTTTCTGTGCACACTCAAAAGAAGACTATCTGGGAATAAACTAAGAAATACTATGTGTCTGTGGCTCCCTGACTAAGGATTTGCTGGCAAAATCAGTATGTAGGCAATTTGTACATGAAATCATGTCACTTTACAGTACTTACCTAAAGAAGTAGAAGCTAACATGATCAGATAAGAGACCAGATGACTTGTCTTTGTCCTCCCTCTGAACCAGATATGCTAGGAAGGGAAGAGACAGTGGTGAAGGGTCATTGACTGAGTAAATTCTAACACCAATGTGTCAAGTATCTCCTTTCCTGGTACACTTTATTTCCATTCACTCTCATGTCACTAATGTTACTCAGTGTTCTGAACCAAGTGCTGTGCGCACAGTCTTTCACAAAACCCTTTCCTAATGCTAAAACATAGGAGTCTCCTTTTAACTCCCTTATCTGTACTATGACACTGGTTTGTGAACTGACTTTCAGGTATGACCCGATGTTGCCAAAACAAATCTAAGTCATGTCTGAAGCATAGTCCAAGAGACCACTCTGCTGTCTGGTCACAATGCTATGGGTCAACGTTCAGGTTACAGACCCCAGCTTTAGAAACCCCAGTGTATACCTATGAATACAAAATCTGGAAGTATGCCTTATCTACTGTTAAAGCAGTATACTGTTGATAATGATGCCTGTGGTTCCAGACAACATGGTACTGTGTTATTTTTTTGTATGCTCGGATAGAACAACCTGTCTGTGTTTTCCAGTACTGTATCTTATGGTATCCTTTACAATGACTCTTAATTAAAACCAAAACATGTTAAGCCTGTTTGGTATGGGTGTCGGGGGTTATTCAAGGTGGCATGGTGTGGAGAACAGGCATCTTCAGTTGAGGAATGGCAGATTAATAAATAACAGATTCAGTTCATTTGTCTGAAAGAGTATTGTTTGCTCAGAGAATCATGAGCAGAGGAAAGAGGCAAGGATGACTGGTAATACTCAGTGATGTAAACTTCCTTAGTGCAAAATGAGCTTCAGCCATATTTGGATGAAAGGGAAAACAAAGGTGAATTAGAAAGTGGTAATAATAATCCAGCAGAGAGTCTCCTTCCGCCCATGCTAAGCACAAACCCAGTACAGTGCTAGAAGGTAGAGTTATTTGAGGTGGTATTTAACACAGTGATCAGTACAAGAAAAAGAATAATGACATCTTTGCAGGTCCAGACTTCCATAAATGTGAACAGATTAAATCTGTAGATATTGGTTATAAGCCTCTAAATAGGGGGATTGAAATATTTTGCAGTATCAAATACAATGCTGTTTTTCAGTGGGTGATAATTCCACTTTCCTTCATTTAAAATGCTTCTTGTGTACATATATGTAAGTAGATAGATAGATGTTTGTAGATATATGGTAGAACAAAGCAGCTACAGCTCTCTAATTCAGAATCTGCATTCTGAAGTAGACAAAACTTTAGTTTTCTTATATCTTTCTGCTTAAACCAGGCCTTTCAACTGCCTTTACTTGAAAATGGCCATGAAATTGTTTTGCCTCCTACCCCCATGAAAATCTGGGACAAATTATAGCCTCTCCAGCCCTCTTCCCTTTGACAAAACTGGAAAAAGTTTTCAATATATTTTGATTTTACCAAAGTCTGTTATCTCTTGTTAACAGTCTTTGGCTGATAAGTTTAGACTTGCTGTGCTTTTCAACTGCTCGCAAGAAGCCATGAGCATCCTGTCTTTAATTTTTATAATTAATGTACTTCTAATTTCCTAATTCCTCTTCCCTCTTTGCCGCATCTCAGGTACGACAGCCCCACACATATATTGAGGTCTGTTATCAAGTCCTCTAACCAGTCCTTTCAATGCTTCTTTTGGAAACAAAAGACCCCTTTTGGAATCTGGGAAAAGCCCTTGCTCCAAGTCTCTCACCATCAGATGCATTGTATCCAGGTATTGCTGGGTCTGTTCTTTTACTTCATTTTATTCTAGCAGTAATAACAATTTGTAGCGGCTAGTATTGCACATAGAGCAGGTTCTTGCTATTTTCAGTGTAAAAGATGGACATACTGTGTATGCAGGTGGCTTCATGGCAGTATGCAATATAATAAAGTTTATGAAACACTGTGTGGAATACTGATGTTATTGGAAGAAGCCCCTCGTGCTAGGAGCTTTCTCACACTGTTGAAGTAATTCAAGAATAGTCAAAAGCTTGTGTTAGTCTGGGCTGTTAACTACAGATTGAAAAAGCTATGTGTAGTGGAGGTAGCTCTCTAAGGCAATTGTGATCCTTCCTTGCCTTGTATCTTCATAATTTATGCACATGGCAAGTGGAGTTTCCCACACATGCTGCAGACCTCCTATCTCAGGACCAAAGCAGAGAAGTCAGGACTATAAAGTCCTTGGAAAGCACAAGACTGCAAAGAGGATAAATATGCTAGCTGGTGTTGAAGCTTTTTGCTTAGTGATGTGAAAACAGGTGTGTAAGAGGCCATGATCTTTTGCTTGAAAATAAGGATGTGGGAGGGGACCATGGTCTTTTGTGTGATCTGGTCTCTCACCTGGGTTCTGGAGAACAGGTAACAAGAGAATCCATGTGGGATTCCTTCCTACGTTGGGCATCCGGACACATGAAGCAGCAATCTAGTCCTTAGTTGCTTACTTCTTAGCTCCCTACCAATTTTATAAAAAATGGATGAGCTACTCAGTTTCCTTTTCTCAGACCTTATGGAAATCCCTCTTTCTTTTTGCTCCCCCCTTTCATTTGTGTGCATTTATGTAGGTGTACGCAGGTGCACACCTGTATTTTTGTGTGCTGGATGCTACCTGCGACACTCAGTCGTAAAGAATGCATGACAGCCACGACCGTAGAGCTGTGATACGGCTATGTCGTGTGAAATGGGGCTGGGAAGGGAGGGCGGGAGACCAATGGTACACACTGAATGTACAGTCATTCCCTCCTTTCCTTGTCTGAAAGGTTTCCAAATCTCATATATTCACAGGCAGACCCCAGCCAAAGCCCGCAGCTGTCATGCATTTTCAACAGATTCCACAGGGCCTAGATGAGGTTTGAAGACATTCCTTTGCTCTTACACATTAGCTAAAAGGAATTACCGTAACATCTGATATTGTGGAAGTGGGAAATTTGCCATCCTGACCTTGCCCAAAGCATTCCGGAACTGGGGGTCTGAGGATTTATTATCTCAGATGGCCTCCAAAGGTCATCGAGGGTCTGTCTAGCGGTGCTCGAGCACAGCTCAGACAACCAATGTGCTATTCATTTGGAGGGACTACGCTGGCGTTTTTTTTTGGTTTGGGTTTTTTTGGTTTTTTTTGGTTTTTTTTTTTTTTGTTTTTGGTACGACTGAAATAATGGGCAGACACATGTTACTGCTGCTCTCTGGATCTTTGTCATAGGAAAAGCATGTTCCATTGGAGCAATTCCCAGCTGTCAGTAATGTGCTGAAACACCACAGCCAATCATCAGAGAACAGGCCAAATAAACAGGATGTTCACAATGTGTATGATTGCATGAGTGTGTAACAAACTTTCTGCACATTTCACAGTCTCATAATGAGATTGACATGCATTGCTTAATCTGCATCTGTCTGTTTGGGGAAGAAACACATAAACACCATGGAGACCATGTGCAAGAAAACTCAGTGTCTTGGCTGCGTGGCTGTTGATATGATAGGACAAAATCTGGTACTGAGTTGGAAACAAGCAGTGCTTTAGAGCTATTCATTTAGCTGCTGGGAAGTGCCCTGTAGTCAGCCAAGCACAGTTTGGTGAGTGTTCGTGTAATCAAAGTGGTTATTATAGCAACAGATGACAAAAGTGCCTGAGGATGATGCACAGAGCTATTTTTTAAGGGAATATCTGAGGCGCCATTTGTTTTCTCTTTGTTTTGATTTCAGAATTTATTTTGATTGCTTTATGTATTTAAAAAAATCCATGCACAGAGCAAACCAACAAAGGAAAGAATGTTTACAGAAATCTATAATTACATAATGGAATAGAAAAAGCCATTGTGTCTTTAATTTGAAATCAGGACAGTATAATTAGAATAGCAAATATAAAAAGGAAGTCAATGTCCTCACCCTCCAAAGCATGCATTTTTCCAGCAGTTAATGTTCTCATCCCCAAAAGCATGCATTTTTTGAGCAGAGTGAATGTTAATGCATGTTAACTATCTAGCTGCACGATTGTCGAGGTGCAAGACACAGATAGTTTATCCCACAGTCGGACAATGCCAACTTCTTCCTTAATCCCTCTTCTCCCTGCTGCTAGGCCTTTTCATGGCTCATTGCTTATAATGTCCTAAAACCTACATGCATTTTGTTCTTGTGAGATTTTTATGGGTAACATCTGATGCCTATTACTTACCTGAAAAAACAGATCTTAAAAAGAAAAAAAAAAAGGCAAAGCACAGATGAAATATAAATCTGATAATCTGTGTTATAGTAGTGGCCTCAGATGAGCCAGAGGCCCTTCTAGAATCTGTGAAACCATGTCTGAAAAAGCTATCATCTGCCCTATCACAGTACTCAGAACTGTTGTTAGCTTTTCAGTCTTATGGGAGAACGTATAAGGTACGGTTGTTATGAGCACATCCACCACTACTTCACAGAGGCTGCTTTCTGATATAAGCTCCAGGAGAAAGCTAATGCCTGAATGTCTTTGCAATGAGCTGCTGCAGAAGACGTTTCAAATGTTACCAGTGTTGGATGATGATAGTGATGAATTTATTTACTGTAACTGGATAGACTACAAAATAAGAATAAAAATATGCAGAGTATGTCCTGACTGACTATATCTAGTCAAGCTTTGAAAAACTGGCCACCTTGCATTCCATGAGACTGAGGAAAGCGATCAAGAAATTAAAATTGCACGTTACAAGATACGGCATTCTAGACATGGTATCCCCTACCGTTATCTTCCAATTTATCTTGGCATTTAGGACATGCAGAGCCTTACCCCCATTTCTCTCAGAAAATCTGCATAAAAATGGGCAGGTGGTAGTGCAAAACACTAATAGACTATTTTCAGACTATCTATTTAGCATTTCTAGTGTGCAGGAATACTGCTTCCCAAGGGTGCTTGTGAGGAAGAACCCATTTACTAACAAGAAAAGTCATAGGATGTCAAACAAATGGAGTGGGGAAGGAGGAAAGAGTGAGTTATTGGCAGTTCTAGCCCAAACCTCTGGGAAGATGTAGGAAAAGGTGACTTCTGTACAGTTTCTTAGGGTATGACTATTCTGGAAATGTAAGTGCTGTAGCAAAAATTCAGGCAATATGAGTCAACAAACAATGTGAGAAAGAACAGAGAGAATTCCATGATGTATCTATCAAGATGCCAAAATTGCAAGTAAGCATAAAGTCAGAAATAATTCCCAATTCACGGGGTTGGAAGAGAGTCTGGGAAGAGGTGAGTTGCCAATTCTGAATATGTTTGAAATAGATCTGACATAGCTTATTTGAAGAAGCTATTTTGTCTCAGTGGCTATCATTTCCCAGCATAATCTCTAGCCTTTGTGGGTTCTACAGGAATGGAATTTATGGGAATTCTTTGTTGTTGCTGACTTGTTTGTAAAATGTGGGAAATGGAGGGAGGCGGTAATATTTCAGGACAGGTCTTGTCTGATGGGGCATCTAGAGCTTGGAAATGGAAACTGAACAAACTGCATAGCAGTTAGCATGAATCCCTAGCCGCCAGGCCTTAAACATGCCCCAAACTGTTCTTTTTTAAACAGCCTTGTTGGTTTTACTTCTTAATTTTATAACCTAGTCACATCTTTCATGTTTAGAGTGCTATCCTAGCTCCCAAACACTAAGAATATTAATAATTTCTTTTCCCATTTGTATACTGTTCCGTTATGTCCAATTCTGTTTGATTTTTCTCTGCGAATTATGTTAAAGCTCCTGTTCAGTGAACATAGTCAGTGCTGTATTATCTCTTCAGATATGGATTCAGCAGGGTAGAGGCAAAAGTGTGGCAGCAGGTGCTGAATGTCACCTTTCAACAAGGTGAAAAGAGCACCTTGTTGTAATAGTTCTGTGGCCCAGAAAATCAACCATATAAGCTACAGCCCGCTCCATGCTCAGGACACACATGGGCACGTCCATGATCTTGCTTCCTCTTTTGCTGGCAGCTTCTCCCCCCTACAGTGTTCTCACCACAAAAGATTGAGCAACTTTCTTTCCTAGTCTTTAAATACTTACTGTCTAATTTCCCACCGAGAGGCAGCCATCGCTGGTATTACAGATCTGTTCAAGTACCCTGAAAAGGGTAGTATTTAGAAACTGTGGCTGAACATGCTCCTAAGCTGTATAATGAAAACTAATGTAGTGTGCAGGGTTTTGTTTTCCTAACTTGATTAAATTGCGAGATGCTAAATGGATGGATGTTGGTACAGGCATAAATAAATTGGAGTAAGTCTACTGCAGCGCTCTAAGTTTATATGCAGATTATAAAATTAAACCATTACAATGCTGCCGCCCTGATTTATTTAATTTGACCTGAGACATTTATTAGTCAGAACATTCTAGATCTCTTACAAAGCCACACTCAAGAGAATTAAATGTTTCCACTAAGTTAAGCTACTTCAATACTGACATTCTTCTCTAGAACCAAAGAAGAGCATGGCTAGGATTTCTGTAGAAAAACACTTCTTTCAGTCGGTATTTTTCTCGTTTTGTTTATTGCCATTACCGCAAGTTAAATCAGACTCTATTTGTTCTCTTTAGCTTCTGAAACTGTATTCAGTTGTACTTCCCAAGAGCCTGCTCAGCAATGTCAATGCATTATGGAATCGATGGGGAACAGGAAGAAGACAAGCAGGAAACTGTAAGTGTCCAATACAAACGTACTTCTAGGACTCTATAATGGCTTGAGCAGATATGATACTGTATCTTCATCTAGGTGTATACGGTTGTTAATATTTTAAGACATTTCCTGACCAGAGTTGCTGCTGCTGTTGCTAATCAGTAACCCTTTGTTTATTTCATGTGTCTTCGGAATAAGTAGTGATCCTCATCCATGTAATAAACAACATGTTTCTCTTTCAAAATGAACTGTATTTTTTAAGAGAGAGTTCTCAGCCCTTCTGTTTGACTATGTAACCATGTGTATTTGGTTAGTTACCCATAATAAATTTTTGGGAGTGAATGCATTTGTTTGCCTTAGTTTTAGACCTAAATAAAAGTTATGACTTCATGAGATTTGAAAATTTTAAGTTATTTATCTCCTGTTGCTCAGCTTATTGAAAAGTGGAGCAAAGGTAAGTCTGGTTATTTGGTAGAGAAATGAGAAGCAGAGAGGCATTCCTGTAGAGAAAAACTACAAATTGTCTATGATTCTCATTGCCAGCCTGGTCCCTCTATACTCATTCAGCATCTCTTCCTTACAAGCTGAAGGTCATACCCACCAACTGGTAAAGCTTGGGGAAAGACTGTGATCAACAAAGATTGGGAAGGAATGGCCTCTGCAGCGTATGTTTTTGAGAGAATAACTTGGGCACATCTAATCAATTCTCTGCCACTTCAGGAGCCTCAGGAAATGATGGGGTATTAATGTCTCCCTGATTTAAGGTCTGTTGCACTGTTTGGCCTCCAGAGAGCTTGATACAGGATTCTGAAGTGAAATTCAATGACAGGAAGTCGCACTAGATGATCTAATGGTAGAATTCATCAATAGATGAACTAACAGTACTTTCCAGGCTTAAGAAGCTATGAGTTTACCAATGGGGTTATAACTGAATGCTGTCATAATCATCATCATTGTTAGCAATATTTATATACATGTGTGGGATGTTACATTCTTTATTTTCATTTTATTAATGATTCTGTAGAGCCTGTTCCTGACCTCATGCATCTCTTCTCAAATGCATCCGCTAAGGTCCTGTAAAATAACAGAAATTTCATAGGAGGTTAGGATAACAAAAACAGCTTTTTTTTTTTTTTTTTAAATATATGTACACAAGTAATCTCAGTTAATCGTAAGCAGCATGGGAGAGGTGAGTTTTTAAGAGGGCATTAAATAGCAGTAGGGGAAGAACCATGCATGTGGCTTCAGGAGCTCGTTCTGTCAGAGAAGATGCTAGAGAAACAGATGAAAGAGGTGATTTGTGAATGACTGACAGACAGTAGACAAGATTGAACATTAGCAAACGTGGATGGTAACACAAAGCTTGACAAGGAGAGATAGAGTCAAGGGATAGTAACATAGAACTTGGAAACTGATGACAAGGAACTTAAATTTTAGTTTGCAACTGATGATTAGAAAGGGCTCTGAAAATGAAGATTGATATGGTCAAACTGATGTGTCAAAAAGACAAACTTTGGCTGTATTTTGTGTATTGAGAAGAAAGAAAACAGTAGTAGACAGGAGAAGAAATTAGAAAAGGAGATGGAATAAAAATACCAGGAAAAGGGAGGAAAAGTTTGCATGGTTTCTGGTTACACAGGCAAGGGTGAGGATAAGGAAGGAGGCAAAGAACAATCTCTAGGTTGTTACACATCAGCTGTTTTCTGGATTGTATGTTTGTACCATGTACAGATATAGAGTAAGGTGTTACCATCAGTGAAGGAAAGTGGAGGAAATATGAGGAAAGAACAAAACTTCCTGTGCCATAGTTATGGAAAGAAACAAAAAAAGTCCATTAATTAGGCAGCTATCTCCTTATTCCTGGTCTCTGTTTTGTGTTTTAGAAATTACCGTTGGACACAGGTGAGAATTTACTTTCTTGTACATGCATGTCTGTAGTTTGCGAGTATATGAAGACTTAAGCTAGGCCAGTTTTGGAGAAATTTCAATTAGTAGTATTTAGTGAAGGCTTCTCTTAAGAAAACCTTTCAATAAAGTAAAATTTACCCTGTTAATGCAGAGACTAGAAGAAAGAATCAAAGATTAAAGAAATGAGAAAACATTCAAATTTTGAAATGTTTTGGTGGGGCTGAAGGCCATATGGTCATATGCTGTAGCCTTACAATTTGAAGATGTTCTGCTAGTATTAGGTTTTATCTTTTAGCTCTGTTTTGTACCTAATTATTTGCTCATTTGCTTAATAAAATGAGTTGAGATCCTCAGGCAAAAAACTATTATTCAAAATGCAAATGGTCTTCTGTACTTATTTTATTTAGGGAGTTAACAAACTCTATGAATAGAAGGGCCAGACAAACCACTGTAACATTTCTATTCCATTACTTTGGAAAATCCTCCCCTTTGCCCTCCCTCTCCTAACCACAACCACACATATATCTGCTATTTTGAGGAATGCCAACATTGTTCTCAGTTGTATTTTCCTTGCAATTTTAGTGGTTATAAACTGAATTCTTCATCCTCTGCTCTGGTTCGTATTTTTTAACCTAAATCAAACTCGTATGTCAATCTCCAATTGACTAATGCATGCCATATAAACTTAAGCAACAAGACTGTGAGCCATATACTGAGAATGACATAATACTTGATAAAATATCAAATATTTACCAAGTGAAAGCCAGTGGAAGTGGCTATCAGTGGCAGCAGCAGGATTGTGAAAGGCAGGGAACATCAGCTAACTTAGCTCATTTTGACAAGAAAATAACTTTTTCAGTCTAAAAAAAATAGCTCTTTAGTGCTGCAAATATACAAAGTGTTCTATTTGTCGAGGATATGTTGTTAGTTAATAACAAACAGGTCTAAACCCGCCAGTAGTCATAAGCTGCTATAGCTCCACTGAAATTCATATGGCTCCTCTGATTTTCATCAATTAAACATCTGTCCCCAAATCTAAAAATAAGCGATACTGGTAGTGTGAGCCAACTGATTTTTTTGAAATCCACGTAGACCCATAGAGTCTCCTTTTACATGTCTCTGACTGTTGTGACATCCGCTACTTTGGCATTTCTAAAATAAGCAGGACCCTTCCCAGTGAATATGAAATGCATCTGCCAAACTCTTTCCTTAATTATCAGCTCAGTCATGTTGCCTCCCTCTTTTGTGTATCTCTACCGGCTCCTCATCTGGTACTGCATCAGGTTTAAACAGCTTGCCACCACTTTCACAGCTTTGTGTGTAAGAACAGCTTGCCCTCCTTAGCTGTCCTCCCACAACAAACTTCCTGTTCCCCATCCTCCCCATCTGCTCCTCCAATATTCCCAAATCCATCTGCTTCCCATAGTATCACCATCTTTTTTTTTTCTTCATGCTGTCCCTGCTGAACAGAGCAGCCTGCCTGAGCGAGTTGCTAAGACTCTCGCCGTACATGTTTATACTCAAGCCTTTGTAAGGTTCCCATTTCATTTGTGACTTGCACTTTAAAATAACTCTTTCTGTTATTCCATTTGTCCATCTCTGAAATAGATAGGCCCATAATGCAGGAATGATGCCTTCCTGAATGTCTAGAAAACATCTGTCACCTGATGATGATAAACAAAAATCTTTATGGTGGTAGGACAAAAAGGCTGGAAATATCCTCATAAATGCACTGTAAGATGGTACTGGAATTGTCTTAGGAATTTTTTAATTAAAAGCTCCTACTTACTGTCCTTATTTACTGCTTGAAGACATGATCTTACATGAAGCTTCTCCCTTTCACTTGTGGGAGGGGGTGTTTGGATATTCCTGTCGTACTAACCTGTTCAGCAGTATGTCCTGCAGGTCCTTCTGGAAGTGCTGTAATCCATGGTGAGAACTAGCACAGTCATTTGCCCAACTAAGAAATTTCCTTTACTGAAGAGAACACAGGAACTGCCTTAAAAAGGGATCTTGCAAAGGAAAGGAGGCCACAGCTTAATCAGAGACAATGAACCCCTATTTACAAGCCCCCCCCCCCCCCTTTTTTTTTTTAACTGATATTTGGCTTTAGTGGGTCTAGTGCCTGCCCAGTGTGAGTTAAGGGAAAGTTGAATCTAAACATTACATAGAATTAAGTTCTGACATAGCGAAATGGGATACAGGGCACAGATATTACTGAGAGGAAGGGAAATTGGGGCGAGACCCAAAGTCTCTGAGGAATGGCACAAGCAGGAGCTTTTCACCAGCCAGTTCTTAGAAAAAGGCCATCAATGGCAATTTGTTTGCCTTGCAGTGATGCAGAGCTGAGCCAGCCTTCTGAGGTTCATACCCAGTATTTGAGTCTTTTACATATTTCCCCGACTCTAACTAGCCTGGAAAACATTTTAACTCATAGGCTTATACAACTTAACACAAGAAGGACCGTGACATTATCTGTCATTAACTTCTGACTAGTAAATTCTCTATTGAAACCTATTATTTATGTTTTATAAAAGTGTGCCTTCTGGAGAAGTGTCAATTTTGATTTGAAGATATGTACAGATGAAGAAACTATTACTCATTTTTTTCTTTTTCATCTAGGAGTAAATCATTAGCTTAAAATACTTTATTTCAATTCAAATACAGCCATTTTCCAGCCATTGGATCTTGAAATACAGTTCTTTGCTAAATTTAAGAATTGTTTAGTGTCTGTATTTTCTCTTCATGAAGGTATTTACACACCATGGTCCTTCTCAAGTATTCTCAGTTAAAATGAACAAAATGAGATCTTTAAGCGTATCTCATCTCAATGGAAGAAATTTTCTCAATCCCTCATTTTTGTACCTTTTTCTACCTTAGTCATTCCAGTTTTCCAATCTTCTTTTTTGAAAGCGAACATCAAAACTGTGAGCAAATATTCCTTAGTGGTTTAATCAGCTCTGGTCTAGAGTTTACAACACCCTTCTACTCAGTAATTCTCTGTTTATATATCTTAGGTTTCTTTATTTACACTTGCCAAAGATCAAGCTCAATTTAAATGACCTGCATATTCTAACACCTAAATCCCTTTCTGTTGCTGCTTTTAAAGACATAGTCTCACACTGTATAGGTCTATAGTGACCTGTGTGTGTGTCTCTGTGCAAGCCTCATGATGTAGATCGGTAG
This sequence comes from Haliaeetus leucocephalus, assembly GCF_000737465.1. Lineage (NCBI taxonomy): Eukaryota > Metazoa > Chordata > Aves > Accipitriformes > Accipitridae > Haliaeetus > Haliaeetus leucocephalus. The sequence goes on from NW_010972920.1 coordinate 7,885,490, forward strand.
GAATTATTATTTATAGATCACCCATGAAAATGCTGAATTGCATTGGACCTAATACCAATTTGTCAGGGCTCCAGCTAGGAAACTTCCATTCAGTGACTATTCCTCATTGAGAAAATATTTTAAGCTAGATCTTAATCCATTGATACATATCTCATTGATATTGGATAGTGCTAAACAAATCAGAAGTGCATGTCTTATATAAGTCTAAGATTATTGCATCTGTGCAGTTGCTTCCATTAATGAAACATATAATCTCCTCAAAAGATTGAATGGGATAGGATATGCTTGACAAGATCTACTTTCCATAAAAACATGCTGAGTGGCAGTAATTATGTGCCTGTCCTTGAGTTCTTTATCAATTCAATCCCTTATTGGTTTTCCATTATTTTGCTAAATTGATATCACACTAACCAGCCTGTAATTACCTGGGTCATCCAGCTTGCCCTTTGTGGGTACTGGCAAATCATTAGCATTCTTCCAGTCTTCTTGAATTTCCCCATTATTAAAAGATTTATTAAAAATTAACTTCATCAGGCCGGATATATGTTCAGCCAGCTCTTACAGGACTCTGTGCCTGTTATCTTGGTCAATTGTTTTTAAAGTGTTTACAGCTAGCTGATACCATTTAGTGTCTTCCTTGACCGTGAACTTCATCCAGTAATGTTTTGGTTTTGTTTTTTCCTGTGAGCCTTCTGCTGTTTCTGCCTTGATATTAACATCTTAAGCATTCCTAAATATGGTGGACCCTGATTTCAGCACTAGGATTTTTTGTTACTGATTCATTAAAAAACACTTGTTATCCTTAACACTGCCATCATTCCTTTTTTAAGTTTTCTTTGATGGTTTTCTGCACTGCGCAACTCCCCATTTTTATGGATCACAGTCTGCTATTTTTCCATGAGTTATGTACTGTAATCTTTCTCCTCCATTGCTGTCTTAATTTTGACACAGCTGGTGGTTTAATCAAGTTATTGTCTTTCTTTGGATATGGTTTTGTGGCCTTTTCCCATATGAGAAACTTTTTCCTAAATAGTTTGATTCATTTATTTTTGCTTTGTAATTTTTCTTCCCAATCACTTTAGCTTAATTTTTTTCTTTGGGAAGTGAGCTGGTTTGAAGCAATAAAGTACATATGTCTGAATAATCAAGTATGTCACTGTAACCCTGTCCTGCTTGCCATGCAATATGCTTTAGCCATGTAGGCTGGACCGTGTGCTAGTTAGCTCAGCTTGCCACAGGTGATTCTGGATGGACTAGTAGCTCTTGCTCTGGAAGTAGACATGCACAAAAATATCCTGAGCTGATTTCTTCTGATCTACTGTGTGCTTCTCAGAGTGCTTGTTTCTGGAAGTAAGTAATTTTTCTCATCACATTGTCATACAGCATGAAGAAATGTGGCTGAAACCAAAGATCTGCTACCAATTTATAATGATCGTGTCAGGTTTTTTTTCACAAACTTAAAACTTGTTCAGACCATTGGAGTGGTAATAGTTCTTGTTGAAAAAAACCCAAACTTTTTAAAAACAGTTTAAGTCGGTGTTAGGCTGGGACTGGTGGAAGTGGCGACACTGTTTGAAGGGTACAATAAGAGGATCAATCAATTTTCAAAACCTGAGTCTTAAAATGGTATTATTGTAACATTTTCCATGACTTTCAAGAGGCAGAAAACATTGTTTTCAAGAGTGCTATGTGCAGTAGCCCACATTTCATATCTGGATTATTTTAATGGGGCTGTTTACAGAGATGAATGCCTATGATGGTGTTAAGTGAGTTTTTATTATAATAACTCTTGTTTGTATTGCTACTGCACATGTGTACATGGGTGACAGTAAATCCTTATGTCTTCACCTGCCTTCAACATTAATATGAGATACAAACAAATGATTGTTTGTAATAAAAATAAATAACCCATTAGATAGCTTCCAGAGGATGTGCAGCTCTTTTGGTTACTGGCTTTAGTTAATGAAATAAAATTGACAAAAGAAAGCCCAGAAAAGATTTATTGTTACATAAATCTTAGGTATATTTTGTACATCCTTGGAACAACAGATCTTTAGACATTAGCTTTAAATAGATTTACAGGAGTCAAAGGTCATAGTTCCTGAAAACAGAGGAAACTATGCATAGAGATCGTGTTTATTTTCAGTCTCTTAAAAAAATCAAATGAAACCATTCAGTGTATAAAGCAGAAGCACTTTGTTATGAGTAGCAGAACCAAGGACTGCGGATATTTTCATCTCCCTGGTTACCATGTGTAACAAAAACAGATGTAGAAAAACTTGTGGCTTTTTTCATCATTACTTGCCTTAACAGGTTTTTTTTTGTTTGTTTTTTGGTTTTTTTTTTGTTTTTTAATATTGCAGTTTGTTTAAATAAATACAGTAATTCTCTGGGAACATCTGCCCATAGAGCGTGCACCAGAAAAACCCACAGCAGATTGGAAGAGGAGGCAATATGCAGTTGCTTCTGAGGAGGGAGTCTGGTAATAGATCTGTACCGCCTTCCTGAATGAGTGACAGCTTTAATTACATGGGTTTACTGCAGGATAGATGAAGATAGATTTACAGGATAGATGAAAACCTAGCACTGAGACTTTTTTCCACAGATTGAATGCCAACAATTTAATTTTAAATAACCCATTTTTAAATTATAAACAGTTTTAAATGAAGATTATTTTCCTGAATTGTTGAATACAAAACGTCATCGTTATTTAAAGCTGAAGCACAGAATGATTCAAATCCCCTTTCTGACTAGACTGGGCATAGCACTAGCCTCCTTTGGACAGGGTGCACAGTGGAGGCTGGATCATCGTTACTCGCCTGGTGATTTCAGTACTTTTCCGTACAGTACTATCCAGGATCATATTTATCCTTTCCATCCGTTTTAACCTAAATCTTGATGTCTACACTAAGTGCCATTTGTCAGGGCTTTCCTAGCTTTATTTTTTGGTTTAACTAGTTTGTGGTCCTGCATTTACTATGAAGAAAAATTCTCCTGCCTCTTCCAGATCTGCCCTTCACAATGAATTATATAGCTGTTGTTCATAATGCTTATGAATCAAACTTAGCATTCCCTTCTTTTTCCTGCTACAGAACAGTGGCTGGTCATGCCACTAACCAGCCATAGGATTGTTTGTGGACTTCCATATCAGCTTCCCTGGAAGGCTTTGAGCAGTCTAACTCTTTTATCTGAGTGACCAAGAAACTGGGTCATTTGGCTTACATTTTGATGTCAATTATTGTATCTGTGGTTCATCAACTTGTAAGGTAATGGATTCCTCCCACCAAACAGTTGCTTTTGGGAGCGTATTGGTGCATAACCTAGGGGACTAATGTATTTATTTATTTGTGGGGCTCTTATCAGAATAAGGGCTAGGTGCTTATTTACGCAGTAAAGCTAAATTGCCTCAAATCAATAGAATTAGAGTTGCTGCAACTGCTCGGCTCTGTTCTGAATATGCTTGTGAGTGGAAGTATCCAGGTCCTCTGAATGCACTGGGTGTAATGGACATAAAGGAGGCTGAAATACCTGGAGATTGTAACAGGCAGAGGAGAAAACACAAATGGAAGGAGCACGAATAGGAAGGGAAGGAGGAATGATCACAGCGTTCATAATTTGTGTTCCAATAACAGTAGGAATACACAAATCTTTCCGGGTTTAGATTGGGGATCAGACAGAGTGCAGTGGTTCATAGACAGGCCTGAAAAACAAGCCTTCTGAAAAGGCTTATGCTTAGCACTTCTGCTGCTTCGGCATTTGGAAACACGATGCGTTTTTCTTTCATGGACACAGACGTAATGGGACTCCTACCAAATAGATTGTACTTACTACAACTTCAAGGGCAGTGTTCACAGTTTCTTTGTATGGCCTAATTTTAGTCACCCAAGTCAAATGCTGATTTAGAAACTTCATTTCCCAGGTTTCCTGTGTATCCAACAGAAAGAAAGCAGCTAACATCAGTAGAAAAAATGGCCTGTACTTTCTTACGCTCATATCTTTCAATCGTTTTGCTAGAGTTTGCTGGAGTGTCTCCTTTCAGCTTCAGTTAGGAGAGTTTTAATCATGTTTGAACAATATATCAAACATATAATGTACAGTTGTTATTTAGGATCAAAATCCTTCAGTGCAATTAGACTTTTGAAATGATGTATTCTGAGGCATCTTGTCCTGAATTTTCCTTTCTTTTTCCTCTCTCTGTCACTCTTTCTGGTCATTTATGAGATATCTGCCCCCCAAACTGGCTGTAGAATCCTTTTGGGCAGAGGACTTCCTCTGAGGCACAAGTCAGTGATGTTTGTGCACAGGCCAACAATTTCATACTGGTATCTCTCCGAGTTCCCTGAGTTTTTATTGTCGTGACTGTCTGGCAAAGTTTCTCTGGGGATCAGTCACTGTCCAGCACTGCTGTCCTGTAAGCAGTAGGTCTCGCAGCAGCTGGCAATGCCTGTACTTGTGTTTTGTCATGAAGAAAAACCTTTGCTTTTGTAATATACCCACCAGTTCCCAGCTCTCACCAATAGCCAGGAATGAGGTCTCTCAGTGCTGGAGTAAAGCGAGGGTAGGAAGCAGATGCTGGGCATTGTGGAGAATGTTTAAAGCACTGTACAAAGCCAGATTTAACTGCTCTCAGTCAGTCTGAGCTGACCCTATAGGTATACCCAGGGCACATTCATAAAGAACAAAAGGTCAAAGTGTCAAAGACTCAGAATAATCAGCCAACTAAATGAATGGAAAAAAAATACTGGTTCCTTTTTTCCCCTTCACTTGGGGATTGGATATTTGCCACCAAGCTTCAGACATAATTAAAGCAGGGGCCTTGTTCACAGCAGGTACAGCAGAATACCTTCTTTCATAGCTGCTCGACTACAATAATACTGTTTTTCTTGCATCAGAATGATTGTTTTGTTCAAATACTTCTCTGGGGCATAGCTCTTCCTACACTTTGTGGAGAAACCCATGATTCTAATACAGGTCATCTTTCTCTTCCTTCCTTCCAGGCTCTGCTTTTTTAACAGGGTAGCAGAGAACCTCTCAGATCAGCAAGGAAGCTCTGAAAAGCTGCGATTCCACAGACATAGCTATTGGCAAAGTAAATGGTAATGATGTAAAGGACTGAGTTAATCAGACTACAGTTTTGCTTTTGGAAGACGGTGAAAAGTCTGTGAGGTAGAGAGGGATGATATCTGCGTTGGTGTGTCCAAACATGTCCTATATCATTAGAACAATGAAGATGTGAATAGTTGTTCCTCTGCAGACAGATGCAATCAGTTCCTGTATATAGTGTAGCTATTGGACGTCACCTTTCCCCTTGAATATGTCTTGCAGGAGACCTCCAAATATGTCAAAGTTATGAAATAAGTAAATACATAGACAAATATCATGAAATCGGTCACTCTAAATGATTTTTTTTCTCTAGTGCACTTTATCTGTGTGTTCTATGGAGAGATGTGCCATCCTGAAAAGGTCTTGAGGATTTTCTGCAAAGCTTTCAGAAAATTGTGCTTTCCCTTTATGATTGTGGGTCAGGTAGTAAAGTCAGCCTGTGAGGATGGTGATGGAAAGATTACATTTGTACTTATATTTTATGCACAGACCTTGGGGCCATTTCCTTGAAAAGCTACCTTACAATGGTGCTCTTTTGTGAATATCTCTGGTAAATTTTGAGGAATCCACTCTGAACTGGTTCAGTTCAGCATAGTGGACTTAAGTATATTTTACTGTTTATAAATCCAGCTGGTTTCCAAATGTTCTGGGGTCTAGTCTAGCCTTCTAATATAATTATGAAAAAAAGGTCAGGCTAAATGTCAGGTGTTGACAAAGTACTGATTGTTTCCACTTTGCAGGCTTCATAAATGTCAAGAGAAAAGAACTCTGCTGTCTTGCCTTATTAGAAAAGAATTTAGTGAATGTAATGCGTCTGAAGAGTATTAGTGTGGCAGCATGGCAAACAGTCTCAGTCTCTTTCCATATCAGGTAGCTCATGGAAGAATGGATGGATATGCAGGTTTCTCCATTTTGACTTTATGCTCTATATCCAAAGTCACTTGGAGAAATCGGGTATGTAACTCAAAATCTCTTTCATTCTTATTTTCCATTCAAGTTTTAGCCTTTCTGCAGAAGTTACCTGCTACTCTGGATTGTTTTTGCTTTCTCTCATCGTTGTATGTTTTTCCTTTAATTTGCTTGAACAAGTAGTCCTTGAAACATCATCTTCAGAACTCCTTGCCAATATGGGTACAATTACCATCACCCTGCACTCAACTTTTTCTGTTCCTACTGGTTAATAACTATAGTAAAAAGATACTTGTTCCCAGTAGGAATATCCTGCAGTATTCTTGATCATCCTCATCAGTCATTAGGTCCACCAGGTAAATACTTGGCACCTGGTTCAGAACTCTTGATTGTCTGATGGTCCTAATAGGCAGTAAGAGGGATTTTGAAGAAAGTGAAATACAGTACAGTAACTGTTCTGGGGAATTGCAATATATGGTCGCAGCATGTCACTTTTTATTTAACAGAATTGGAGCATCATTTAATCATTCAAAGCCCAATAGAGGGATAAGAGAGCATTTTTTTTAGAACTGTGGTCCAGAGTTCCAAGTGAGCTCCAGAAAGCTACACCAGTATCATTGCAACCAAATATTATCTTCTGACTGTTCGGGAAACTCCAGTGGTAGAAAGGGCAATAAAACAAAGAAGCTTACAAAGAGTTGTAGTGACGTATTTTGGGCTCACAACAGTTCAGTTGCTGAATGGTGTTATGTGATAATTTTTTTATTCGGGATATGCCTATTGGGTTGGGATACGGGACATCTATGTTTTTATGGAGAGAAAGTTGGAAGCCAGGTGGGGATATCAAGTGGCTCTAAATGTTTATGTGTATACAACAGAATAGAGTCCATAAGTCCCTTCTAACTGCTTCCACTGCCTCTTGCTGACATGCAACTATGGCCCTGCAGTCATTCTTGAGTTGCACCACAGCTTTGGTCATGGGGCCCCTCTCTCGTAGACAAGCACTATCTTCTTAGTAAACCTGGTTGAATCACCTTCTAGACTTAGCCCTATTTCAGCCTCCTCTCTCCTCTTCCTTTCTAAATGGCTAGGTTTTAGTTGCAACAACCCAGTAAACCATTCGTCCTTAAATGGCAGTCTGGTTTCCTGTCCTTTCCTTCCCATATTAATAGGTCCTTTGCATCCTATCTGCTGAAGCGTCATGGTCCACGTTTGGACCTAATAGATCCGGTTAAGCAATCTATGTACATAGATGTGCATATATGTTTACCTATGAGTTCAATAAGTGATAGCTGAGAATACTGAATATTTATATTAAGAAGTGTATCTGATGCCTATTATAAAATTAATACCATTAGCGGGAGTAGGTGAGGACCTTTTTTAGGTTAGAAGGTATTAAGTAATGACTCTGGCCTCTGAGTGCCACGTTCTTTCCTACCCTGCAGGAAGACACCTGGAAATTAAGATTAATGCTGAGAATAAACTTGTGAATATTTGTGAAGTTCTAGTTTCCACATGTAGTATCAACACAGAAAGACTGGGGCTGTCCCATTCAGGTCAAGGGAGACTTTCAGGTGACTAATAGCATTCATACACCCTTGCAGGATTATCTCGAAAGCTGGAAAAGACAATTTAAAAAATAATTTATTTAAAACCAAAATAGTATTGGAACAAAACAGAACAGTTGTGCCATTATGAATTAATTTAGAGTACATAATTTCCTTTTAATGTATTCTGCTCAAATTTGCCTGTTTAAATCTCAGGCAGAGGAAAAGTAGGCAAAATGTTCTCTTCTGGCAGAAAGCTGTCTCTGCATTTTAAATGTATATGTTAAAGGGAGCTACCAGGGATCATTCTTTTTATATCTGCAGTAGTGTGCCAATCCTTTGTGTGACATCTTGTCTGTCACTGTGCAGTATGGCACAAAAAGGAAAGGATAACATAGATTGCTCTCGATCTGGGAAACTGGTGGCTGCCTAGAACACAGGAGGTTTTTTCCATGCCACTTGGGAGACTACAAAAGGCATTCATTTTTAAAGTAGACCAGGGTAATTACCACTACATTTATGTTAGAGGTTAACATTAGTGTTATTTCCTCTATTGCCTGGTTTTACAGAATGTTATGCCCCACTGCTTTTATTGGATCCAAGCAATGGATGAAATAAGTGTTATTAACCTCTAACACTTGAAAAAATTAGGCTTAAGAAAAACAGAGACAAAGCTGGGCAGTTATTTTTCCCTGCTCGTTGGGTAAGGTGCCGTAAAACTTTGCAAATTTAATAGTTATTTCATAATGTATCCATGAAAAAAAAAAAAAAAGATGGGAAACAAAATAAGAAAACAAAAGTCAGTAAAATGCTTGCAGCTTTTCTTAAGTCATCGAAAATTTACATAAAATAGAACAATAGAAGGTTTTTACTGAGTATGAAGTCATTTGAGTTAAAGAAACACTAATGTGAGTCTTAACATAAAATGTTAACCAACTATATTTCATTGACATCATATTTGAGATTTCAAAACATTTTAGATGCTTTACTTTGTGGTTGCACACAGGACCTCAAACGATGCTAGTTTAAACAATTCCAAGACCCATGTGCTTAGCAGAGTTTCACCAGAAGTAAGAGCTGAAGAGGTTCCCACACAGTACAGATTTAGCAAGAGTGCATATCCTGTCATCGTTAGACAGAGAAATCCCCAGAGGACGAAATCAGGAGAAATATAGCTGGATATAGTGGGATATGGATTCCTGAGGTCACTTCCTAGGCTGGTCACAAACCTCATGTATTTATGGCCATGGATGCGCAGCTCGCTCTTCCTGCTCCTCACCTGTAGAGTTGAAATAATGGTGCTTCTTACCATACTGTTCTGAAGTTAATTCGATGAACAATGGGAATTAGGGAAGTTGAAGACTAACATACAGGGGTTGTAAAAGTGCCTATGACCATGGACTTTTTTGAGCCCAGTTGTCCTATGAGTTAAAATACAGTGTAAAGTTACGAATACAATGTCGAATGCAGAATTTTCCTGAATTTAAACTTATTTGAAGGTCTTCAAATTTATTTTTAACTGCAGCTAAAAGTAAATAAAATATTTATTTATTTTTTTATTATTATTTTATTTCTGATTTGTGTTTGTGCATTTGCCAGCACAGCCTTTGCTAACCTTACAAAGAGTTAGGTGCCCCCCTGCCCCCCGCCCCCAGCCCAGGTCAGGACTGTAGCTTTGGACATGGTTTGACTTTAAACTTCTGGTTAAATTCCACTTTCTTCCATCTGAGTTAAATGTATACCTAAGTGCTCTTTGAAACACTGTTTTTTATCAATATGTTTCTTCATTTCTTAATAAGAATTTTTCATACAATGACCTGTGGAACAGTGGGGAGGAATGAAAAAGATCTTGAGGGGGGAAAAAAAAGGTGTTGTTTTAAGGGCACAAGCATTGTCAGGAAGAAGTAGAAACAAGAGAACAGATGTACTGGAGAATTTTAATTTGTTAAACACACACATGCACACCAAACAACTAACTTCTAATTACTGGTGTTTTTCTAAAAGCTGATATAATCTGCCTTACAGAGCTATCCCAGTACTCAACATTTTTGGAAATTGAACTGATGATCTCATTGGTCTTTCCTATCTCTAATTACTATGAGATTATATTTTATTCCATATTGGAACTTTTTAAAAGATTATAACTAATTGCTGGTGATAAGGGTATGTGTCATTGCTTGAAATGAAATATCTACTTTAGATCCATATGAAAAAAAAAAAAGAATGCTTTTAAAGGTGACATTAAAGGATTCTGTAAGACTTGTATAATTTCTGTGGGGAGCAATTATGGTAGAGAGCACACCCTTGAAACATGATTTCTATAAACGCATACTATTGCCCTTCTTTCCTGTTGCTGAAGTTCAGAAAGTAAATACTGTCATTTTCTAAACATCTAAAATATTCAGTGACCCAAGTAATTTACTTTCAGAATATTCAGTTTTTACTTACTTTGTTAACTATCTCTTCAATAGCTTAATTGAGTATTTTAAGCCAATAAATTACCCTTCAACATTTCTGTCTGGGAGCTCAGTCAGTATCCAAAACAAGCTTGTCATTAATGAACACTTTCTCAAACAAAAGAAAGGAAGGCAGCAGATCTGAATTGTGGACGCTGTTTGGTTCCCTTATTCTAAACACATTAGTACACTGTATTTCCCCACTTACATAGGCTTTTGTATGGTGAGCATGTGACTGTTTAAATGTCCCAGCAGGGCATCCAGAGACTGCAAAAAGGAAAAAAAAAGAAGAAAGAAAAAGAAGAGAAAATTGTTTGGAACAATTTGCATTAGTTCAAGGGCAATGTTAAGCATTTTACAGCTGGTTTATTGCTATTCTTGTGCTGTTTAAACTGTCTTTCATGTCAAAAGTCCTTTCCTGCTTACAAATCATCAGGAAGAATTGCGGCCACCACGCTGTTCGCCTAAGCTCCTCCAGGGGTTCTGGCCCTTTGATCACAGATATCGTTTGCAATCGAGTTAAAAATAGGGGGCTGCTGAGATAAGCCGAGGCTCTGACAGGAGAGCAGCTTTCCTTTTTCTTTTGGACTTTGTTCGCTCCTTCTGTGGTATGGGAACACGTAATCTTGGCACAGAAGGAGTACTGTTATGGCTTTAGGAGATGCGTTTGAAGGAGTCGGGGAGGTCATTAAAGAGCTCAGTCCCTTGCGAGTGCAGTCCAGCTTTGCAAGATCCCTGGGTTCAAAAGCAGACTCGTAAATGAGAGCCTCAGTACATAAAATTAACAAATGTAAGCCTGTGTCCCTCTTTGAGGCAGATTCAACTCAATGCCACGATTTTAGCGCTTCTCAGCTCTCTTCAGTGAGGAGAAAACTATTTAAAACTGAAGATCGCTTCCTCAGTAATTTCATGTTGAAGAACCCTGTGCTTATTCAAGCTGATCGAAAATTCTGGTTGACATTGGTGGCCATTAGATCAAGTCTGAAGTAAGTGGCTATGGTGTGGGGAAAAATCTCCAGAATAGTGCATGTAGTTTTCTGCTGTAGGTGGAGTAGCGAAAAGTCTTCTCGAACAGTGTCTGTATGTGCAGCCAGAAGAAGGAAGGACTGCACTGCAAGTGAGGTTAATACTCCCCCCTGAAAGTGAATTAATTTTATTTTTTGTTGCATTGTCTTTTTTAAGTTACACTAACACCTCCTTTTGGAAACATCCAGGATTAGGGTGAAGAGGTCTTTGATTTAAACTGAAAATTTTTGTCCTTGAAAAAAAATCCAAGTAATGTAAGACATGGTCCACACGGAGACTGCACAGCCCACATACAGACTACCTTTATTAATATTATTTATTTGTTTGATTATATTGCTTAGGAACCTAGGTCACGAACCAGAGGCCTGCTGGGCTAGATGCAAAACCAGAAAAACGAATAAGGAAAAAACAGTTTCTGCAGGCTTTTTGTAACCCACGATCGAAATACAGGGAGAGGCAGACCAGCTGTCACAGCACATCAGCAATCTTTGGTTTTAGCAGTCCTCATGGCAAAAGAGATGTTTCAGAAGGGATTTGAATGTGGATGCGGAGGTAGCTTTACAACCATTTTTTGCAAGACTTGCAGCTTATATTTCATTTGATAGAGAAGAGGGAGACAGAAGATATATAGAAAAGTGCAGTGTTGTTACAGCTATGGTGTTTAAAGGGTATTGGGGAGGAAAGATTAGAAGGGAGAAGCAGATTTTATTAGTTGGATAGATTTATTTTTGGGGGAAAAAAACCTCGCAAGATCTTAAGAAGGGCTTTTGTGCCTGGAAGGTTTTTTTTTTCCAAAGTAGTGATTGGTATAACAGAAGATGTTACTCTCCCCATAAACTGTTTCTTGTTTATAGAGAGGACTTAGATGGCCTATGAAATAGGCTACAGATATGATCATGCTGAATTTTGGTTTCACTTATGCACTGATCGGTACTGTAAGAGAAGCTTGCTGTTGTGTGACTAAAAGTAATCACTGCACGTTCTTGTCCTCCAAAATAAATGGGGATGGGAGCAGTTAGATCTGTGGTTTTTGCTGTATGCAGTCACACAGGAGCTGTGATCTGACCTAATTAAGTAATTTCATAAGAACATGATATTTTATGAAATCAGGAAGGGGTGAAGTTGGAGTGAAAAGTAAATCAGACTTGAATTTTATGTGCAGTTGTTCAGCTGTTACAGAGCTGCCCCAGTGTATGCAAGATTAACAGGTCAGAACTTTTACTGCTGAGTTTTGCATTTGGGAGTATTTTAGTCATATAAATACTAATGGTAGTAAAAAAAAGTCACTGGAAACTTTGTGGGAAAAAGTTGGTTTTAGTCGTTTTTTTACCCTTTTTTTCTGGTAACATAGAAGGTTTTTTTCTGGATACTTTTACTGGTATATATCTTGACAGAAAAAGTATCAAATGGCTCATTTATCTTTACAACAAAAGATACATTTCCCCCCTGCCCCCCCCCCCCCCCATGTTCTAACTATTTGCTTGAGATTTACCATCTATAAAACAAAAGGAGAGCCTTTATAACTTTCCAAAAAATGCAAGAAATATCAGTGTTAATATATCAGATTCAATAGTCACCATGAAGGACAGTTCTTGAACTCTGCCTTATTTTATGCTCTATTACCCTGTAGACCGTTGAATTGCTAGACACTCTTTACAAAGCCCATTTTCTCTATCACTTTTTATCTTTTTAATTGGCTGACTGCTATGACCACAAAACACACCACAAGCCAGTGATCTCATAAGCTCATGTATACTGAAAAAAATGCAAGTCCGTGGTAATAGCCTCTAAAAATTGTCAGGAGGAAGAAATTCCATATTTCCAACCCCCCCCCCCCCCCAATGAAAAGAACAGAACTTTCTCTGACATACATGCAAACATCCCACCTTGTGAGTGGGAAATTAGTCTGAGAGTCCTAAGAACAGAACTGAGGCAACCACCATCACAAAGGTGACAGCAACGTGAGCTGGAATAAAGAGAATTGTCTTTTCACGAGCAAGTTATGAGCTATGGCCAAAGATGACAGCACAGTGAAGCAGGGGTCCAGGAGCAGGGTGGGATCCCTTGGTTTGCTGATGTGGTTAGTTGAAGAGGAAAAGGAAAAACCTGACCAGGTGCACGTCTCTGCGTCTTTGAACTTACTGTCCTTGGTCCCTTTCATAGTAAATGGGGTAATACAGGGACTTCTACTATAGGACAGCTGATTCTATAGGGTGGCTGGCCATGAAGTGAATGTCTGAAACAGGTCAGGTGAATCACATAGTAAAAGTTTTTGTCTCTCTTCATTGACCCTGAAGGGGGGTGGTCTAAGACAACTGTAGTTATCTAAGACTGCGTGGTGCAAATTAGTCACCCACACCAGAGGACAGGGGTCTTGTCTCCTCCTGTAGAGACAGCGCAGGGAATGGGCTTACTTAGGCTTTTCTTTTGATGGAGAACTAAGGCAGCTCTTTTCCCTCAGCTCTGTTACCCCCGAGGACTGGAGATCCTGTCCTCGGCCTGGGGAAGGAGGCAGGCCAGAAGACTGCTGTCTGCTGAGAAACTCTTGACCCCTGAACTGACCCTTTATGGATCACCATCTGAATGTCAAGTGGAGCTGCCTACCTAGAGGTGCTTCGACTGACTTGCTAGCAATGCAGGGAGGGAACTGCAAAAGGGGCATGTACAAACTCACTTCTGGACTTGCCTCTGATGTATCCATTTACTTAACTGATTCATTTTTATGTGGTTTAATATTGAAAGAAAAACACAGAGTATATTAATACTTCTCCCATGTGAAAAAAGCAAAGCATTTATTTTCAACATATGTAAAATGTATAATTAATGTACAGAGAAAATTTTTATTATTCTTTAATATAAAACACAATACAGTAAGTGCTCACAGCAAGCCACTGTAATTCTGTATTGTTGACAATGTTAGAGTGCTCATCAAATTCAGTTGTCATATGGTTGATGCTAATTATACAGCTCACTTGCTAATTAGATGTGAGTCCTTCCGTAACTTCTAATAGTGGGGCTATTGCAATTTGTATTAGGAAGCCTCTTACCTGCGTGATGTTGAACAGTCATGGCGTTTTGTTCTTGAGACAAATGGAAGCAAAATTGCTATGCTCTTGAGGGAAAATTCGGGAATAAATACTCGTATCGGTATCTCCCTTCTGCTGTCCAACATGGGAGAAAGTCTCCTCATTAGTCAGGAAGATTAGGTTGTTCTTAGAAAAGAAGCTTTTGTGTGTGTGTGTCTTTGAAAGGCATCATCTGTCATTTGTAGGCTTGACCTGCTGTGTACGTAGGTGTTTGAAATGGCAAAAGTAACATGATTAGAGATGTTAGGTAGGTATCCCTGTTTGAGAGGAGGTGTAGGCTCTACACTCAAGCCTCAACTTTTAGTACAACAGTGGGGGGGAAGGGGGGGAAGAGATGTTTTGGTATTTGACAAAACCAGCTTTCCTCCTCCTAACCCTTTAAAAAGTGTTGCTTGAAGTTGGCCTTGCTTATGATTTACTGGTTAGAACCAGCACCTCCAGTGAAATGGCTTAGCTCTGTGATTGAAAACACAAATTCCTAATGTATGGCCTTTCACATCTGCATTTGTTTCCTCGTTTGCTGTTTTTTCTTACTCAGTTTCTAGCATATTGCAACGTTATGTGTAGTGACGTCTAAGGCAGAAATGACATTATTTCTTTGTGTAAGGGATAGCATAAAAACAATATCCAGAATTGTTTTAAATGTCTTTCTGATGATCTGTGCCTAAAGGAGGGAAGATAAGGGAGGGATAGGAAAAAAACTTTGAAAAGAATGGAAAATCCATTTGCACAGATGTCTGGAAAATCAGTTTCTTCCCAAGCTGTCATAAGACTTTTGAAGAAATCATTATATTACCTTTTAATCCCCTAGTTCCAGCAGTTGCCTGTGTGACCCAACACTGCCAGCAATGGTCTGTGTGTCTGACAGTCTTTCCTCAGTGTACACATGTTAATTAGATTTGTTCCTGTGGAGAAGCACATTCATGTGCACATAAACACATGCATTTTTTGCTTTTCAAATTTTGACAGAGATTATTAATTGCAGGTATTAATAGGACCTGTCAAACAGTATGGAACACAATTTACTTCCTTTCTGGCACCAAGTATATCCTGTCCCTATAGTGAGGAAGTACTACTGCAAAAATGTTGGTATCTGCATTGCTTGTGATAGCCCATTCACCAAGAAACTGGGACACTTTCTTGCTTTCTTCCTTTTGCAGGACAGCAGAAACTGAATATTATTCCGGTATTTTTTAATACCTAACTTATTAATTTATATCTAATTTATAGATTTATTATTTTATATTACTTATTTCATATATCTACATTTGTATAAATGTGCTCATTAGAAATCTGATGTCATAATCCGTGGCATTACTCTTGCTTACGTCAAAGGTGGTGTGCTGTATAGACAAATATGTATCACACATGATGTTACTAACATTTCTACATACGTAACTTTACAGTTATCTCCTGGGAAAAAGAAACTGTGGAATGTAGTACTGGAAAATTCATAATACTGGTGCATGGAGGACTGGGCTGCGAGGGGGTCTTCTAGTTGCACAAGGAATAATCCTGTGTTTTGCATGCATTTTTATATGTTAAACTGTTGTCAGTTAAAGGATTGATAGATTATTTCATGCTCTGAATACTACTATCAATTATCTACAGCCAAATCTGCATCCCTTGTTTACTCAAGTAACTGTACAGCAGTTGAGATGTTACTCACCTAAGTAACATTTAAAAAAAAACACACTCCCATCTTGTGTAAATGATTGATTATTAAACCAGTATAGTTACTAATTTAGAGGTAATACTATGTAGTTAATATGATATCCCACGTACACAATGCTGTCTTTGTAGTCTTAATACTGAATACACAAATCCATGCAACTCTTTCAGTAACAAGGCTTTGCTTTAATTGCTAACAAAATCTGCAAAAGTTCTTGTTGAGGATGTGTCTTCATATAAAATGTTTTATTGGGCACCCTTGGGTAGGAAGTGGTGAGCCAGACTGATTGCTTAAGCCTCAGCCACTGAAATCATAATTGTGTGTGTTGGTGACCCTGGGATTAGGATAAGAGAAAGTCCCTGTGTTTTTAAGGTCATGTTGCTGTTAAGATTTGTTAGAGGAGACTCTTTTCCTGTTGCAAAAATGGCATCTCTTCGCCCCCCCGCTCTTTTCTTTCTTTTGTGATCCCTGTATAAGAGCGATGCAGATGCTATCTGAGCTTTGTTTACCCTGCCGCAGACAAAGATGATGTGCCCAAAGTCAACCAAGTAACCTCTCAAAGCCACTTAAACGTGCATTATCTCAAAGACGTGAGCAGACACATGGTAATTGGCTTTCTCCTGGTAGTAAGTAGGGTTGTGTTAAATGTGGGCCTGAGGGGAACCCCTGTTTTGGGTTGTAGTTTATTATTAGGTGAGGAAATTACTGGACACCTCCAGCTGCCATTAATCAGCCGTGGAGTCTGACTGGAGCCAAGTGAGAGGCCTGTGGGTGGATGCCGCTGAATGGCAGGGAAATACAACGAGACAGAGACAAATGTTTTCCAGCTTACCAGCACTAAACTCTGCCCTTTCACAGTCCTTAACATGCATGTTCAAATTGATTTAGTCTGTTTACCCCCTCAGCCTAACCATCTATTTCCATTGAAGACTGACAGTTTTATGTGTCGCTACCATGTTATTATGTGTTGCTGTGCTGCCAGTAGCTATAGTATTTCAGAAGGGCTCACTTGCAGACATAAAGGGAGAAGGGGGGTGGGGAGCTTGAGTCACTTAATTCCTTTTTACAGGGTGCAAAACATGTTGAGCATGACACCAATTCTCTCCCTCTCTCTCCTTCTTTTCTTCCTTCCTTCCCCCCCCCTTTATTTACTTCTTCACTTATTTATTGATTTTGGGTCAACACATGCCATGAAAAAGCCTTAAATGAACTTGCATGCTTGAGAAACATATCTGTCAGGTGATGTAAGTGTCTGGCTTATTCCTCTTTCCTGTTTAGTTTACAAACATGCCATTCCTTCAGGGCTCTGGTATGCTGACCGAGAGGCGGCCGGACGCCGCTCAAGCGAGGAGGAGCGCAGGTAGCAAACCCACGAGCTTCAGCTGACTCCGAAACGTACTTCAGGTCCATCGCTGCTGCTCGGCTGGGAGGTCAAGGTACCGAGGTTGCAGGAAAAGCTGAACTCGTTTATTGTACGCATTCACAAAATGGACATGCAGGGAAACAAAAGGGAGGAGCTGTTTTTCTGTTTTGCAGGTTTTTGAGACAGAAAGCATCAGCTCCTTATCCAAAAGCCTAATTTCAGACTTAGATTCCACTAACGCTTCTTGTGCTGGCTGATGCCTTGTTCCACAGTTTGAGGGCTGGGGGTCTAGTCAGCAATGATAGAGGTATAAAGGGAGAGCCAGGATGGGGCTCTTTTTCCCCACAGGATGATCTGTATTTTCCTGGTTGTTTTATATTGAAATAATAAAAAAAAAGACACTTCTTGTTTGACTCAAATGCAGGAAGCTATGAAACCCCAAAGAGAAAGAAGTGGCAGACAGAAAGTGAATTTTGAGCAGCTCGGTGATTAGGCTTGTCCTCTGGGGCTCACTTAGGTCTGTCTTATGAATTGCAGAGTTCAGAGTTTTAGTGCACTCGGGTGGTTTTCTCTCTTCTGGTTTTGAACATTTCTTGCTCCTTTTCCAACCTGTTTTCTTTCCAGGTGTTGCCTCTTTACATTTTTTTTCTCCCCCCCCCCCCCCCTTTTTTTTTTAATGTGTGCATATATAAATTATAAGATAGCTCTGTGGAGTAATTGCATCAAAGTTACCCTGCAATAGTAACAACATCCTCTGGCAGAAGACTGCCAGTCAATAAAGAGGATTGTTTGGGCTTCCCCTTGTATTGCCTGACTTCATTCCTGTTGAATCATAACATGTTCAGAAACTGAAAACAAAGGCAAAAAGTACTTGTATACATAAAATGCTGATTTCTGAGCTGAGACTGATTCACGTGCGTACTACAGCATGCCAGGCCCTGTGTATCTATGACAGGCAGATCCTCTGTGTTCTGTTTTGCATTGAAACATCTGCAGAAATACTGCAGTATCTTCAAGAAAGTTCTGAATGATAAATAATTTAGTAAAATTATTTAGATAAATAATTAGTAAACTAATGCAATAAGCAGAACAGTCATAATCCATAGTGCTACACATACAGAGCAGATATCCCCTGTAGTAGTCCTGTCTCTGTAGGAGAGAAAGGATGTCTTAAGATCTCCCCTAAAACCATCTTTTGCAAGCAGGTAATCTTGCCTGACAGTCTCTCCTATCTTTAAGGGGTAATTCCATGCTGAGAGCCTATGCTGGCATCCATGTAAAATTCAAATCAGGTAATATCATAGCACTCTCTAAATGACTCTTGCAAAAATTACAAAAAAATTATGGTCTCAGAAAATAAAAAAATTGCTTTTGTGTTATCTAGCAGCGGCTGCCTGCTAAATTCATGGTAATCCTTTAAGTTCATATTAATAATTAAAAAAAAAAAGTAACAGAGTTTGCATCCCTTCATAGCATCCTATATTATATGGATAAGTATGTTATAGGCCTCCTTCTTCAATGTAACTAGTAATGTTTTCCAGCATTTTGCATTAGGAGAGCTAACGGTGTGACCAAGCCACCCTAAATCTTATGTTTCCAAAAATCGATTGATTTTTAAAATTATTTATTCACTTTAAAATTACTGTATTTTTATTAGTACACAATTGAAGCATTAACATCAAAACAAAACCATTTTATCTGCAGCGATCTCCTTTTTGGGGGGTAGGGGAGAAATGAAGGCAGGTGCTGAAGAGGCAGGTGCTATAAAAAAAAGTTTCTGTTTTGATGGATCCAGGCACTCTCCACACCACATTTCTGTACTCTTCTCTCAAAATGACATTTTTACTCTGTTCACTACCTGCGTTTGTGCAGGACCTGTGGTTTCAAGTGGGTTTTCCTGAATACTCTTTGCCTATGGTCATATTCTGTCCATGGATAATGGAGTCACTGTTTACAAAACCTGGCTGTGTGGCTCTGGAGAAGAATACTTAGGAAGATGGTGATGTGGCCTGTGAAAGCTGCTGTCAAGCCCCCAATGCCATAAACATGGATCAGTAAGATCAGGAAGAGCTCAGAGGTCAAAGGGTTGCCAGTTCCTCTCCCTGTAGTGGAACCTCTGCTTTTGCAAAACCAGCTTTGCTCGGCCGGCTCTGCACACCCTCTGTCGTTGTCGTCCTCCTTAATGGCTAATTTAGTGAGATTTTCTTTTGTGCCAGGACAGCCATCAGCTCCTACTCCTTCCCTAAGCTGGGCAGGCACAGTGACCAGTCCCTTCCAGAGACCTTTTGGGTGTCTCAAATTAACCAGCTTTATTTTCTGTCTCTTTTCCCTTGCTGCCCTTTCCCTCTTCCCCTTAACTGATGGTTCTCATCTCTGACACTGCTGGGTTCTCCAAAGGCTGTGAGAATTGTTCCTGAGTCTTCCCTCTGCTCTGATGTTATATATTTTTTATGTGCCGGTGTGAAAAAGATTAATGTTGTCAAATTTTATTTTCTGATTTTCAGATTGGGAACATTATCAGATCTAAAACACAATAACTTTTCTTTTAAAAGTGTATCCATTCCTCTTTTCTATGACAGCTGCATACAAAATAACCCTGAAAAGCTGGCAGAAGGCTCAACAATGTAGGAAAAAGAAAAGCAAATGGTTACATTAGAACATTGATCCTGTGCAGCAAGCTAAGTAACTGAAGCTCAATAAGGCCAGGCATTTTTTTTGTTTGTTTGTTTGGTTGGTTTTTTTAATGGGAATAGTCTTGAACTTAAATTTCTGGTGGTTATGTTTATGTTTGTGTCAGAGCCTCTGTTAGAAAAAGAGGAGAGAAAGCGAAAGCCCTGTGTTTGTGGAATATTTTTAATCCTTTTATGTTTAAAATCAGAAGGGAAAATTGTTTGGATGTATTGATGAATGAGTTCTACTAAGGCATCTATTTTCACACTTTATATAGCTTGGGAGCTTCCTCCGTGATTCAGTAAGAATCACAGGGAATTTCACAGGAAACTTGCAAGAATGAGGGAAATTCATCCTTAATGACGTGCCAGTCTTTGACAACAAGATGACTTTTGGCAGCAAAGCTGTATGTTTATGTTGTATTGGATGCTTTTTTTGTTGGACCTTGAACATATGTAAAATAATATTTGTAAAAACATTTGGAGCCATTAGCATCATGATATTCTTATTTGTAGTAAAAATCATCCTCGGACCTTCACCAGAGCAAGGGTAAAGTTTCCATGATTCTCTCACTGATGTGGCATATGGAATCTGTGCTATTTTGGCATTACCTATTTTAACTGTTTTCCAAATGCTTGATGAGGAAGTGCGTGAATATTCCAGTTGGGGAGCTATGAGTGAGCTGCAGTTGAAAATGGAAGGGCAGTAGTTGTGTGAATACCAAGCGTCTCTCGCTGTTGCTTATTGAGTGAAACCTTTGTGGCGTTACCGTACGTGACAAATATGACAAAATGGTTGTCAGAATTCCTCTGTGATGCCTTTGGGTCTAGTACAGAATTGATCTTTGACTGTGGATGAGTCAAGTATTGTACATAATTACTGTAATACTTACTACTTGTAAATAAATATAAAATTGTCATGGCATCTTCTCTCTGCTGGTGACTGACGTCTGGTTGGACGTCATGCCACTGATCACAACCCTTTGAGCCCAGCAGTTCAGCTGTCTTTCAGTCCATCTCTGGACTTAGTCACTTAACTAGGCTGTGCTTCATTAGTTTGTCAGTGAGGACGCTGTGGACTTGACTTTCCATGTTGTGAGAAAGAGCACCAAAGCAGGGAAACAGGCCTCTTTCAATCACTGATTTGATGCTGGTCATTATTACCATATTTTTAAAATGTGCTTTTCGACATACAGCTATGCCAAATCAAAGCAGTTGCCTTGAACTGATGTATACTGCATATACAGTTCTCTGTGAACTAATCTCATTTCATAACATTTCCCATTCCTAGCCGTGACTCTCAAGTTCTTGTTCCACTAAAAGTGGAGTTCACATTGCAAATTTTAGACTTTTTTTTTACTTGCACATAGTGCTGAGTACTGCAGTCAGCATCTTTAAAATTTTCTTTCAAATCATGACTTCTGAAGTGAGAGCATCTGTTCAGTCTCTGCCTCCACTGAAATATTGCTGTGTAAAAGTAATTCTTCAAATGAATATGCATTGAAAATATATAAAACATTTTGTTCTTTAGGAGCATACCTAACACTAAGACTTATTGTTCATATAATTGCCTAACATTACTTCTTCATCATTAAGAATAAAAAAAAAGAGAAAAATATTTAAACAAAAAGAGACTTTTTTTTTTAAACAATGTGTCTATCTGGAGAATATGTAAATTGATGCTGCACTATTTAAAGGTATAATTTGGTCCTGTAAATGTACCTAAGAATTTATCTTAAATTGGGTTCTATTCAAAAGGATACAATAATGCTTAATATCCCAGCTTTGGATTCAACAAAAACTTACCCACATGCTGAGATTTAAGCATGTGAACTGAAGGAACAACGCTATAGGAACAGCTTCATCACATTTCATTTAAAAGCTGCCTTTTCTAAGAGGAAAAGCAAAGCAAAGTGTCTCCAATGTTTTCCAGCATAACAGCAAAGGTGGAGAATATCAAAGCCAATAATTATCATTGTATTGCTAAATGCTCAGTGCCCAGGAAATTTAATTCAGGGCAAATCCTTAGCTCTCCCTGCCTTCAGCTTGTTCCTGTAAACACACAGGTAACTGCATGCTATAATGTAAGAAAAAAGTATTTCTTTATGTAATGTAAATCTAATTTTTGATGACTTACCTGTAAAAGTGCCTTACCCAGTGAATTTTAAACAGCTGGCCTATACATCCTTTTCACTCAGCTGTTTTTCCTTCTGGAGATACTTAAATAATATCTTGAGGGTGTTTCCTCTTAATGAGGTAATAATACCCATATCCTGGGCTAAATAAACTTGAGGCCAAAGGCCTAGGTGTTTATTAGCAGAGGATGTGGTTATTAACAAATTTAACAGGAAGCACCCTCGAGTTATTATTTTACTGACATTTCTAATGATTATGCATTTGAGAAATAATTGGTTGAAAAATAATGCTTACACTTTTAAGAGGGCAGGTGAAGCAGAAAATAATTTATAGGTCGGCTCACGGCAAACAGAGCTGCTATCAGTCTGGTACCGTCTGAAGTGGGCAGTGATATCAGAGGGAGGAGGATCAGTACACTTGCAGCCGTTGTTGCCTTGGGCCCTTCAGGTCGGTATGCCCCTCTCCTTAATGCAAGAAAGCCCATGGAAGTTTTGGTTTTCAATTCAAAGCCCGTTAGACCGTGCTTCCTTTTAAGAGACTACAGTTATTTGTCAACAACAGAGGTAGCAAAAGCACATGAATTTGTGAAGTTTGTGTGTTGTTAGCTCTAATAAGTGACAATTGGCATCCTAATCCTCTTTAGTAAGGGAGTTTTGCCCCCAAAGGAGCAATAATAACGAGCTTAGCACTTAGAAAAAAATGGTTCTCATCTCTGGATCTTAATTGGTTTTGCAGAGATGGACAGAGGAACTGAGACAAAGGGAACTTAAAGAGCATGCCAAGTTCCTGTCGTAAGTAAACAGCAGTTTGGAGAAGGCTCTGGACTCTTAAGTCTGGTGTTCCAGTCGTGTTGCTTCCTCTGCCTCATAATACCTCCGTCCTGCAAATATTTGTGCTGCATGAATAGATTCAGAGGCCTTGGCTCCACTTACCAGGCATCTACCACTGTGGACAGAGTTTCATTTACAACACTTTTAATTTTGTATGATGCAAATGCTGGCAGAGTGCAAACGTACTGATGAGAATGTGCAAACTACTCACAAAGTCAAAGCTAAGCGCATATGTACGTATTTGCAAGACTGGAGTCTGAGAGAGAACAGATTATGCTGTTTAGTTTCACTCATATGAAATCAACAGCTGTATAAAATCCCACCAGCTTCCCTTTATTGCTACAGAACAGAAACTTATTGGGTTTAAACATACAAAAAGAAGGTGATTCGGTGAACTGACAAGTCTCTACTATTCTTTGTTTAGGGCAGAAATTGTATTAGGGCTGAAGGTATTTTCAGGTTAACTAGCATCTGTGATCTGAATTTTTGCCAAGCTTGATACCCTCCATTAAAAATAGAGCAGTGACTAATTGCTCTGCTGACAGTCTATTTAAGTTGAATATAGGACACTAAGTTCCTCATGTTAGAACAAAACCAAAAATACAATGGCTAGTTATGTTTTGCATACAATTAACAGAACAAACATCTTAATAGACAGAGAGGATACAAACAGATGTTCTAATTGCACATCTGTGAGAAACTTTGCTAGTTCCACTGTAGCTTGACCTCTGTACCTCAGGAAGTTTCAGTCCCATAGGATTTAAATGATTTATTGATCTGGATGCGATGAATATTGCAGGCACAAGCTGTATTTCTAGGAAGTTAAATACATCCTCATTCTGTGTAGTACTAATTAATGTTTGAAAGGAATCCACACTCTGCTTTAATTGGAGTGGAGATACCAACATTGTTCACCATATCCTTGAATAAGTGGGAGGAAAGATTAAATATGCAGAGGATATGATATTGGGAAACTGGAGGAATGTGGAAACCAGGAAATCGGTTCCAGTAGTTATGTCTTTCTCTTTAGGCTTCTAAAAAGATTTTGTGAGATGGACCAAAGAAAATACAATGGAAAGAACCACTTTTTTGTAGCAAGCTAAAAAACCCCTTGTACCCTACACTGAAGATTAATTTTGTATCACAGTTCTCTATCCAGAAACTAGAAAAAAGCTTCATAATACATATGAAGCTTTTTCATAAGTAAAGATTTATATTGACAGGTTTTCATGACAAGTTTCAAAAATAGCAAATAATTAATATCAAGTGACTTTAGGACCAGCTGCAACATAGAAGACTGCAAAATAATATCCTTACCTCTACACTGGAAAATTGACCATAGGAGATTTGTATTAATTTTATTTTGTTTATTTTTCAAGAATATTTGCTTGCATTGGTTTTGGTAATTATGCCTTTGACACAGCAAATACTCACTAGTATGTGTAGCTTTGAGTATCTTAGGAGATCCACTGAAGTCAATACTTATGTCAGACATGGGAAGACGCTGGTCCCAAACCCAGTGCTGGTTGTTAGAGCTGTGTTATCTACCTAGCTACCTGTCTGTTCCTACCAGCAACAGTTACACTGTGTTGAACTGACGTACAGCAAATGTCTATGTTTTTAACTGCACTAATTTTTATATACATCTGTCTGAAATCAGTGCAGAGGAATAAACAAATGGCATGCAGCTTGATTTGTTCAACCTGGTAGAAATCACTGGGGTTTTTTTTGTGGGTTTTGTTGGTTTTGTTTTGTGGGTTTTTTTCTTAAATGTCAAACAAACCTGAAGTTAATTTTGCTAAAGGAAAGTGAGATTGAGGGGAAGTAACAAATCCAGTGCTATGGAGGAATGGATGGATCTTTCCAGCTAGGAGAAAAATATCTGCAGTCAATATGGAAGTGCCCAGAGCATGTGTTCCCCCTCTGCTGCTCAGGTCTAGCCAGCTGTGTGATGGCATCCTTGTTTCCATGTCCTCATGGGGGCATGAGTCTGGCAGCACGTTAGGAAAACTCTTCATGCCTACAAAGAAAGTGAATCGAGAAAGTAAAATGGTGAGAAGAAAGAGCAGAGGGGAGGATAGCAAGGAAGTGGGGAGGAGTGTAGAGGCAAGAAATGAAAGGGTGGAGGAGTAATTCACTGAATGAGTCAACAGGGAAGGAAGATTTTCCTCCTGCTTGATGGTACCGAGCCTCCTGCTGACGGTGCCACTGGCTTGTTTTGCTGAGATCTGGATGATGACGATGAGGGAAAGGAGTTCTCTCCTCTTGTTGTAGCGCTAGCTCTCTGTGGTGTTTTGGAGATTGCTGAGGTGTGGGAAAATGGAAAGGGAAAGGAGTGATCATCTGAAGTATACACAGGACTTGGTGGATAGGTGATGGCTAGATCCTTAGCCAGCTCTGAGCTCTTCCACTTGGCAAGCTGGGAGACTAATGTTTGTTTCACGGAAGACAGATTTCTTCAACACAAAGTTATAATCCCTTTTCTAAGCTTTAAACCAACTAACTCTCAAGGAAATCCCTAGTTAGTATTAGAAAATAAGAGTTTACCATTAAAATACTATGGTAATATATCTAAATTACAAAAAACCCCTCACAAAATCAATAGGAAAACACACACATGCACTTATGCATATATGTGTATAAATCTCTGTCCAACGATGACTCCATTAATGACAGCAGTATTACATAGCAAGCGTTAGCACAGTATTTTCTATTTATTATTCTTTTAATATAATTTTTATACCTCCTTTTTATGCCTTTTTTTTTCCTTTTTTTTTTTTTTTTGGCAGAGGTGCACTGCCTTGCAGTTTTCAGGTTATTTCTATGGAGCTTTATGGGTTCTGAAGTATTTTGTGGCACACAAATGTTTGAATTAGAAGGCAAATCATTCTTTGATATGTATTTGAGGAGCTAATATATGGCTTCTAAATTTCTACTTCTCTTTTATTAAGGCTAGTATGAGAGGATCCTCCAGGTGTTTTCAGTTAACTATTTGGTGTACCGCAAATACCTTTCATATGTGTTGTGCATTGTGTCTACGTACTATCTGGAGCTATTGTAAGACAGTATTTACTGAGAAAATCACTGAAGAGTTCATATATATGATTTTAATAGCACAATTTTCTTTTCCCTAGAGGTGATTTTTATATATATATATATGTCAAATTTAAAATATATGACTCCGCAAAAAGTAGCCACAAAACACAAGACTGTGGTCATATAACACAACTCCAGTGTCAAAGAAAGGCTGTATTTTAGGACTTTGACACCATTGTCATGAAATATGGCTTGATATAAAACTAACTGAAAGTCAAAAGTTAGTTTGCAAGAGAAAGGGACAGTAACTTGCTGTTCTTAAAGTTCCTGTGGTAATGGGGTTATGTTACATACATATCTTGTGATAAAGTGCTGCTAAGGCTAAAAAATGAAAATTAAGAAATAAAAATATGCAGATATTCAATTCCAAGGCAAATTAATCTGTCAGCTGAAAGCCTTCATTTAACTTTGTTAGTATGTTATGACTCTCAAGCTGGAGAATCAAAGTCCGTCCGTCCTACAGCATATACCTAATGGGAAGGAGACACGCATGTCTCTCTCCTTTTCTGCCCTTACAGAAAGCTCCCACGGCAGCAGAGTTGGCAAGTTTCTGCTTTTACTTGTTCCCAGCACACCAATGCACTTGTGTTGCTTTGGATGCTATGACTACTGGGTTCAAATAACAACCTAGTCCAGTATTTCTTTATGTTCAAGCTAGTCTATGGACAAAAGCATTAGTATTATTGAATCACTGTGTATAAATTTATGGTCAAAGCAGACTTATAAAATTTGTGGTTGTTATAGTTCAAAAATGAAGTCGATTCCAGTAAGAGCAGGTCCAGAATTACTCAAAATGATTGTACTTCTCAGTGTACAGCAGTCTATCAGGGCAACAGCTTTTTTATACACAGTTTACTCTTAGATATGAGCAACAAGATCTTTTTGTCTGTAGCTGTGAAGGAAAACAAATAGTTATTCTGAGTTTGTGGGACAAGAATTATGCACATACTGAGTTTCACCTCATGAGGCTACTGATAGTGAGAGGAGCTTGCTGTAAACATAGTGCAAGTCTTATATTGCTCTTTATTCGTAAAGATAATTTTTACACTCTAGCAAGAACCAGGATATTTACTGAAACCTGTGCTAATGAAATGATGGAAATCAGAGGCAGTGAAAAATCAAACCTCTTCATTGCTGTGGTCAATGAGAGTCTGTAAGGGGTTGCTATGTGACAATTCTTAAGGTCTTCAAAAAATAACGATAGGGATGATCTTGCAGTAAAAGATAAAAGCCAGCATATAAGGACATTAAAAAAAAATCTTCAACTTATGTAGTCTGGAAAAGGCACAGAGATAATGTCAACTTTAATTACTGTTTTCTTCTGAACACAGGGAATAGGCCAAAGGGCAAGAATGGAAATTAAAGAAAAATGGAAAACAGATGGTAGGAAGCATGCTACAGGAACTGGAATACAGGCAGCACTGTACATAATTTACCAAAAAGAAAAGGGCCCTTATGAGTTATTTTGTCCCATTTTAAACAAGATCATCTTATGGTCTGTTTCACAACAACGTTATTACTAAATCAAGTCCCCATTGATAGCAACTGCTATATTGTTGCCAGAATTTAAAATTCTTCCTTCTCCAGCTTTTATAAGACATCTTTGAAATATAGGTCAAGCAAAATTGGATGCTGAAAGATAGCCACATAAATTAATAGCCTGACATTCAAAAGTGCTGGTCACCAAAGCCACCATATATTTCAGGGGGTACTGGTTGAATACTTGCCATTTTGGAAAAGGTTGACATTGATTTAAATGCTTCAGTGTGGGATTAGGGGCCTAATTTTAATAAGCATTTTAAAATAAATCATGTCAAAATTTATGATGATATATTGCAAAGTGCTGTTGCTTTGTTTTAGAGGCTTTCATCTGGATAGGAAATCATTTAGTCCAGGCAGAATTTCTTTCCCTTTGCAGCAGACTTCTTGAAGTTGAAGGAGCCAATTAGGCAATGGCCCTGACGTGCAGTGGGGGGGTTTTGAAGTCTGAAATCAGGAAGACTTTAAGTCACACTAAGCCATAGACTGGTGAAACGCAAAACCCAAATGGCAGCCCTTGCAATTAATCCTAAAATTCATGCTTGTTTTTGAAATCAATTTTTTTCTCCTCTCCTCCAACTCCTGCCCCACGAGGGGCAGGGTGACAAGGCAGGGTAGGCAGGGGGGCTGACCTACTCTCAGCGTGTTGATGAGGACCCCACGGCCTTGCCCCTGTGGCTGTGCCTACTTCGCCCTCCCGATGGTTTGGCCATCTTGGGCTGGTGGGGAGCAAGGGATAGCCCGTGAGCCAGCCCACTGCCAGGAGCTCACGTGGCTGCAAGCTGGTCTCCCCGGAGCTACTGCAGCTTTCATTTTGGTCAACTTCCCCTTCCAGGTAGGGCCATGGGGCTGTACCCTGGACTCCATACTGGGACTGTCACTGATATTGAGCAACGTTTTGCTGTCCAAATACTAGCTGAGGGGTCTTAGTGGACCAGCCACAAAAAGCTGCCTTGCCATGGCCGGCTCCTGTGTTACAGGCTCAGCAACCAGCTGGCGTGCATGAGGGAATGTACTCGGTGGAATGGGTGCTGCCTGCTGGTAGCGCTTGTGCCTGCACCGTGCTCGTGCTTGTTCGAGATTCTGAGCTAGGTTTTGTGTGTGCGTGTGAGTTTGAAGCCACGTCCCGCTTAGGTCAGCTGAACCACAGGCACGATTGTCTCCAGCCTGTCAACATTAATGGTGTTATTCAGCATTACGCAGGCCAGTAGTAGCTTTAGTAGCAGACATCTCTCCTCCTAGCTGCCTCATATAATGTTTATAGGGAGCCAGGTCTATGCTTTTCATGGGAAACTTCAAATTTGTTGGGTTTTATCTAGGATGAAGCAGAATTGTGTTCAAAGCACATATAGAACATCGCAGCAGTTCTCTGAACGACCTTCATCGGAAGTGCTGTTTCAAAGGAGAGGAAAAAAAGGCTGAACGGCTACTTGCAAACATGTTAACATAAGCTCGGTCATCCCTAGGCTTCCAGCACCATGATGGGAAGGTAATGAGGTCATGGGTTGTTTTTTTAGGTTCTGAAGACTGACTTTGAGAACTGAGGAAAAGTAAATAAAGGATTATTTATTAAATGAAGAAAGGATTATCCATTACAGGATAAATCTTGCTTGCCTTACGTGTACAAATAGTTCCCATTGACTATGAACAAGTCAAATACTTGCATAAGACATTTATAACTTTTTATGTAACCTTATAAAACTGCATATATTCTTCTATGTCCTGGGCTTAAGAAGCATGTAGAAGTTATCCAGTTAGGTGTATAATGAAACAAAGTAGCCTCATTTTTACTGCAGGTATCTTCAAAGACAGGTTTAAACAGGAAAACTTCTTATCTATTGAACCATGAGGAAAATTTATCCAGAAAAATATCCAGATAACTAAGCAAGTTTCACTGGAGGGTCTCAATTGCTGTGAGAACAGAGTGGCTGGGAAAAAGAAAGGAGGAGGATGCAAAGCATGAAAACATTCGGAAGGTATTTAAATGAAAAAGTTTCTCCTCCTCCTGCGCATTCCTCAGAGTCTCTCAGAACATGGGACAGGGCTAGCTCAGGGACGCTCCTTGCTGGATAACAGTAACCTTTATTATAAGATGCTACAAATTAATTTCAGAATAATTTTCTTCTGGCCCACCAGCTGTAGTTACTCAAGGCAGATTAACCAGAACATGATTGGTTTCAGCCCCTATTCAACAGCATTAGCTAAATACCGCAATTATAGAGGATGCCAACAGAGATAGTGTTAATGGTTAAGTTAGTGATACTCCTAGCTAATCCCAGCTGTCCTGTCTCTGGGCTGAGTTTTTCCAAGGTACCAGGGCAATGTCCTTGAGGAATCAGGAGGCCTGAGGTGCTTCTGTCATCCCCTGCACGGGTGATGCATGGATTCATACCCACAAGATACTCCATGGCATACGGGTGCCCTGCTCCTGCCCCAATTTCTCTGTCAGCTGTACGTGGCACATTTGTACTTGGTGAGCATTTGTGCCTCAGATATGTCTGGTATTAAGTCACTTGGCAGTTTGTGCAGCTTTTAGCTGATGTTATGCTCCCAATACTAGATACAAAAACTGTTCTCATCATCTTTCATCCTTATTGATTCACTTAGAAATCACCGTGCTTTATGTTTCCCTTAGTTTATCTCAGGAATGCGTAGATAATGGCCTTTCATTAAAAGAGAAGGAAACATTCAGCCTCCTATTTAAATTTTGTTCAGAGGAACAGCTGAATCCAAAAGGAAGATTTGGATGGTTTCCCCTCTTTCTTTGAAAAGTCAGCTACAGAAACTGAGGAGAGCAGACTTGAATCACCACTGGACAAGTGCATTCAGTGCTGCTCTGGAGTAACTCACAGACATTCTTTTCCCTGTGGTGAAATATTTTGAAATCCCTCATTTTTGTCAGAATGGCAAATGCCAAAACCTCAGTGTTTTTCATGAGGAGGAATTCTTGTCTTCTGGCCAGCTCAGTTAGCTTCACAGCAGGAACTGGGAAGTTAAGGTTATGGCAAAGGGAGGATTTCCACATTCATGTGGAAGTAGACAGCAGTTGCTTTCAGTCCTTTCACCTCCTGTAGCACTGAGGTATTAAGCTTTAGAATCATGACACTGTAGTGAAAGTTACCGAATCAACTAATTCCTCAGGGCTTTGACCATTATCTCTATCTAGAATTTTTCTCTGAAGATGGTTAGTTAAGCTTAGACATTCATGCAACTAAAGATCATGCCAGGTAATTTTCACAGCAGCTATCAAGTACCCCATGCTAATTTTTTCAAAAAAGGAAAAAAAGAAAAAAAAAAAGTCAAATGATGCGTTCTCTCAATTCTATGCTGAAGCGTATTTCCTTTCTTGATCACAGTACATATTGCCATGGTCTAACCTGTCATCCGTAATCTGAGTTCAGTCTTCAGCTTGACCTATGCTTGTGCTGTAACTTCTGCAGATTCTGTTTTACATTAACTCAATGATAGGGTAGTTTTTATCCAGCTAAAATATTTGACTAGGCTTTTCCTCGCGTCTTTTCCATGACAACTGCAGTCCTCCCTTGTGCAGCTCCCCCAGAGTGTGGTTGCCAAGATTACACTCCCAGAACATAGTTTTGAGTATGTCCCGCTTCCCTCGGCATCCCTTCACTATCTGCTTGCCCTCGGTCTGAAGGCCCTTCCTTACCCCTCTGCTAGTCACTATCGTGATGTCTCCGTCCAGTCTATAACACCAGGCCCTATTGCCAACCTCTTGTTTTGTCCAACAAGCTCATCTTAAGTATGCGTGGGCACACAGAAAGTAACTTCAACGCTGTCCTTCAAACTCCACTTCATTAATGTGTTACCAGACCATCCCCTGGGGAAGGGTGATGTTGCACATGGGATTGCGGGATCGTTTCACCATTTTTTTGTGCTTTCCTGCCTGTCTACAGGTATTGCTTTTCTCCACAGCTTGTGGTATGGCCCTTCTCTTTCTCTGCATCTGCATGCCATCCGGCAGGGTGGCGTGGGGGTTGGTGAGCAGGGCTATCTTTTGGGGCACCCTCGGGAAACTGTGGCTGAACACCAACGCTCCTCTGCCTCTCAGGAGCCTCGTTAGTCACCTTTGGCTCTTCAGTCCTTTCCTCTCCTTAATGGGTGGGCTTGTAAGCATGACCCACAAAGTCATCCAGACTCTGATTCTCACAGACCTTGCTGTGTTCCAATGTGGCTTCATAGGCAGCAGTCCTGGAAACACTTTTTTTTTCTGAGAGGGAGAGACAAGCCAGGTGCCCAGATTTTCGACTTTGCATAATTTTTCTTTATAGTTGGCCACCGTCTTCAGTTGACTGGGTCTGTCAGGTGCTTTCTTCCCTGGCTGATCTGTGTGTTCGTCTGTCCCATCATGCCCTTCTAGGTGATTCAATAACAGAATGTGTTAGCAGGGAAAATACATGTTACATATACTGTAATATGAATCAGTAGAGGGGTTCTATCCTAAAATGGATGCATTGCAGTTAGCACAACCTAATTAGCATATAACTTCTGTACAATCATGGAAAATCTATTCATGTTCATATTTTCTCTCAGAACTCTCCCAGCCCTCTGAAAAGCTAGAAACGAGAATGTAGAGTTAAGGATGGGAGCTGATATATTGCTACTTCCAGTTCTGTCTCTCTCCAGCAAGTACTTTCCATTTCTGTGGGGTTGAAGTGTTTGCTTTTAAAAGTAATTACAGGAGGAATTAAGGGTTTTACAATGGCTTTGTGGTAATGCAGTTTTAAATAGAGATATATCTGTGAACCCCTGCAATCTGACATAATGATGTTTCCTTGGAATAATCACTGAATTCATCTTTGATGTAAAAACAAATTTAAAAAATCGAATGTTTTAATAGCTTACATCTGCATCTGACTTTCTTATTAGCTGATTTAGCACGTTAAATTTTCATTGACACCTAGCAGCTTATTGTATGTTAAGCTTTGTGAATACAACATGCCGTTTTCTGGTGCTAACAACAATTATGTAGTGCTAATAAAGTGCACATTGACTTGCACAGTGCTATATAGAGACCTGTCAATCAAAACTGTCTTCTGAGAGAAGGTGGAAAAAATCTCCATGCTTTACTACACCCCATTAAGCTTCCTAACCAGTTACAGCAGCTAATTCTAAGGATTTTTAACTAAAATTCACCTCATTCAACCTAGTCCTTTTTTCACATTTTAGAGTATTGTTGCTGTTGTTACTGGACACCACTTGTGACATGTCTGTCATTGGAGTCTGTAAATCTTCTAGAGGGAAGCATCGACACTGCTTGGTTACGATATCTTCTTGATCAGCACTGAAGTCCAGGTTTCTTTTTTACCTTCACGCCCTGACTCTGTCCTACATCCCTGGTTAACTGAAACTCAGGCTCTGGAATTCAATCAGGTGAGCTAGAAACTTTTCAGGGTGGACACAAAGCACTGCAAGGCACTGTGCAGAGGGTGGGAGTGAGTTAAGCGCTTTGCCATACTCATAGCAATCGAATGTGAATTCAGCAGCTACTCAGGATTAGGTTTCTCTTATCAAGAAAGACAGGAGCTTTCCTGGAGTCATGAAATACTCTGTGGAAACAAATTAGTCCCAAGAAAAGTGGTTTTTACTCTTGAACTCATTATATAGTGTAAGGGCTGGATATTCAGCTTGGTACTTCAGGCTATGCAGATCTGAGTCTCAAGCAGTGTCATTTATTTGACATAGTTTAAAGCCACAACTCTAGCTGCAATTCAGAACATGAAAAATAGTTTCCACTGGATTCCCGTAGTTTCGACTTCATCACTTGAGTTACAATGATTTCTTGTTGCGCCTGAACAGAGTCCACAAACTCTACAATTTACTGCTTCCTGCAACAGTCTGACACGGTCCCCTGTGGGAGAAAAATAAGTTAAACAGAGAACTTTTTCCTCTTAAGGCATTATATTGATCTTGCAGATGCTGAGTTGACTTACTGTGTTTTTCCTTAGAGCACTTGGCTGCAGATTCACTTAAGAGTAAATGTAAGAGCCCTATCATCTCATTTCCCCTTAAGTCTAAGCATAATCTCTGTCAGTCACTGACATGCAGTTTTAAAGATGATATTTAATAGCATGAAACAGGTCTTCAATGTTCGCTAAATTCCATGTCATTATTTCCCAACTATAACTATTTCATTTCTCTCAAAAAATCTGTGGTTTATATGCAGCCTGAATTTCAAGTGCAATATATAGAAAATATAAATATTTAAATTTGAGATACGGTTTACACTGTTCTTTACTGGAGTGTTTCTTCTTGTTTCAAAAACCGCAAGAGTGTAGCTTAAGTAGCCTACTCGAGAGAGCAAATTCATCATGTGTCTACTTCAAGGCTCTCTTGTTGTTTAAGTGCTAGCTAGACTGCGGTAAATAATCCACAGACCTTAACAGGAGGCAATGCTGACTCACATTCCTTCTGGAAGAGCACCAGTTTGCATCTTTTGGTACCCTCCTCCTCCTTTCTTTTACCCCTTTTCCATCTCGTTTTCTCTGAGGTGGGAATGAAGAGGTTCTTTCATCTCTGGAGACTTCTGTGATGTTTATTTGATATAGACCTTTATAGTTTTATTTCAGCTTGACTGAGCTCCTCAAGGACAGTTTCCATATTCTGCAGTTAGCTACAATACATTCTTCCCTGCAGTCTGCAGTCTGCGTTTCCAAAATGAGGATGACTCTTGGCCTGTGCCCATAGACCCAGTGTTCTTACACAGCATGCATCTGTTGCCTTTATATCTTCATAGAAGTTGAGGAACCTCCTCATAGGCTTTCCTATCTGTGAAGCTCTTTTCACATTCAGCCTTAAGCACGCGTGTCCCCATCGGGATACACAAAGATACATATATGTGTATGTATGTAAAGGTGTGTAAAGGATATACAAAGAGTATGTGACCATTAGCTTGACCTCAAACAGGTAGTATGCAGCGATGTTTCTGTCCTGAGGCCATCTTGTAGACATCATCAGATGCACTGTGATAAGGCAACACTGCATCAATAGTGCAATATGATTCTATTTTGATTTAATGTTTGAGAATTGACCTTTTGTGCTAGGTAATGTAAACATGAAATAGAAGAGGCAGTTTTGGTCCCAAAGGCTTACCGTTTCAGCGTATGAATCTAATGTACTAATCTCTTATCTGTTGTTGAGTAGTTGATGTGAGCAGAATGTGTAGCTCGAAGGCAAAATACATCACCAGGGCACTTCCTTTAAAGCTCAGTGTGTGGCTCACCATCCAGGGTTACTCTTGTAATCTTCTGGTTGCTTGCTTTATTTCGCGTTGTTTGCATACCAGTGCTAAGGTGATTTTATGCTATTGGCAGTTTTGCCATAATTCAGCAAAAGCCAGTAACCTTTGCTACCTTTGCTTTCATTCTGCAGAGCTCATGTGGCTGACAGAAAATGACCCTGACTTCCAACTTATATTTCCACAGCGAAAGAGACTATGTTTAGAGCAAACGATTTTAACTTCCCTTAGTAAATAAAGGAAAAAGATATTTTAATATCTGATACTGTGTTTTACAGGTAATTGATTTTAAAAAATTACTTTGCTTCCCCATTTATGGCTCAGAAGCAATAAAACCACCCCCCCCATTCCATTCAGAAATTCACCACAGAGATGTTGCAAGTAGAGAGAGCCAGGAAAAGGGAGAGTGTAAAATACTTTTTAAACCAGACATCGCATTTCTCTATAATGGTGGATTACCGCAATCATTTTCCCTTCCTTCACAGAGCGCAAGAGATATAATACTCATGAGAATTATGCCTCAGCCCTTCAAATGCCAATTACCATATTATACAGTTTAATCAGAGATGATATTTGTTGGAATGAGCAAGTTGCAGACAGCCACTGGGCATTACTGTGGAATGCAGGAGTAGAGGGAAGTCCTTCTTCATGTTTGGCTCTAAAAATTGGACTGCTTACGGGGTGTAATGTGCCTGGCTCAGGCTTTGGTGACATGGAAGTTCATATAGCCGTCCCTTCTCTTGTGCTGCTCTGTTGGGATCGGGCACAGATGCAGACCCTGCCTTCCCCCCTCCCCTCCTTTCTGCCCCATTCCGGTACGGAGCCTTTCATGGTCTCTGAGGATTGCCAGGACAGCTGTGGTGGCATGAGGAGATGGATCTCCCAGAGCAGGGCGCTACCCGTGCATTGCTGGGAAAAACTGCGGAGAGGGAAAAGGCTAAGCCTTTCCCAATTTTAGCAAAGAAGCACAAACTAGTATTTAATGCAAAATCTGGGATAGCACTTCCAAACTTTCATTTCAGTACTGGTGTGTTTAGGGTCTCAGTGACTGTTCTCCTCTGCTTTTGACAAAGGCTCGTTGCTGATGCTTTTAAGTGTACTTGTGCACAGAAAGTTACATGCTGGCTTTTCTGTCGCGGTCTTAGATAGGAGCTAAAGATGCACCAATGCCTTTTGGAAAGAGGAAGGAGCACCTGAGAATACAGCTTATGAAGAAGAGCTCTCAAAACAAGTCTAATAAGTTGATGCAATCTTGTAGCGTAGGGAAGACTAGAGGCTTTTTCTGCTTTTAGAGTTAATCAGAGGTGAAGTGTTGAGTAAGGGGAGGGGGGCTTATGAGGGGAAGAGGAGCCAGTGATACGCATTTCCACCTCAGATTAAAAATGAGCATTTTGAAGAATTTTCATAAGCAGCAACAACTTATGGGACATGAAAATGTAAAACAGTTTCCCTAAGTCTACCCCATGCTTCCCGTGAATGCTACTAAAAATTGCAGTGTGTTTTCCTACAGCTTTTAGTGGCTGCAGATGATTATGGGGTACTGTGACACAACCAATACTTGCAATTTCTTTTTAAGACCCAGGTGGGAAGGGAGTATGTACCTGTACTTTGGCTGCTTCTACTTTTTCTGTTCATAGCCATGATGAGCACTTTTTAATATTTTAATTGTTTTTCAATTTTACCTCTGATGACTTCCTAAAAGGGTAGCAAATAGTTTAATTGAATTAGGCTAGTAGTTTCTGATATGTACAAGCTCAGGCAACTCCCAAACTATGTGGGAAAAGTGCCTTTTGAGAAGATTGTCACTGAGAAGATAAATATTTTGTAACAGTAGAAAGCATGAAAGACAAAGTGTGGTTGGGGTCTGTGGTGTTCTTCAGATTGTGTTCCTTTTAGGAGTTTTTTTGCTGGTTAGAAAAACTGCTGGGTGCTTGCATAACATCAGTTTTGCCGTTTTCTCTTTGACACATTACCCAAGTTACGGTGACAACTGCGGCCTTAGAGTTGTTTACTTTATGGATGGACAAATAATGTGATCATTAAAGATGCATGCTGAGGTCAGAGGTTGGCTGATGTTTGTTTAATTGAGTCCCGTGGCAGAAGCTGGAAAATCCTGGGCAGGAAAGGTTGTCGTTCAGGGCACATAAGAATGGTGAAATAGGCCAAATAATTTGAGTCTGACCTTCCTGCGTCTGGTGGGGCTTTAGGGTTTGGTGCCCAGTGACTTTAAACCGCTTTTGCAATTTCCTGATCCTAAACATGCTAAATCTATTCCTGTGCAATACTGTAACACAAACTCAAGGTCCTAGCATGTAAGATAGCTACTACTGGGTTTGGTATTTTTGAATTATAATAAACTAGATTCTACAATGCTTTAGTGTTTTACTTCACATCCAGTTAATGGAAAAAAAGAAAAAGAAGGTAAAACCTGAAAGAGAACAAAGTCCCCCTATTTTAAGAGAAAACAATTCTATACCCGAACGAGATGGCTGGCACAATTCATTGATGAACATGAACCCAGAACGGGCTGCCATTGCTGCTGATTTTGCAACGCAAGCTGAAAAAGAAACAGATATTCCTGGTTAAAGAGATGGGAATTTCCTGGTGTGCACATAGCGCCAGTGGGTGCCAGGAACAGCAGAAGATCTTTCGTGCACAGAAGAGGTTTAATGACTTAGTGAACCTGCTGTACAGAATCAGTCAAAACCCAACAAGTAGAGGTTTTAGAAAAAGATGCTGACTTCTGGCAAGAACTGCTTATTTACCGGACTTCACTTATTTTATGGGCTATGATATATCATTACTTTCAGATTATATACGAGGATAATTACCAGAATTTCAGTGAAGTAGCTATCTCTTTATTTTCTGGGAAGACTTCATGTATATATGTGTGTATATATATATATATATATATATATATATTAAAAAATGCTCTTTTATGTACATGATTTCCCTCAAGAATACCTGAAAGCCTAAGGTTGTTTTAGCCAAGTGTTCTCCCTCTCGAAATTTAGCTTCACTAACATATAAATATACTGTGGGCTCTACTATCCAGGAGAAGATT
The DNA here is from genome assembly GCF_000737465.1 of Haliaeetus leucocephalus. Lineage (NCBI taxonomy): Eukaryota > Metazoa > Chordata > Aves > Accipitriformes > Accipitridae > Haliaeetus > Haliaeetus leucocephalus. Next base: position 7,923,241 of record NW_010972920.1, read on the forward strand.
AATAATGATAATTGTGAGGAAAAAAAAATATTTTTTTGCACTGAGACTGTAGGGAGACAGTCTGTTTATTGGCTGGAACAGAGACTTGGCATGCTTGGATTATATTACTTTACCACTACTCACTGTGTTAAAGAAGTGCAAAATATTATTTTTGTTTTTCATGTGTTATGTGTGTTAAGAACTTTGCATTGAATGAGAAGTGAGTGTACTGGAAACTCTCATAAAAACCCGGGGATGGTAATGGAAATGGTGGGCGTGTAAAGACAAAATCAGGTGGCTTAGAGTGTGCTTACAGAAGTGAAAATTCTGGCTTAGGTACTTAGAGTATGATGTTACCTGCAGTGTAAACAATTTATTTACAAGACAGTAGTATATAACATTTGATATCAATAGGTGGGTAGTATGGGAACCTATGCGCATTCTTGTAGTTATTTATATGGTGAAGGTTGAATATAAAACTCTTTGCAAAGTAAGGCAAAGTTATTTTCATATATCATAAAGGTCAGACTCAACTAATCTCCAACAACTTCTTAGCAGAAGTAAAGCTGTGTATAAAAATGGGTTTGAAATTTTGCACTTACGGTCACATCCTCCCCTTGCATAAGGCGGAATAGATTCCTTATGTCCAGTCGAGCAGGGACAATTTATAGCATCTGGCAGCTCAGCTACATACATTTATGTGTACAGATTCAGAGGGGAATATTATTTTAAAAATATGCAAAATATTGTTTTCAGAGGAAAGGAAACAAAAGTTATGTACTACAAAAAACTTAAGACGTGCCTCAGTCTCAGGTTTAGTGTGAGCCTTAGAAACCTGGCCTATGTTCCTTAAGTGGTTTGCAACCACAGGCCAACTTTCGAGGGGAACACCCTGCTCCCCATGGGGAAGGATTTATGATTTTATTCAGGATGTATGAAACACAGTGATTTTGGCTGGATTTCAGGAAACAAAAGAGGGGGGCAGTGTCTACATTCATTTACACCCCTTTCAGTCTGCTTGTTGTCAATGAAGCTTTAATGACAGTGAACAAAGGCAGAATGTGGGCTACAGGATGGGAACCATGTGCTTTGTAAGAATGGCAAAAAAATTTAAAAAATTGCTGACCCTTCTGTGAGTGGAAGCTGCTGGTGCTCTGAAAAACAAGGCTGCAGCAGAAAACAACAGCAGATTCAGAGAGCCCCCATTAGGGACCTTTCTTCTAGATCCTGAGTTCTTGTTCTCTCTGACCTACTGAAATGATCTGTTATAATACAGCGTGAACTTAGTCTTTGGAAATAGATGAAATCAGTGGTGTTTCCAAAATTCATGTATGTGCCGACAAGTAACTGTATTCCTGGAATATGCAGGAACTTTTCATCCCTTGAGCTGTGCGAATGGACGCTTATGCATTTTGAGGGAAGCAGTTTGAAACGGAATTTTTAAAACCTAAGAAAAGTGCACGGTATCCAGCCAGTTGAAGGAAATGCTTCCTGCTGTTCCTTGTCACTGATAGTTTAATGTTATCTAACACATGGTAATTTTCGTTTAATGAAAGCGGTGTGTGGGGGGAGAATCGCTATCTAAAATAAGCAGTTTCTGAGCCAGATCCCTGGCTCGCTTCCATTGCCTCTGCACCGCTGGTGCACGAGGGAATTCCTCGGTACCACCGAGCCGCGGGAGCCTGGCCCCCGCAGCACCCTCTCGTTCTGCCTTTCACGGGGGGAGCACGCCCGGGACCTTGCTGAGGCGAGGCAGGAGGGTTACTTAAACCATTTGTGAACTCTGGCAAGCCCCAACTGCTGAAACAGCCCTTGGGAGGATGTTGCAGCTGAAGGCAATTTTGAACAGTCTGAAGCAGCTCCGTGCGGCTGAGTGGGGTCCCAGCAGGCCCCCACGCGGGACGGAAAGTCCTGAGACTCTCGCGGGTTCTCGTTGCTGCGCTCGGATCTTGCTGCAGGAGGTGGGGACCGAGAATCTGCCCCCAAATATGCTATCGATAGCTTCAAAAGAGAGAGACAGGCTTTGCTGGATGGGAGAAAAGACTCCTGCCTATCATCGAAACATATCTGCAGTTTGTAAGCAAAGCAATAACTTAATAATACACTGGAAGTAACAGGTATTGCCTGGGAGGCTGAAAGTGAGAACTGAACTGGAGCGCTGTGTTCCACCTGGGATCTGCGAGAGCCTTGAGGTCATTGACAAAGATGTCTTGACTTGAAACTGTAAACTTTCTTTGGGATATGCTCTGCGCTTGAATAATCAAGTATGGAATGATTTATTGACATTTTATGCAGATAGAAGAATCAGTCTAAAGGGAGACAAATACGCTATTGAAATAGGTTTCTTTTTGATAGAAATAAAAATAAAATGCTTGGCTTGTTTCGCATCATGATGTAGCTTGCAACCTTCGACGTGTCCTTAGAGAGGAAGGGTTCATACCCACTACAGATGTATAATGTTAGCTATCATTAAATTTTTCACATAGTATCCAACATGTGCACATTGTGGACTTCATTAAGGCTCAACGAAAAGCTTTCACAGCCTCAGATTAATTAAAAAACAGCGGCAATGCAGCAGCATGCCCATATGAAACCAGAAAATTACCGCTAGAAATGTTAGCCACAACAAATTTGAAGTCTGACAGTCTCACCATACTAAGCTGCTCATGTCTGTCTTCCTTCTTGTGTACTAATATTCCTAAATGCATGGTAAAATATTAAAATGTAATTACGCAGTAGATTCTTGACTGGAAAACTTTCCCTCACCTGTAATATACGTCTGGCTGCTTTGTTAATATTGCCATTCAGGTACAACTTAAAATCAACAGAGAAAGTTATTGCAGAACCTGCACAAGAAGGTCACAAACTCCCTTTGAAAGCACTGATACTTCCTTTTGTTCACTCTTATGTATCTGATTACAAATTACTAAATCCTACTGCTATTTGAGAACTTTTAGATTCTAATCAGTACTTTGATGAACGTACAGCGCAATAATGCAGATGAGTGATGTCACCCTTTATGCATACAGCAGCATGCATGGACAAAAATGCGGAGAAACCGTTCAAAAGCATTGGGACCTTTGTGATCTAGGAGCTTCCTTTGTAATCAATCCTGACCGTAAATTGTTGCCTAACAACTAGACATTGTTAAAATGTCCAATTAAACGTTTAACAAAATCACATAAATACAAGATGTTCTGCTTAAAATGTGAAGAGTTGCCTTTATGTTGATAAAATAGAATGAAAATCTGGAATAATAATACAGAAATTGACTTGAATAAATGAGGAGGAAACGTAAGTAAGTTTCAGCAATGTCAGCAAATTTAAGATCTTTGATGAAATGATGCAAATGAAATGTAACGTAACGAAAGGAAAACAATGTAGCCAGGTGTTAATAAATAAGCAAAAAATTCCTAAAAGGTAGGGTGTTTTCGTAAAATGTGATGAAACCAAGTCACTGAAGTAAAAGTTATGATATAAGTATAAATACCATGCTGTGTCTTTTTTTTTTTACTGCAGATGACATGGTCCTGACATGTTCTTTTAGTCCGTTTAATACACTTATATTCAGTATTTTCACTGGGTGTGAAAACTCCATAGGACTATTCTTTAAACTAAGAAACTGGGCTGAAGGGGTGCAAGGATGGTGCTATGAATTTACAAAGGGGAAAGAGTGCAGAGATCTGCCTCTCTGATACCTGTTCAACATGAGCTGATGTCCCAGAAGGGATAATGCCTGTCCGTTCTTCTATAGTCTATATTTCTTTGCCTGGGTGGTTTTGCATTGTAACACCAATGTTCTTGTAACGTGGATTATGAAGGAGTGACCTTGCCTTCTTTTAAAACACACCATTAACCTAGGATAACTGGGGAATTTCCTGTGAAGAGGACTTTCTTGCCACCTCGCACCGTGCGTGGGTAGTTGCGTGTGTTGTTCTTCTGAGGTTACCCATGAAAACGATAACAGGAAAAGGAAATGTAACCAAAGCATACGTTCCTAAATGCTACCTGGTGCCAAGAAAAGGGTTCTCTGTAGAGGTGCTGCAAACTGAAGGCACCTACCTTTTAGTAACCTTCCTCCTTTTCTCTGTCAGGGACTGCTGACACTCCCAGCCCTTCAGGCTGGTGCATCTGAAGTACAGGAAAAAGACTTTTCCTGTAGAAGTTGTTTGAGTTTCTTAGATATACTTCCTCCCTCTTAGGTAATCAATGCTGCTTATTGGTCGTAGAAGTGATGAAACAATCTGCTGTGCTTATATCAAACTGGCGATTGAAATAGCATAAACATACCGAACCACTTGGAAGTTTGTCACCAGAACTGAACAAGTATTCTATGGTGTTAGCTGTGACCATGGTTATACATTCAGCGTAGTTTGTTTTCAGTTCAAGTACTAGAAAGCAACTTCTGCACTGTTGTAAATTTAACCTATATCCCTTTATTTTTCTATCCCGTTCTTTCTCAGTGTGTGTATATATATATTTATGCAACTCCAATTGTCTATGCTGTTTTATCTGGGAAGCCCATTATACAAACGTAATGCTTTTCCCAGCTGCAAATAGGTTCTCCTATGTGCAGCGTGTCACTTTTCATTATCGTGGGGTGCTCTTTTCAACACTTAAGCATGTCGTGTCACCACATGATTACCATTTAAAGCAGTAGTACACTGCTTTTAGCAGCGAAAGTCAGTATTACTTACGTACTTGGTTCCCTTGTTGATTGTAATATGGGAAGTCACTATCCTCTAACTGGACAAATTTCTTCCAAGTGAGCTTGAAATAAACACGGGTAGTAACACTGTATCAATTCATTTCATTTCCCTTCCTTCCTCTTCTTCCATCATGTCTAATACATCTGATGCGCTTCAAAAGATCCTGGGCATAAGATAAGGTGTAAGAAGTCTCCAGTTATTTCTAAAGAGATCAGGGAGTCTGAAGCATTGGAAGGGGTCACCTTGAATCTGTATAAGTATGAAAAAGGCAGGCATGCTAGCCCAGATGGTCTTTCTTTATACTTTTTATGCTATAAAGAGGGGCATTACTGTTGCTGGGAAGGAAGGGTTTTTATGATCAAGAGCAGAAGAAAAGGATTTAGAATTGTTAATATACTGCTTGAGTGCTTAGCCATTTATATTTACAGTAATTGCTTCTGGAAAAAAAAAGTCCTTTTCCTGCCAACATGTAGGAAAAATAAAGGCTGATTGAATTAAGTCTGGGAACCAGTTTGATTAGGAATTGAAACAAATCTCCTAGGACTCTAGGAACCTGGTTCATTTGTGGCATTCCTTCCATACTCTAATGGGCTCTAATGCTTGATACCGAACGATAAGAAATGCTAGTTTCTGAAAACAGCTGTTGTGGGTTTAGTAGTTTGGAACCACATTTTGAGAGCTGAATGTAAACCATAAATAAATGGAAATGCAGGCAAGTCAGATTGTTCCTCCAGATATGATTTGAACCAATGGTCATTGTTTCAAAAAAGTTCACAAAAAAGCACTAGAATTACACCTTTCACTTTTGGAAAGAAAAGCAAGATCACCATTATTCCAGCAAGTGATACTGTATAAAATGTCTGTAATGTGTAAAGGCACGTGTATGCTATGTGACTTTTAATAGGCACTTGGAGGTACTCTACATATCAGCACTTTGGTATTTTCTGTTTACTGAACTGTAGCCCAGTGCCATTTTGCTGGGATGGTGCAAGTATTGGTTCAGAATCTGATTAAAAGAAAAACATTTCTGTTCTAGACTCTTAACATAACTCAGGCCTTCAAATACCTGAAAATCATGAGCCCACTTTCTAACTTTTCCGTTGCTCATTAAAACTCGTAAGGGCTGTTTGGCTATTAGTGCCTTGGAGGGCTTGGAGCCCTTCACCTCTAGCATCGTTCCTAGTGCAAACTTGAAAATGAGTTTCTTGAGGCACTTAGTGGGCCACAAATTGTGAGCTGAGAGCGAGAAAATCCTTCGGTCGCTAGACGTAGCAGTGCGCTTCACTTCCCTGCTTTCTCGCTCCTGTTACTTCCACTCATCACAGTTGAATTAGGTCAAAACTCCTTGGGCCGTCCCTGACGTAACCTGCAGCTCGCAGTCTTGTGTGTCACCATCCGAGAATGGAGGCTTTGAGGATGGGGGTAAAGGTTTCCCAGCCCACCAGCAGAAAATCTGCTCAGGGACCTAAGATTATGGATTTCTGGTGGTTTTGCCCATTTCGTGAGTCATGGGTAAAACCAAAAAAGTCACACGTGGACTCGCTGCATGAAATGGTAGTGGAAGTAAACAAACACTGAAACAAAGAAGAATATTTATGGTGCATTTATGAAACACAGGCTAGGAAAGGAGTTTCTCCTCTGCCAGTCTTGGAAATAAACTCTGTGGTTTTGCATATTTTTAAATGGAAAATTGAAAGTTTCCATCTATTGGTGATTGTAGAGATAGTATTTTTAAAATGAAGTTGTGTAATAACAAACACATTTCACAGGTAGCTGTGTTTTCCCGGTAGCTCTTTGAAAATGACAAATTAACGATGATTATAGTTTTATATAATGTATAATTATCTATTATTTACAGAATAAAGAGTGAATAGTGAAAGTAGAGGTCATGCCATAACATGCAGTACATGAAGTGCTAGAGAAGAATACTTTTTTATGTGGCCACTTCTTTCATCATTCGGAAATTGTGGGAAAATGTTTCTAAAATACAGCCTTGGTAGGCATTATATTTTAAACTGCATTTCATGAAGCAGACAGCACAATAACTAATTAACATTGACTTCATTTTAAAATCTTAAAATGTCCAATTTTTTTGGTATCAGCTAATCATAGTAGAGTCTTGTTGAATGCAATTGCTACTGGATTATTTTTGACATATTATAGAATATATGTCAGAACTGAACAATGTAAATTCAGCCCACTTTTTTGAAAACAGGTTTTCACCAACTTCAGTGTGCAATGGAATGATATTTGATAATTTTGCAACAATTGCAAAATGTGGTTATTCAGAGAAAAATATTTGAAGAATTGTATGTATAAGGGGTGCAGTTGCACTTTGCATACAAAAATCTTGTGCAAATAGAAGTAATAAACCCCATGCGGTGTAACCTGGAAGCGTAATGCGTGGACACTGTATGTGTAGTTCTGAAAAAACTTTTTATAACCTGGCTTCCTTAGAGCAAATTCATCAGGATGCAGTTCACCAGGATGATCTACTGAAGACAGATCTATCTTCTGCCTTAGCAACACACAACTTTTACAAAAAAGAGGTAATCTGAAGCATTTGAATTATAAATGTTTACAAATGATTGAACTTAAAAATATAAAATTTATTAATTACATTCAAGAAGTAAAGGCAATAAAAAAATGCTGAGTTAGCAGGTTCAGATGAAGGTTGTATGACATCTACCGAACATTTCTGTGACCCGAATCTGTGGGCCAGATGAGAGGGACAGGGGGAAGATGGTGATGCGTAGCTGATGTTTCAATACATTCTTGTACATTTTCGGTGGTTTCGGTTTGCTTTGGTTGTATGTCTGATTAGATCGGCTGGATGGCTTTCATGCTCACTTGGACGCTGTGCCCAGTGCATTCCTGTGTGCACTTCATGACGTATGGCTGTTGGTTAAAACCTGTAGAATACCCCACCTACCTAAAAGATTTTTAAAGGGTTTTGTGCACACGATTTCAGTCTCAGGCTTAGGAAAAAGAAAGGATTCATTTATCACTGGAGGAAGGAAGGAAGGAAGCTGGGAAAGGGAAGGAGAAGGAGGCAGTGGAAAGGTAAGCAAGAGAAAGTGAGAGAAAGCATCAGGTGTAGAAGTATGAAAGAATGAGGTGAATATAAATGAAGCAAAAAAAATGCAGTCAGACATTGTTTTTCTTTAAATGCCCTGTAAGCAGAGCAGTCAACAGGCAGACAATTATACCACCAGGCGCTTTAGATTGCATTAGGGTGCAAGGCAAGCTTTGCTCTCCATGGTTTATGATTTCATGTGAACCCCCTGAAAGGATAAATGATATAATTTGTGACGTGACTCATACAGGAAAGCGGATAATCAGTGGTGTGCCATAATACAAGTGAGAAAAAGACAAAATAACAGTCAAGGATCGGTTACAGTAGACATTGTGTTCCTTTTATCTTCTGATATTATTTATCATATTAGTATTATCATTATTATTTGCTAACGTTATGATATCACCTAGTGACAAAAATTCAAGGCTCAGAGCCAGGATCCTAGACAAAACAGCCTAATGCTTATGGCAGTTTCTTCCTTTGTGGGTTATTAAATTGTTCTGTGAATGAAAATAACGATAACAACAAGCAGAAACGTGCACCACGCTGTGACCAATTTCCTGCCACACTATGAGTGATGCACATAACTGCCTTCTGCAGCTGTAATGATGCTCTTGGATGGAGGGAGCCTGAGTGCAGACCTCAAGAGTGTGGCTGGAGTGACCTCCTGAACTGCGCTGTTAACACCGAGAAGTTTTTCAGACTGCACAGCTTCCTGCGTACTGAGAAATGCAAATGCAAGAAAATAGGTGTGACAGGGCTGGTTGGCATTCAGACTGAGATTTCAGTAGGGATTTACTGTGGGGATATCCGTTCTGTGGCGAAGTTAAAAACTTCCTAGCTTACCATCTGTATCTGCGTTTTGCTGCCTTTTCTCTTCCTGTGTTTTTATTTATTAAATTACACTAAAGGGCACCAGAGCAAACCCCTGATGAAGATGAAGTGCCCTGTTTTTTTCCAATAAATGAATAATAATTTTAAAAAAGTCTATCATCAGCTTTATGCAGAGCCTTGAGCTATGCTGTGTGTCATATTTTTCTAAAACCCTTTTGTTAATAGTTTTGTAGGCAGACTTGAGAACTCCAAGAATTAGCTAATGTTACACCAGCAAAAATGTTTCTTGAAAAAGACAGATATAAGGAACGTTTCTACTGGGGATTACATTTGGTCATATTTTTTCCATTAGATGGCGCTTCTGTGGAGTTCCTAGACTCTCACTGGAAGATCCTCCAGGCTCCTGGACTGTGATGCACAATGTCCCTTACGTTCATTAGTAGCTTATATTGGAAGCAGAGGGCTTCTGAGCTTTTCAGCTGTAATTCAACAACATTAGTCTTAGGCAGGAAAGTGAAAATTTATTTACTGAAAGTAAAATATTTATTTTGGCCAGAATGCAATTTTTGGCATAAGTACTGACACCTTTTAGGTCAAATTTTGGTAGTAGGCTAGTAAGCCTGTGATTACAAACACAGGCGAATTTAGTAAAAGTTAGTCCAATCCCATTCCTCTTGGTGTAAATCCAGAGTATTTTGCTGAAATCTATTGCCATCTGACTAAACTTTCTGTTACTAGGGTCTGCCAGTGTACACAGTATTTGGTGTTATCAGCCCGGAGTACGTGTATATTTAGATTTTCTCATTATCATAGAAAAACTAGCCAACCCACTTTATAATTAACTATGAGTGTAATGACAACCTAGCAATCCTAAGCAGGTGACATAAACTCATGTTACTGATGTGACAATTATCTGGTTTAGTAATAATGCTCAACTGTAGCACCAACAATAATAAAGCAGAAATGACCTCCTGAGGAAAGTGAGTATTACTATCCCTTTTATGCAGACAAACTGAATCCAAGAGGTTAAACAGCCTGTCTAGCACTTCCATGTAAGATGGAAAGGAAACGCGTGTAGAGAAATGATGAATTATGCCACGTGCATAGCGTTACTTGTGACTTTTAGATCAAACTTTGCTGTACTTCTACTTTAAAGCTTGTGGAGGTAATCAAAACAAGACTAAGTGCTTCCCTTCCCTACAAGATGAAACTCCTCAATGTGCTACACAGGAGATGAGTTTAGTAACGAATCTTTGCTTCATTGCACTCAAAAAAATATTTTCTGCTTGCATGTAATGGGATGTCTTTTTCCTTTGTTTTCTAGTTGGTCACTATCTTCATGCTTCCTTTTCCAAGAGGACAGCTGTTAGCAAGAGCCATACAGTTCCTGGAAAAGTCTGGCCTTTGACAGCTCAGAGAAGACAGTAATTGTAAGTTTGGAGTCCGTAAGACTTAGTCTCCATGTTTTCCAGGAGATTGTGTAGGCAGTAAATGCTGGTATTTCACGCAGTGGTCACCTGCTAGAGAGGTGTGACTACCTGGGGGTGCTGGGCCACGCAGAACTCTTGGCACTCTGCAGAATTGGCACTCTCACCCAAAGAATTAACACAAATTTTACTCGCTCCAGAGTTTCACCTCTCTTTTGAGTGTCCCAGCCATTTGACCAGAATTTCCAATTTTGATTCCCTAAATTGAGACATTGGAAACAGAAGCCAGATGCTTAAACTTAATAGAATAAACTTGCTGTGGAGGCTCTGAGCATGCTGCACTCATAATGTCAAGCACCCTAATGCAGATACTTCAAGCTCAGCAGTAGGTATCTAGATTTAGCAGCTAAGCCTAAATTTACACTTGTAGATCTGGCCTGTGCTTTTAGATGTCAGAAATTATTTAAGCAGCTATTAGGCCTGCAACAAATTGCAGTGGAAAGATCAACAGAGCATGGAGAAGCTCTGTTTACAAGGTACCAGAGACCACTTGCGTAACAAAGCTGTCAATGATTTATAAAGTGTACAGACACAGTACCGCAGAAAGTCTCACTCAAAACAATTGGTTACTCATTACCACATTGTTTCAGTGATCTTCTCATTTTACTGGATGTACTGGACAGCAGGAAGGCCTGCCCATCTCTTTAGCACCTGATGATCCTTGGACAACTTTGTTGCCCTCTCTGTAAATTAATGTCAGCATTCCTGCAGGAGTATAGCACTGCCTACTGAAGTACAATGCCTGTTTTATTCGAATGTTCTCTGGGAAACAGTTTAGAGAGCATCCATATCAAACAATTTCTGCACTGCAGTATTTGTACCTTGAAGAGTTAGGTCAAGGGTTTTGGATCAAAGCCTAGCCGAGACTGCATACATCATGGGGCCCAGGGAGAGAAGCATTAAATTTCTTGCTTAAAATTGGCTGTTAAATGCAAATGCATCATCCTTTGTGTTATATAAAATCCAAGCTGAGTGTTCTGTATTTTCTTGAGGCAGCAAACTGTTGAACAGGGTCCCCTTCATTTCAAGGTCTTTAAATCAGGCTCTTGATGAATTCATTAAACTATATATTCATTATAGGTGATGAAAAGTATATAACCTTTCCGGGAGGGAAGTGGTCTGCTCCATAAATAAATCTAGCCCTGTAAATTAAAGATGTGCTAGAATGAAATACCTGGATCCAACAGTGCTGTAACTTGAGCAAGGCAAGTATTTGTAATGGTAGCTTTGGGAAGGAGGCTACTCACAGTGGAATGGATGAACCTTACGAAGTGCCCTGATGGTCTAAGAATCCAGGCTGCGCTGGATCAGGGGAAGAAGTAAATTCCAGGATCAAGGTCCCTCAGGGAGGAAGCCCTGCCAGAGTTTCTCTTTTGCAATATATTGAGCTCCTGTCTGAGCATGACCTCAGATCAAAAGCACTGCAGTATTACACTAACAGAGAGGCCTAACAAGCCAGAAGGTTTTGGATTATATTCTGAGAAGTTGTCTCTTATGATCTGTGTCCTTTAGGGGATCAGAGGACAGGTACTCATGGAACACTCTCCCTAGTTTCTTGCTCTATTTAATAATGAGTTCATTTCTTTCTGTATTGTTTGCAGTTCCCCATGACTATGAAAACTGGCTCTAGCATTGAAAGCACTGTAGTAGCCTAAGGAAGAATCAACGAGTCGATGTATTCCACATACCTGTGTTGGCCAGAAACATAGAAAAGTGAATGGTCTTTCTCACTGTTGTTTTCAGGCCAACTACTATCAGGTGGCAACTAAGTACTTAACCAGATCCATATCCAGTAGTGTCAGGTGAGAAACAGCAGACGTACTCCTATGCAAGAAGGTCAGGAATAGCCTTTGCCATATCTTGCTAGTGATTTTCCTGACATGCGAGGACAACTTTGGCTTTCTGTGGGTTATACTTCATGTATATCCTAAAACCAAAACATCATTCAGCCCCTAACTTAACCAGAGACTTCAAAAAAGCCCCAGTCCTCTCCTTGTATTATCAAAATTTCAACACTTTGGTTTTGGTTTTTTTTTGTTTTGGTGTCGTGTTGTGTCCTGTGTCCTGTCATGTGTGTCGTGGCCCCCCCCCCCCCACTTTCAAATGAACTGTGAAGCTTTGCATACTTTGGTTCTAAATGTAAATGCACTGCAGACATCGATCCAAGGCATCATTTTCTGACCTTTTTCTCAATTGCAGCTTGTTCATGGTATCATTGTCAAATTTCTTGGCACAGGGAATTGGCCACAATTGGTATACTCTGCAGCGCTTGCTATAGCGGTTGGATGCCAATGAAGAAGCTTTTATAGCAATGGTAGTGTTACAGCATCTCAGTATTTTTTCTTAACGGTTGGACACAATCCAGTCACAAACATGGTAGGATACAAATGTAATCTGTGTTCGTGGAAAAATAAACATCCCAGGTAAGACCTAAGTAAATCCTACTCAGTACTGACTGTGACTAAGGTATGAGCCAGATCAAGTATGGAGAAACAAATATTGTCCTCATATAAGGTTCATATGAAAGCTCTACTGTATTAAATCTGTAGCTGTTTTACATTGGAGTACCAATTCACGCTACAACCAACTTAAATCTATTAATTGCTACCTTAATTTTTTTGAGTTGGGACTCTCCCTCCTCACTCTCTCCCAGCAATTGAATTTTGATCCCGTGGAACCAATTCTGCTCTCAGTGAAGCTCTCAGGAGCCCTGCAAAGCTACTGTAGACAAAGGGGCTATAGTCGGTCACTTACCAGACACAATGTACTTTTTTTTTATGGTTTAATGCAGACTCAAAATAAGAGCCACATTTTTTAATTTTAGCATGACAAATCATGTGCACCCACAAATCATGCTATTGTCATCAGGGTCTTAAAAAAACATGCTTCTTGGAGAAAAAGTAGACTAATGCAGTTAAACAAAGTACATTACAGGAGAAGGAGAGGAAAATCCACAGAGGCGGAAGGGGAAATTAGTGTACAACTTAGTAGTGCCTTTAAAAATCTCTCTTTTGTGTGTGAAATATTAAATAGTGGGCTGGAAAAATGTAGTCTTCCTGCAAGAATGTATTGCTTCCTTCACCATAAATATCAGTGTCTTAAAATGAAAGTTTGCCAGTGCGTGAATTGTACTTTTATTGTGGTGCAAGCAAATGCTTTGTGCTGTTGAAAGAGTCTTCCTTAATAAAAAGCAAAGGCTAGAATGGTAAATCTTTTGAAGTTTCTCCTAAACATGTAATATTTAGCTTGAGAAGCAATAGTGAGGAAATGAACATGATAAGAGCTCATTCAGTAACAGCCCTAAATTGATTATTTCCTTCCTTATGTAAACTTATCAGTGAGCCCTTTGGGCTCACTTCCGAATACCAGCTCAGCACAAGAGTCTTATCACAAGGAAATGGAATGTAAAAGCCCTGACAATTTTGATAAGGCACGTACTTTGGTTATGATCCTATCTCACCCCTCCTCCCTTTTAAATAATTCATCTGCACTAAAAGGGGAGATGCCCTGCCTCTAACTTTTGTATAAATATAAGTTGATGTTGTTATATTCAGAGTAAACTCTGATTATTTATTCTGCTGGTTTCTCAGAATATTCTTAGGTAAAGAGACCAGAAGATATATTGACAGTTATAAGCAGCTCTGGAATGGAGTGGCATAGTGCTCTGAATAGATTATTTCTGAGTTTTTAGAGACGCTTGTATGTCTTTTAGACACAATCTAAAGATTCTCAGTAGAGTGGATACTGTAGGAAACTTAAGGCTCTCTGTTTTTATTTGCCACCTTCACCCCATCCATGATGCCCTCTGCGGGTCTCGCAGCTCCATGTGACGGCAGAACCCAGACTGAATAAGGATCCAATAGCTCACAGCACAAAAGTCAAACAAGCAAACTAAAAAAACCTACCACGCAAACACCAAACCACACACACAAACGTACATATGGCAAAAGAAAACTGGCAAGCAAGGTCTACCCGCCAACCACCACAGCCTAAAACTTCACATTCTAGCAGCCAGAAAAACAGCAAAGCAGCCCAAAATACAAATTTAACTTCATTCACTTGTCCCAGTAAAGTAATAATTTAAAAGTGTATGTAACAAGTTTTGTGGTTCATTGCATTCCAGGACAGCAAAGCCTGATAAAAGTGCTCAAATGACAGTACTGTTTTTGTTTGAGATGTGATGACATGCTCCTTAAGCAAATGTTATAGGCAGCAAATCCATGACCCGGTAAAATACACTCCAGACCATCAAAGTACTTCTACAGCTTGATGAAATCCACTCGTCTCTAGCAAGAATGACCTAAAACTCTTTAGAGGGAAAAAAAAGTGTGGTGGAATTCAGAAAGAATGTTTTTTAAGCAAACAATGCCATACCAAAGTTGAGTGTAACTTTTCCAGTGAAACCTAAAACTAAGGCAAAATTTCCTGATTTATTTTTTCCGCAGAAACTCAAATCTTGAGTCATTTTATGCAAATTAGAGAAAAATTATGACTGAAGCTGGACTGACATATGATTTTGATTGGCTACTTCGCAAAATCTCCTCTCAGGAATACTCATCATCAAAACAATGTCATAAATCAAGAGAGGGCTTATCCTAACAGTGTTGAAGTTCATGGTAAAGATAGCATTGATTTTAATAGGGTTAGGATTTCTCCAAAATTTTCATGACGCTTTGCTCCTAGACTTCTTCACAAGACATCCTGAATGCTTACTGTTGAAGAAAAGGTCTGTTCCGATGGCAAGTATATTTGGTGAAGCAGTGTGATTGTGACAGAAACAAGACTGGAAAAAGGTCATGGACCAAATCCAGAATGTACCTACGTGCGCACAATGCCCCAGAGGAAAGGAAGGCTTTCTGATGAAAGACTTGGGGTCAGAGTAGATGAATCTATGTTGCCTTTGCTTTGTCTTTGTGTGCAATATGAACTTTCATAACTCTGTGCTTTCTACACCATACTGATACCACCACATATGTAACAAATTGTATGTACCTGTAAGAAAATCTTGTTAATGTTTTGGGAAAAAAAATAATCAGAATTAAAAGGCATAAGGAAAAACTATAAACTTGCAAAGTGAATGCTAGGTAGCAAAATAAGAGAGGGTGTAACAGCATTGCCTGTCATTTATTTTTTTGGGCCTAGAGCAGCAAAGTCCTCAGGGAAAGGAATTACAGTAGGAGATACTATCTTATTTTAGTGCTGTATTTCCTATCTTATATTCATAGCACGTAGGATTTTCATTATAATTGGTATAATCATTCATGAGTCTATTTTGTTACACAAGCGAGTAAAGATCACTTTGCTGCTCCGTGAAGCCTGGCTTGTTTTATGGAGTTTAAATTAAGGCCTTCAAGATATTAGTAAGGTGGACAAATACTATTGCTGAAATTTTCAATCTAACAACCAAACTGGTGTTCAAAGCAGAGAGCAGATGGAAGGGCTGGGACTTTGCACCCATTTCTGTAAATGCTGATGTTTGTGTTTAACTCCGTAGGGAAAAAAATTTAGTGACTTCAGATACTCTGCAGCAACTGGCTGTAGCATGCATGGGTTTTGCTTTGTGACACAGAGCTCGAGCACTGGAGGAAGGGCAGAGCAAATAATTAGATGGTCTGTAACTTAGCACAACCTCAGTTCATAGTAGGCTTTATTGGTAGTGATAAAAATGAGGGTGGCATTATACCAATCAGTCATTGATTGCTTGAAGGTAGAGAACAGGGTAAATTTAGAACTTTCAGAGAGAGTTCTCAGCAAAGTTCAGTTGTCCATCTGTGATTTGCATGGCTGAGCTTCTTCGGGTTGGATTCTGCCACCTTTACTGAACGTAGTACTATACTATGAGAAGAGGCACATCGGAAAATTTTTGTGGTCTGCTTGAAGGTGGCGGACTTGGGTATTTATTTAGGTCTAATAGACTCAAGTACTTGGAGACCTGGGGAGCTTATGTAAGGCACTGGCTAAGTGAGCATGGTATGAAGGAGCTACATACTGCACAGCTGAAGAAAGACAGATGGAATAACTGCACATTCTCTCAGTAGGTGTCTGCCGACATTTCGTGGTGATCTGGAGACAGTTGTGTGGCCAGCGACTTTCTAATAAAAAGATCTGCAGGGTCCCAGTGAAAAAAGCCCCACAGAACTCTCTCAAAACCTTACGAAAACAGACCAGATGAAGAAAAGGATTTTCATATCTTGTGCTTATTAATTGTGAGGTTTGGAAACACGTAAAGATCACCTACTACCTGGGCCAGCCTTCAGGCTTCTGTAGTACTTTGTAAGAGTTTGGGCTGAATTCAGGTCTCAGGTATTTTAAAAGACAAACCAGTACATTTTCTTGTCTTGAAACTTGCAGAAACTGTTTTAAGGAGTTCAGCTTGTCTGTTTAGGTTAAGTAGAAGGGCATGAAGTCAGGCTGGTTTATTAACTAACAATAAATATGTTTCCTTCTTTGCTAAACAGGTACACGTTGCATGAAAACAATACAGAATGCATGTGCAACGATTCCATCAGGTAACTATATGTTTACAGCCAAAATTAATTGCAAGATAGTTTTCTCGTACCTGAATTCAGCTTTTGAAAGCGCATTTCCATTACTTCTTTGTCCTTTTTTTACAAGCTACACTTTTTCCGCCTATTAAATATAATTCCTGCTAATAGATGATGCATTTTCTGCAATGTTGCCAGTCCTGAATAGTTGCCGTAAAAGATGCAAGTCTTGAATCAAAATGTGTTTATTGTATACTGTAGCTCTAGTGCTAGTTATGTATTTATTAGATATGTGAAGCTGCATCATACATTGTCACCTGCATTTCCAGCAAGCGAATAAGAGGTCAGGTGAGGAACATATGTTCACTTTGCAGGCTATCACAAGACTCAGGGGAGTGGTGTAACTCAGGAGCCTCTCTGCCAGCTGGGGTGATAAGCTATGAGGTGACATACAGGTTAGTGTTCTGTGCCAGACTCGAGTGCTGAGGAACAGTGCAAAGGTTGTGTAACATGGTGGGGCAGCGTGTAGCTGCTCCAGTGAGAAAGTTCCCAGGGAAGGGTTGCAGCCTATCTCACCTGCATGCTTCACGTGGCAACGTCACGCTGTGGAAGCAAATTATTATCACCTCCTGGGGCCGTCTTCTCAGTGTTGTTTAGCGCCCTGTGACTGGAAGGGTTATTGTCAGAGCAGGTGCAGGTTGTCCTTTGTAGGAGAGCCCTTCTGCTTGCTTGAGAACCAGCGGTTTACAGTTGGCCTAGGGGTATTTAGCTCATATTTTTGTTTCTGTGGACATGTAATATAGGTGACACAATCAAGATCTGAATCACTGCCAGCGTGAGTGGTAAAAATAACATGGTGCAAAACAGATTCTTGTCCATCTCAGATAGCATCATGTGATAAGCCAAAGATACGATCTACAGTGGCTTCACAACCAAGCTAGAGATAGGCATTAAATTGACTTCTGGCTTAATATGGTTGTTCAGCGTGTTTTTTTTCATGACCCCATGAGTGGTGTAACAAAGAACACTGCACACCAATCTGTGAAATTGCTGTGTTTTAAATGTATGTTAAATTCTCCACTCCATAGAAGCTGTACCATGGAGTAGACACATTTCCTCTTTTGGAGAGTTAATCTCATAAATTAGCGTTACAACAAAGCCTGAAGAAGCTACCTCCCCTTCCATTTCCTTTTCTTTTGTGGTAGATCAGTTATTCACAAGACATTCTTAGTTTCAGGAACCAACTCGTTGTTTTGCAAAACCTTGTTCCACCCCTGCTTTCTAGTAGAGACCTGTTCCAAGCTGTGTTCCACTGGCTGGGAACACGCACAGGCAACAGAAATGCTTTTATTACAAAACAGTCTTTGCAAGCATTGTATCTGCTCCCCACCCTAAAGATTTTGTTGAGAACAAGTACACCTGTATGCATTTCCCTTGGGAAATTCTCCTTAGTGGCTTTAAAAACTGTTACTAAAAATCTGCATTTGAGGAAATGGGCTATACATCAAAATAAGCGAAGAGATTTCTCAGACATCTTCCGTCATGATCTGTGATGCTTCAGTGCTAGTCATTTATGCTACCATGGGAATACATTTCTAAAGTAGCATGCATTTTTCTGCTTTTAATGTTTCCCAAATCTTGACTCAATTCTGTGAGGTACATTTTGCTTAATTACATCCAGTATTAGAGTTTCCATTCCTTCAGGTACTGAATTCCCTGCTAGTGATGGAAATGACACCTTTCCTTTCATAACCAGTAATCACAATAACTGTAATCTACACTCTGTATGTTTATTTTGTGTGACATCATTGACTCTTGAAGCTTGCATATCCAAAGGTGACCTTGTCCTGATACAGATACGTGGATATTCTCAGGGTCTGCATTACCTTGTGTAAGTTTCAAGAGGAAAACATATGCTAACATGGAAAAAAAGGAATATTAGAAATGCTTGTTATGAAATTGGAAACAAGTCTCACCAAACCTCAGATTTTTATTTTTTTTGAGATGAGATGGAATGGAAACAGAAAAAATGTTTCAAAGGAACTGACTGTGCGTAAGATGTGATTCAGGCTCATGGAGAAATTTGTTTAGTATAAAATCTTTTGCAGAAGACATGTTTTGATTGAAGGCAGTGAAATGAATGGGACTAAGATTAAAATAATTATTATTTTAAAAAAAACTCAGTAACCTCTGTGTCTCATCCTTATGCACCTGTCCTGGTGCCATGTAGATGGTTTCTGCATCACGTCTGTTCTATAGAAATTGAACATGCTTTTTAATTGTCTGAGGGCTTGCTGAGAAATGGGTTTGTTAGGGTTACGGCAAATAAAAGAAGATCTCAGCAGTCAATTATTTCTTTGTCTAAAAGAGGTCATTAAATTTGATGATAGAAGCTGTCAATGTATAAAAATATACAACTGAATGGAAGGTGAGAACAAATGCTGACAAGTGTAGTATACAGCCAGTGCTCTTGACAAGACACAGAATTGAATTGAGCAAATGGCTCATAAAGCTCATTAGCAGGAGGACAGTAAAATCCTTCCTTTAAGGACATTTAGGTTTTTAGTAAGCATTTATATGGAGACAGGGGTCTACCCTGGTAGATGGAGGTGCTTTCTTTTACTAGGCACTGCAGACAGCACTGCAATATAACTTTAGTTTATTACGGCACTAAAACTGTTACAGTCTTTTTTTCACTTGAGTGAGGTTTGTCTCTAACCAAAAGGGGATAGCCATTCTTTTCCTATGCTGGCTATTGTTTTTGACGGACAGTCATCCCTGTGTCTTTTTTAAAAGCATGAGTTCACTTTGTGCTAAATGGCTGCAAGGGAAAATAATATAGAGTTAATTATAGAGGTTGATCAGTAACTTGCAACTACAGTAGCTCCACTTAACTTAAAAAAAAAAAAAGGTAAAACAGTTACTCTATTCTCTGCCTTGTTGATTAGCATCATCCAGATGATAAAAATTAGTGATGGACAGCCATAGGACTGTCCAGCTTCCTGGGGGACAAGACAAGGACTGTGGTGGGTGCAGAGAGAGCCCAGGTTAGGAGCCCTCCCACGAGGATGGGGATCCGGCTGATGCCCCAGGTAGCAGATAGCTGTGGTGGCTGCTGCAGGGCGTGCCCCTGGGATAGCTGTGGGTGTTGGGTATATGGAATCATCGGAGCCAAGTCTCCAATAAGGCAGCTGACCACGTTGAGCTGAGGTGGGGGGCTGTCTCAGCAAAAGGCCACCAGACTGCTCCTCAGAGGCAACAGGCCCTCTGTCTGATGTCCTGGCCTGCTTGTGTCCACCACTGGTGTGTCACCACTGCCCACGGTAAAAGACTGCTCCTGCCAGCTGTGGCCCTACCCGTCCAGTCCCCCCCCATATGGCGTGTGGCTTCTGTAAGGTGCCTGCCAGGCCCACGGTCCTGGGTTCGCTCAGTTGTTCCAATCTGGATGCTTGTTCTGGGGAGGTGCACAGACACTCTCATTCCGACTCGCAAAAGCGTTTTCCAGAGTCACTCTGAGGTCACAGTGTCCTCTCAGTCACTGAGGTCACTTAGACATAACCTAAGTGTCTTTAAGAGTCCTTCGAAAATTACTGCCGGTATTTTCTCTGACCAGGTCACTTTCTGCTTACTGACAAAGAGCATGTTTTGTAATACTCGCCCATTTTCTGTCAAACTGAATGAGGTAAAGGTCTTGCAACACGAAAGTCCTCATTTGGACCGAAAGCTCATCTTCAAATTCATGAGTTGGGTTAGAGAAAAATCTATCTAAGAACACTGACAAATCAACACTTTCAAAACCAGATTTACAGTAGTGTTTGAATTTCATGTAAACTTTGGATCAATTCTTTATTGATTTTATTCAACTGTTTCTTCAGATAGAGTATTTAGATGAAATAAGATTTGTCTTCCCGTGACAATCCTTGTGTTGATTAAGAAGAGATGTGCACCTTGTTATTAGCAACCTCTGTTACAGAAGCTCTCACATATCTACTTTGTTGAAAAAAAAAAAAAAAAAGAAAAGGAAACAGAATAAATATAGGCTGCCATCACATGCAAGCACCAGTCCTAAATCGAGGTCAGGTGCTGTGGATCTGGTTCAGCATGGCAGAAATCCTAGTGCTGTGCAAAGCAGGACCCTGTCAGTGCTGCTAACCCCAGATACGATGCTGAGCAGTGGTATAAACCAGCTGGCATTGTAAAGTGTGTCTGTGAGTTTCTCCTCAGCAGAGCAGCCTCCTCATTCCCAAGAAGGTCTCAGCTGTAATCTGAACGTTTACTTTAATCCAGGAACATCTAGAACTTGCAAACTAGAACGTCTTGCAAACACGTCTGTCTCATACGGACACCAACAATGAGCTTTAAGCTGTCTTAGAGACTTCTTCTGGATCTATTTTTTCACCTTTTGCTCTATGACAAATTCCAGTATACTTATATTAGCAGATTGTTCTTATTATCCACAAATCCCACAAAATTGAATATGTTTTCCACTACATCTACCTTACTCCAAGACAAAAAAAAAAAAAATTATAAACAGCCTCATGTACCCCATGTTAGCTAGGTCAGAAACCACTGTTTATGTCACGCCTATCATTAGTCAGGTTGACCAGTCTACCTTGGCATACTTGACTTTAAACCCATACCTAACCTTAACTCCAGCATGACGGTTCTGTTCAGATCAGACCTTTATGCTTTCAAGCCCTTCTGAAGACACTTACTAATCTGGGACTTTGAGTCATTTCACGTCTTTTGTAGCTGTTTAATTGAGTACTATGTAAAATGCTTAAAATTTTATTAAACCACTGGGTGTGTTTAATAGCGAACAGAACTAAACAACCAAATAAGAGCAGCAAACCAGCAGGTATGTTAGGAAACATGGCAGGCTCTGCTTCTTAAGTGGGTGAGACAGACAATTATTTACTATATTTTGAAAGCACCTGGCACTAAGTTTACTGGCCATCAGGACAACTTGAGTGAAAGTGGTGTTTATCACAGTGCCATGTTAAGTGGATTTGAGTGCAACAGAAATAAACAAAACAGCCCCTGGAAAAGATGTGGGACTTTCAAACTGGTGAGTGCTCTGGTGTTGCAGAAAGCTCAGGTCATTTATTAGGAGCCAAACAGTCAGCACAGATGACAGTGTGGGCTTTTATGTTTGTTGGTTTCTTTCTTTTGTTTTTGTTTGTTTCCTTGTAAAGAAGGTGGATTTCATACAGTTATATTAGTGTGCTACCTCCCCTTTCACTTAAAACCAGTCTCTAGCCTGCCCATCTGACAGATCCTACATCTTCTTTCAAATGCATTCCTTTGCTTGCCCCCTCATAAGGAAACCTCCCCTTTGCTGTTCTACTTTTTCTTATCTGACACAAATGAAACAATTCTGGTTTCCTCTAAGTGTGGTAAATGATTTAAATTTTTACTAACCATTGTGATACATGCTGCCTGCTTTTCAGAAGTGGTATTTTGGTAGATGATCTAAATGGACAGATTGCATGCTACAAATTCCAGGATGTAATCATCTTGCAATCTTGCATCTTGCTTGCAAAGGTTGCAAGATTTGCATATTGGCGGTTTTCTGCAACTAGAAGTCACCTTTCTAGCCATAGAATGGGCCTCCCATTACTTCTAGCCAAATATCACTTCTTCATTTGAAATGAAGAATGTCAAATAATTTCCGAGTTCAGCATGTTACCCAGTTTACCAGACCCAATAATTTCAAGAAGTCCAAAATGGAAATCCAGGACTTCGTTTTCAGGTCAATGATAGTGGTGGAGAGTTTGTAAGACATCCTCTTAGCCTCCTTTTGATCTACTAAAATTTCTAGGTGTGGAATGTGTCTCTACATTGCCTTAAAGTTCTCTGTTGCATAAGTAAGCACTCTGATGGGAGAAAGCTCATGCACGCATTTTCTTGTCAGTGGTCTCTTGTGACAATTGTAGTTGTTCTCTCCAAATTTGACATGAGATGGTGAGTCTGGATAACTAGGAGAAGGTCATGGTAAAAAAACAGTTCTGCCACACTTGTTCCTCCCCTACCCTGAGATCCCTGATATACCTTATTCAAGTGGTATAAATTACTGCTGGCCCTGGAAAGAATCTATATTCAGGCAAAAAATGTTAGAAACAAAAGTCAAAACCTCTAGATATGAACAACTTTAGAATGTGTTAAAAAACAGTGAAATTTTACCATCTTGCCCTCTGTCATTAAAATGTGAACATTATTGTAGTTTTCTTTCTTAATAGTTAAGGATTGTACATTGAAGTCTAAGAACACGTTCAGAAGGTTGGTATTAAGTACCTTTTCTCAAAACTTTGGCTGCTATGAATATTGTTACTATCAAAAAAGAAAAAAAGTCAGCATTTTTGCCTTTTAATGGCATAGTATAAGGCAAAAAGTAGTTTTCATTCTTAGCAATTTCTATTTTTTTAATAGAAAATGTATTTGCATCTTCCATTTCACATTTTGGGATAAAACTTTACTTCTATTTGGTTTTGAAGTCCAAGCACAATATTTAATTCCTTTAATTATGCCATCAGCATTTTATTGTCTAAAATACTATTTTTTCCTGTTAACTAGCTGTTTCAGTGCATTTGTCCTAGATAGAGCATCATTTTGATCAATGATGCATTCAAACTATCTATTACAGAATCCTCTAGAGTTTACAAATAGGAAATCTGGTGGATTCATTGTCTCATATGCAGCTAATTGGTAATCTGCAGTAATTTATCAGATAACAATTATCCCCAGTAGTTTTATACAGTATTTCTGGGAATCATCCTTTGACACTTTGAGCATCTGAGCATACATGTTATTAATCTCATTGGACATCACTCAGCAGCTACCATTCCCCTGTCTGCAGAAGGTGGTAAAGAACCTGCTAGATTATCTGTAGCACAGCTTCTTGAAAGATACCTGCTTTCTCTTGACTGATTTTTTTTTTGGTCTTGTTGTCTTTGATGAAAGTGAAAACACATATAACATTGCTGGCTGCTTACCTTTGGTATTATTCTTGAAATATTTGGTGGTTATGATGAAATTGTTCCACTGATTAAAGAAGTAAAAGTATTCACTAGACAGGGAATGTACGCAATACATGTACCATAGGATGGAAAGGACCTCCAGAGAATGAGTGCAATCTCGCTGCTCAAACCAGGTCCAGCTAGACCAGGTTGCTCAGGGCTGGTTCAGTCAAGTTTTGAGTGTCTCCAAGCATGGAGATTCCTCAACCTCTCTGGGCAATTTGTTCCAGTGCATGATCACCCTTGTGATTAAAAAAGTTTTCCTTATATCTGGTTTAAACTTCTGGTGTTCCAACTTGTGTTCATCATCTTTCAGTCTATCTTTGTGCTAACCTCTGAGAAGAGTTTAGCTTGGTCTTCTCTATAGTCTCTGATCAGGTAGTTGCAGATGGCAATGAGGGGTCCCCCTAGTCTTCTTTCTGTAAGGCTGAATAAAGCCATCTCTTTCAGTCTGGCAAACGCTCCAGCCCTCTGTGCCTCTGGGTGGCCTCTGCAGGACTCACTTCAGTTTGTCAATACCTTTCTTGTACTGAGGGAGCCCCAAACTAGACACAGCAGTCCAGGTAAGGTCTCACAAGGTCCCAATAGAAGGGAGCAGTCACTTTCCTAGATCTGCTGGCAGCCCAAGGTGCTGTTGGCTTTCCTTGCCATGAGGGAACACTGCTGGCTCATGTTGCTGTTGTCAGGACCTCCAAATCCTTTTCTGTGGAACTACTTTTTGTCAGGTCAACCCCCTGCCTCTACTGCTGTAGTCAGTTATTTCATTCCAGATGCAGGACTCTGCTTTTGACTTTTTTGAACTTCGTGAAGTTCCTGTTAGTCCATTTCTCCAGCCTGTCAAGGGCTCTCTGAGCAGCAGCCCAACCTTCCAACATGTCAGCCACTCCCCCTAGTATGGCCTATGTAGTCTACAGACTTGCTGAGAATGAGCTCTGCCCCATCAGCCATGTCGTTAATAAACAGTATTGGCCCCAATATCAATCCTTGAAAGATGCTGCTAGTAACTAGCCACCAGCTGGACGTCAGCTCTGTGAGGCTGGAGATCCAGCCAATTTTCCACCCGCTTCTTTATCAACTTACTCAGTTCATGTCTAACTTAGCTCTAGTTTCAACTCCAGATCAGCTCTGGTTTTCCCAGCTCCATCCCTGCCTGCTTGAGCAATGTCGCCATATTCTCCCAAGCAGCCCCTCCTGGCTTCCTCTTTCTGTGTGCTTTTTGCGTTTGAACTGAGTCAGGAGTTCCCCACTCCTCCATGCTGACCCTGTGCTGTCCCTGCTCAACTTTCTGCACCTCATTTTGGTCCATTTTTTGTGCTTTGAGTAGGGTGTCCTGCCATATCAACTAGCTTGCTTAGGCTCGTTGGCCTCCAGGCCAGTCTCCCATGGGATTCTGCCCAGCAAATCTGTGAATAATCTGAAATCCGCTCTCCTAGAGACCAGGGCTGTGATTCTACTGTTTGTCTTGCTCACTTCTCTCAGGATTTTCAACTTCACAGTCTCATGCTCACTGCAGCTATGAATATTAAATACTCAGTCTTGAAAGGGGTGTTCTGTTATGCCTAAAGTCTCCATGGGCCACAAAGACTGTCTGCCCCTTTCTAATTCTTTATTTAAATCCTTTGATGACTGGACTGCGTTCTGGTAAATCTATCTGTAATGTTAGTGGCCTAAACCTGCTTTTTCTTTTTTCTTAAAAAAGCGTAGTCGATAAGAGGGTGCAGAAAAGAGATATGACTGAGAATGTATGGTGTACTAAGAATGTATCATACATACTGTATATGTGTATGCTTCATACGTAGTCATCACCGCTATGAAATACTAGCTTCTACTTTGTATGTTGTAAACCAGCTTCTTAATAATGTGTTTGTGAGATTTTGCATGTTAGAAGCCAAAGCTTCCCGGGGTTTTTCTAAATTGTAATTTTTTTATATCAAATCACTGAAGATTAGAAAAGTGTCTGTGCCTAAAGTGGGATGCCACTTGGACACAGTGACTTGAATGACATATTGAATTTTTGAATTCCAACTAAGGCTGCTACTCAGAGGGGTTATCTAAAGTGTTGTGTGCTTATAAATTTAAGCAATAAAACTTTGGAAGATTTTGTCAGGGCCCTGCTTCAGCAAAGTCCTTAGTCTTATATTTAACTGTAGATAAGGGAACTCATTGCTTGTAACGTATGTACTAAGGCAGTTTACTCTTTCCTAGAAATGTTTTCAAAACCAGCTCCTGAGTCACTTTGAAGCTAAGGCAATTCCAAAACCTAGCAATTTGTTGCAAACAGACTGCATTGATGCAGCAAGCTGTTGCAAAAAAATCACAGTTGACCCCCTGGTTCATCTGAACCTCTTTTTAACATTTCTTGTAGACTTTTCCCAGACAATGAGCCCATGAAAAATGTATTTTGCATTAAAAACCCCTCAAACTTACAAAGCATCTAATAACAAGCAAAGTTACAAAACCAAATCCACCTTAAGAGAAAATGAGAAACAAAACCAAAAATCCAAGCCTGGGTCATAATGTTGCATTTCTCTATCGCACACTCATTATGAAGGTAGCTTTTACTTAACCTCTTAGTTCTCACATCACTCATGTTAATGGCCAAGTTTCTGATACTGGTGACATTTATCAACTGATCATCTGTGACTCCATGAGTCACTGTCTCCAAGCTTGACATAAACCACTCAGACTCTGTGCTAGGGTCACCTGGACTTTGTCACTATTTAACAATTGAAAAGGAGCAGTATTTTCTTAAAGCACAGGCCAGGCCCTCCAGTGATGTAAACGAGCACAAGAGAAGCAAAGTCAATAGAGTACTGACGTTTCCTAGCGCTCCAAGGCACTTGAGCAAACGGTGAAGCCCTGTTTTCCCTCTGCACTTTCTTTTCTTTGCTCATTTGTTCCTTTGCTCTCTTCGGTTAAATCATCTTTTGCTCTGCCGCTAACGTAAATCTAGAAGTAATGACAAGATTTTTTGTTTTTCTGCTTTTAAAGAGAAGACCTTCTGAATGCAGAGAATGGTTATCTCGGTGCTTTTTTACAGAGTATAGAAAGGTAACGTAGGAGTAGCACATAGGAAGGAAGTGTTTTATTTACCCTGCTTTTTAACGTGGTGTCGCATTTTGGCCATGCAAATGTTATAACTCTGTGTAGAAGATTTGATTTCTTAAGAGGCAGAACATTCAGATTAGGCCAATGGCTAATTCTTTCCCATGCCCACATCTGTGAAGAAAATTCTGTGGAAAGAGGGTGGAATGAAAAGGCACTATCTCTTTAAAGACAATTCACAGCTGTTGTGCAGTTTAAAGTGTGTATCAAACCTGGGACCGGCAAACTGCCATTGCCCTCTTCACATAGGCTGCAATCTACTGCACTGCTTGCACACAGCTAGTAAAGCTATAGGTAGAAGAAGGCTCAACTGCAACACGGGGGCCAAGGTTTATCAGCGAGACAGAGCCATTGACAAAACTGTGCAGTAATTCAGTTCTGTTCTTGGCAGCTGTTTGAGAATGCATACAAACTTTTTCCAGGTCAGCTGGGACTCCAAGCCCCAGGAAGTAAAAAATGCATGCTTAGTGAACTTCTGGAAAATTGCAGTTCTCGTATTCCTGTCCCGATAAGTAAAAGATATTGATGAAGTTCAGAAATTTATAGTAGGGGAACTTTCATCCAAGTGCCCGACATATATTTCTTTAGTACATGAAGTCTTTAAAACATTAGACTAGGTCAGGAGAATCAGACCACTGACTCAACGCAGAGAGTTTCTCATTGTCAAAACACTGTCTGAAACTTGTGGGAATTTAGTACTGCTGCTAGGGTGTAGCTGCTGGTTAGTCAAAGGACATGCTTATCTGTGTGTTTCTGCTACTCTACTTCACTCCTGCCCTGACATCGTGTGTCACGGGATCTATTTCTGGATCAATGGCAGAAGTCACCAAACAATCCTTTCAAAGTATTCTGTTGACCAAATGAAGGCTTAACTCTCCTCTAAAGACAACAAGGCCAATGTAATGTTGAATGCCCTAACTAGCTCCATATGTTTTGAGTCATTAGGGTAGAGTGAAATGACCAGAAGTATACTAATAAATAAAGACCATATCCTGGTATTGATCTGCATGTGGAACTCACCTCTGAAATCAATAGGGAGCACTGAAAAAAATCAATGGCAGGATATGACCCTCAGATAAGCTAGTTTCAAATCATTCTGTCTCTCTACTACAAGAAGACAGGTTACTTTGTGTTATCTAAGCCCTCAAACATCCTCAAGAAGTTTGGGAAATAGGAAAAAGCCGCATGGAAGGGAACTGATATAGAAAGATTTACATGACAAAATACTTGTGTTTTGTAAGACCTCGACTAGTCATTGCTTTTTAATATCAACTCTCTGGGTGAAACATTTAAATGGTTTCTTATAATTAAGACTGAAAGTCTCTGAGAATACCTTGGGGAAGAGTGAGTGATGTAGTAAAAGGAACCAGTGTTTACGTGCACTTCCTGCTAGCATTATCAATAACCTTGCTCTGCATTATAACATGGGGAAAACTCGACAGAAATTAGGCCTCCAGGTGATTGCTCTGCGTGAGAAGTCAGCCATGTGCTGAAGAGAAAATGGAGATATGAAGCTCAAGGGACGCAGTATACCTTCTTTTCTGAGATATGGTTTTGACAGATGAGCACAGTATAGTGTGGATATTTTTCCTCTACTGGATACCAAAAATGCCTGGTTTTGCAACACATAGGTTATGTTTCTTGGCTGTATTTGCTTGTGTTAGGTCAGTGCTGTGTGGGATCTTCTGAAGCACAAGATTGCAAACAGGGGCCTCACTGAAGCATGTTACAGCTCCCTTCAGGCTCACAAACTTGATTTCTTTCCTTCAGAAACCAGAGTGAAGGGATGGGTATATGGACGCCTGGATATCTGTCTAATATGGCATCAAAATGCAGCCAAAACTTACGCCCAGACCTAAGTGCGCCAGTCCTGGCTAACTAACTTCGATGCTTCTGTGACCTGAATCAACAAATAGCTTTAAGATGGCTGCATGGATACTCCTCTCACTAATTGTTTTCTGCTGATGTGAGTATTCAAAAATTTTTTATTTGCTGGGAGAGAAATCCTCAAGCAAATGCTTCTGGGAGTGAGAAAAACTATTTTTGATACCCCAAAGTTTTGTGCGGGCTTACTCTGATGAACATTGTCAAATTCTGGTAATTTGGTACGAGGCATACACAGCTAAAAAGAATTGCTATAATATAGAGAAAATTGTAGATTTGGACCTGAAAAAAAATTGAACCAAAGGCATTTACCCAAAGAGTTTCTATCTTCAGAATAACTCTACTTGCCCTTGCTTGTCTTCTGTCTTTTTTTTTTTTTCAAATTGCATGCGCATTTAATGCACGTGAAATGTTTCACGTTGCCAGACGTGGTATAAGCCTGCACTCAGAGCCTTGTGGACTTCTTGTTCCTAATATTGGAAGATGTAATCTAGCCAAAATCCCCTCTAGATGGCTCCGATGCTTTCATTACATTACCAATCTTTGCTTAGATCCTTGTCTGACTCTTTTCCCTATCTGTGGCTTTGTTCTCATTTAGAATTGCAAGTTTGAAGGTTCCCATTTCTTTTTATCCACGAAGGAGATCTATCTCAGGAATACAAGCTTTTGCATGCTGCCCCATTAGTGTCTCATCTTAATCCATGCCTTGAGGGTCCAAATCTAGGGAGGATAGAATAATTCAGTCTCCATGCAGATCTTGGACTCTTCTCAGACTGTGCCAACAAGCGTGCCAATTAAAATTGTGTTTTCATGACATTGCAAGCTAGCCCATTGCAGAGAAATGTGGATGGAAAAAAATGGATTTATAATTCAGGTTTCAGAAAAAGAATGATTTTCCCTGCAAAATTATCTGACTTGTATCGTGTCATTGTTCATGATTTAGTCAGAACCTGGAATGCTACCTTCAGATTATGGAAGCTGGCAAAATTCATAACCTGGCAAAAGGGAAAATATTCGCATAACTCTCGGCAAGAAACCAAATCAAACTATTCTTTTTAATTGCAGGTGAGTAATAGCACTCTTACATTTCATACAAATAACGTCAGCACTCTCCTGCTCTGTGATTGATGGGATGTTTTAAGTGGAGTGCTTTAATTCAGCACAGCTGGACGTCTCTTGTTGGATTCCCTTCCTAGTCTAAGAAATTTTTGTTTTTAGATGTATTGGCAACAGCTTACCCTGTTAAGGCTGAAAAATATCCCTCAAGAGAGTAGATGTTGAATTGTCAACTCTTTGCTCGGTCAATATCTCTGCTAATGAAAACTGGGGATTACTGTTCGGTTGTTTGTTTGGTTTTTTGAACCAATTTGCTTGGTCTTCAAGGTCTTGTTTGAGCTTTTGGATTGAATTGTAGTGATCTATTATGAGTAATGTGTCTGTAGCCTAAGTGCTTCCTTGTAGTACTTTCAAAAGGCGTTTTTCCTTTCCCAGGGTCTCTGCCATTTTGTTGCTTCCCGTGGCTCGGATTAAACAGCTGGCTGCAGACTCAGGAGACCTTAGCAGAATTCCCTTTAACCCACATGCGTGCGTGGCAAGTGGCAGAGGAGGGCTCCTGTGGGGGGCACAGGAGAGTATTGATAGGGCAAACCACACATTTAGCTTGTGTAGATGCTAGAGAACCTAGCTTAAATCCAGTGCAGATTCAAAGCAGGGGATTGCGCAGCACTAGTTGTACTGTCCTTCATACCATGTGCAGGCCACAGGGTTTTGCCAAGCCAGCAAAGGGTATCTAGGGAGAGAAAACTGCTGGGTGTTTCGAGAAAGTAGGGAGAATTTAAACCATTTCTATTAAGCTTCTAAAAGGGAGGACTTTAACTGTTTAGCAAGTGGAGCAAAAGGCAGGATTCTTTGAGGATCTTGCCATGCTAACGACTATGGAGTTCATATAAACTAGACATATATCCACTTGGTGTATTAAGTTCCTTAGCGTCAGACTCACATGGATTTATTTACAGTCTCTGACTAGAATCAACATGAGCTTTCAGAGCCCTAGAGTACATAATAACAGGAAAATCGTGGCTCTAGTTAAACACATCCCCAGGGAAAGCCTGGTAAATGTCGAGGGCAGTGATTAGGAAAGGTTAACTTATGATGTGACAAGGAAAGTAGTACAACTTAGATAACGCTAATAAATGACACTGGTGCCGAAAAATGATAGATTATTCTGATGTGTTCTGTTAAAAAAGAAATAAATAAACCAAGCAGTTTTTAGAGGAATATCCTGAATCTATCTGTGACTATGTGCAGTTACTTACTATTCTAGCGTATCAATTTGGATGTCCATGTGTGGAAAATGTATTACAGAAGGAATTATTTAATATATAAGGAATCATCTGGTGTGCTCCATGCAGGACAGGACATTATACAAACTTCCAATTTGTGCGGCTGTCATGAGTGAGCACCCACAATGCCATTTATATTGGAGGAAAATACCAGTAACAGAAAGCATTTACTGAATGACTGAAAACAAATTTGCAAGGGAGAGAGAATTTTCTCTTTGCAGTGGTTGGTTTTATGCTTCATACTTTGTAATCCTTAGATTATGGAGTTAGTAAATTGAATTGTGGGGACTTCTTGCCATAAAGAAGCAAAGCCCTAAACTTTCAACATGAAAAAAGCCCTCTTTTTCAAGGATTAGCCATTTTGTTATAGTTGATTTTCTTATGTTAGAATTTATGCCATAATCTTCTTCCCTTCTACTTTAGTTATGTTATTATTGCTGTGTTTGTGGCAAGTATATATTTTTAGACTTTATTCCTCATTATGTTGCAAGCTCTGAGTCTTGTACAGACTTTCAGATATGCTCTCCCTCCCTCTTATACAGTGATCTGAAATACAGATTCCAGCGGGAGAGTTCATAATGAAAAAAATTAGGCAACACTTTAAAATTTGGGATCTAAATAGTTCTGTCTTGCTCAGTAGTTGAATAATTGCTCAATATTCAGGACTTCCTGTTACTGTGATGGACTCAGCATGTCTATTCAGCGCCAAGGACTGTGGAGCACAGATATCTGATCTGTCTCTGAGAAATCCTGGTTTGCCTATGCAGTGCTGTCTGGAAATTGTAGAGCTGGTCTCGCAACTCGAGCAGAGCCCTGCACCGACACACTCCTGTGGCATGCAGTTTGGCAATTAGTTTAGCTGCTGTTTATTTGGGTGTCACTGTATTACGCTCCACTACGCTGTGTAGATATACTCACGTTGTGTCTTTCAGGGGAGTTGATGGAGACATGTCTTAGCACACTGAAAACCAGAGACTCCTTAACTGATGCATTGAGATCCTGTGGGTATCTGTAAAAAGCTCTGTTTCCTCAGGTCTGTTCTTGAAGTCTGAAACAGATGTTTTATTACACTTTCACTGACTCTAAGGAAAAAAATCTCTCCGCTTCAGCAGGAAGATAACGCCTCCTGACAACAAAAATTTTGTTCCAAATAATATCATGTGTATTCTATGGCACATAAAGAAAAAGCTACTCAAAATACCAACTAGGGAGATGCTTTCCCCACCTCTTCCATAATGGATAAACAATATTTACCTGGATAATGCTATTATAAATCGTACATCTATTACGCAATAATGCCAAAATGTTAAAACTCGAGTGTTTACATCAAGAGTAAGCTAAAGTTCAGCAAGGTCTAACATACACGCTTTACACCATGGTCTACAAGATGTCTCACTAAAGTGTAAGCAGCTGACCACACGGTATGTCCCTGACTCCTTTCCAGATTCAGGCACTTCGTCTAATTTTGGCAGTCAGTGAGATTTAAAGACCTCAACATCTCTGAACGTCAGGCCAATTCTTCAAGGCTTGCGTGGGCATAACAAGATTTGTATCAGAAATAAGAAGCTGGCTACAGACGTAGTTACCAGTTGAGAAGGTCTCTGTTACATTAACATAGGTATGTACCTATGGTTGCCTTCTTTCTGGCACAGTTTCTTATTGCTACTCTTGCTCTTTTTCTGATACAACGGTGAGGATTTCAGCAAGTTGGCTATGTTAATGGCATTCTCAGTATTGCTGAGAATAAAGCATAAATAGGCACCTAGGGCAGCCGCCAGCCTTGTTAGGACCACCGTCTTTCACAGAGGCGCTGCCGTAGAGGCAATGGATCCGGCTACTGTGGGAAGCTTCTGGGCAGCTCCTATCTGAAGTGGCTCTTTACACAACCCCCAGATCCCACCCAACATATGGGGAGCACAGCCAGGTGGTGCTTGACTGGGCTGTGGGAAACTAGGGCTTTCCCGGTGGAAGTTTTTCCAAGACAGCTCTCAAGGTATCCCCTCGTGCCCAAAGTGCTGCCATATCTGTCTTTCTTGAGCTGTGTTGTCTGGACAGGGAAGCCGTTCAAAACAAATTGGCTTCTTGTCTGGGCTGCAGAAGGCTGATGATCTAAAATACAAGAAGAAAAAGAATAACACCATAAAAAGATGTGCTTTTCAGCCAGCTAAAAATGAATATGTTTGCCACTGAGACCAAGCAAAACCTGTTTTTTAGTTTTTATCAGCTTCGTTTACAGGATGCATGAACAGGCTTCATTTATGTAAAGGTGCAAAGTTGAGAAGAAAAAAAAATCAATTCTGTATAAATTTCTCAGGAAAAAGATGCATTTTCACTTTTGCTATATGATGAGAGAATCACTAAACTGGAGCAAAACACAGAAAAAGGATGTATCAAATCTGAGGACAGTTACTGTAATGCCCTAGCTTTCCCTTTAATTCATTTAATGAAAAAGATGTTTGTAGAGTGTAATACAATTATTTTTTTTTCTCAGCTGGCTGCAGTCAAAGCTATGACTGTCTATGCAGTGAACTGAAGCTAGGATCCTATGTGGTTCAGCCAGTTAAAAATACTAAAATTACTTTCTTCCCTCCTGCTCTTCCAAGCTTTCTTCTTTGCAGATGGCAGAGGACAATATGCTGGGTCTGCAATAACACTGACTCAAAATTCCTTGCTAATTGTAAGATAACTTCCTAAAGATTGCAAGCAAAAGGAAGTCAGAGAACAAAGCAATGTCAAGTATGCACATGTCACAACACAATGTGCTGATTCCAAGCCTTTGGAAACATGCTGAAAGACATGTCTGGAAAAAAAAACAGGGAAGTGCTTCCACACAGTCTTTCAGCATGAAAACAACAGCTGAATGTGCCTGTTCCCACCAGGAAAAAATACCCTGAAATAACAAAAGGTGCTGGAAAGCTAGAAATGAAATCATCGGATGGCGAGAACACTCTTTTGTCTGTTGCTAAAATTTACATAGACTGTACTTCCACTACATTGTAAATCAAGGGATCAATCCAGAGCGGTGTTTGACTGCGAGGTGCCAAGAAGACCAAGAAAAATGGAATGTATAAACAGGTCTCTCTTACAATGAAGGACTAGGAGAACAAAACAGAAGTAAAGCAAACAAAGGGCCACACTTTCAGATAATGTGTCTGCAGGAATGCAAACTCTGTGCATTCCTGATCGCTCCTGTAGGTACTGAAGGTACAAAAGACACACTCTTGAGGAGAATGGCATACACAGTGTTTCTTTGTGGAACAGAGTCTGCATACATTCCCCTCATAACCACAGGTAAATCTTTGCGTCGTTGGTGTACTCGAAAGATGTAAGTGTTTTCAATTAGGTCTGTCACTGTTGGCTTCCTGAGTCCAATTTTCTGTCATCTTAAGAGCTAAGGGTTGAGTAAATTCCAGGGGAAAATTATGGGATCCCAGTGAAAGATGACACGTACAACACAAATCCGACTTAAGATGTTACAAAGTATCACCTCCAAAACCAGAGGGACATCATACATAAATGCAAATGAAGCAACACTCAGTAATGAATAATGATGCGACTAGGCATTTTTCTTTCAATGCTGACAGAAGGAAATAAAATTATCCCTAGTTTTTGCAGGCAGAAACAAATACCGAGATGAAAAGCAAGTTGCCTAACATTGCATATCAGCTCAGGAATAAATTCTCCGTCTTCAGATTCTCAAGTGACTTTATAAAACTTCCTTTTTGTTAACTGCCGAGCCCCAAAGAGCACTTACCACAAGTGCACCTGAAAGGCTTGTTTTGCATTTGGCGCTTCTAGTTGTGCTCCCAGAGATACATGCCATAAAATGACCTCAGATTTTAATGTTTCCTACAGTGGGCATAATATGGATGAAAATGAAAACCCAACCTTACTTTAAGCAAAAATTATTTAGGTACATTTTACCAAATTTTTCCAGAGATATGTTAAAATCTAGCATAAATGTTTCTGCCAAATATAGGAAAAGTGTTTCCATGATTATAGAGGCTGAACATGAAATAAGCTGGGAAACTATTTATTTCCCCTGGCTGCAAACTGTCGTCTCTCTCTCAAACCTATTTGTCGGTTAAATATTCCTTCTCAGTGTATGTTTTGGGATTCAGGTCTTTCTTGCTGATTCTAATTTGGACTCCATCTGTATGAAGCACTATTTAAATTCGGTGTTCAGCTGTCTTCCATAGATTTTCATGCAGTTAATGGATTTCTGCTTCCCTCTTGGGCTAAATTGAGAATATCTGGCTCTGAGTCTCACTATAGAAGTTCATGGAAAATGTGACTTCTTTGGAGCCAATGCTTTTTTAATTATTATTTGTGTAAACAAGAACTTGACCAAAATGAGCCTTCTATTTTTATTTTTTTTTAATTTCACTGCTTGCCATACAAGTTAGTAGCTTACTTTTCTGAACTCTGGTCTGCTATGGTTCCAGGACTTGAGGTCCACATTGTGTCTATATAGGCAATAAAATTTGCACCAGTTGCCAGTCCCAGGCAGGCATGATGCATGCGTAGAGAGCAACATGCTGGAGGACTGGTGTCTGCACCGGGGGTGTAAAACTAATGCCCATGTGTGCAACTTCAGCCTACCATCGCGAGGCAAAGAGCTTTGCACCAGCAGTGAACTTGAGAGCGTGCCACAAGATGCCAAGTATAGACGCTAAGCAAATTCCCACTAAAAAGAAACCCTCTGCCGTAGCAAATCACTATTGTAGATGCCCTTTGAGGCTGAGACTCTGCCTGACTGTAACACAGCCAAGTGAGGGAGTGAGATATTCTGTTACCACTGTGCATGGCCACATAAAATCTGGGAGCTGGCAGGAGCAGGCGGCTAATAAGGCACATGAAACTGTTAGGCAATGAAGGGAAAGAGAGATGGGGAATGCACCTTAAAAAGACCTTTTGGTTTCACTTTTGTTGGGCCTGCCAGAGGTGTTGAAATAGTGCAGAAGAAGAGCCTGTTGTCCTGGGTACAATATTCTAGCAAATTGCCTTTCCAGGACCAAGGGAATAGTGTCTTTCATCATAATTCTCCCTCTCAGACCCCTGCATAAATGAATTGAAAGCTAACTTTAGCTAAAAAAAAAGAAAAAAAAAAAGAAGAGGAGAAAAAAAGAATACGAAGGTTAAACCCAAGCACTATTATACTGTCCAAAAGCGCTGAAGAGATTGTAGCAGGTGGTCCCACCACCTGTGCTTGTCTACTTCCATTCCAAATAATCTCCTTATCGAATGCAGGGAGGAGCAGACACCCGGGAGGGTCCCACAGGAAGAGCAGTGGCAGAAAATCAAGAGTGACTAACCAGAGAGATAGGAACCTGCAGTGCAGGGAATACATAACTTGGGGAAGGCGAAACAGCGCAAAACACTAGAGACAGATCCTTGTTGCATTTACAGCTCGTGTATCTACAGCGATGCTGCTGGCTTCAGGGGCAGCCCTTTGCATTTATGTCATGTTGGTAATGGATGGGAGGTAAGAGATCCTGCAATTCAAATGTATAAGCTACCATCTTCTAATGGCTTGCAGAGAGAAAGGCCAATCAAACAATGCTTTTATAATAGCACCTATTTTCTTTATCCTTCCTCAATTGCTACAGGAAATGCTTTAATTTAATAGAGTAAGCGGATGCATTGCATGAATTCCAAATGGCACGCTAACAACGTAATGATCCCTACCCTCTGCATTGCAGGGAGGACTGTGGTTTGTTTCTCAGTGGGCTGCACCTACAATAGCTTTTTATGACTGTCAGACTTTGACTAAAAGAAAACAAAGCGCTGGCTGAAAAAGAAATAACAAAAAAGACCTCTCCTGTCATGAATCTGAATATTCCCTTTCACTCATTCTTTTCTGTGCATGAAATTTCTTAGGTAAATATAGCTAGAAGGGGAAAGGTACCTCAAAGGAGCCTGCTGATGCCAGCATGTATCCTGGGATTCAAGGGAGATCTTTTGAAGTGAAAGCGTTCTCAAAGTTGAGGACTTCTGTGTCAAGCTGCCTGCTGGGCATGCCGCACACCCCGGAGCTGATGGCTCTACCTTTTCACAAGCTGTGCTTCAGCAGAGCAAAGTTCTTGCTCTTCACGTGGCAGCCGGTGTTTCCTTTTCATCAGGTCGGCTCACTGTGGTGCAGCATTGCACTGACACGGCTAAATGGCTTCTCAGGTGGGAGCCAGCCTGGTACTGCTTTGCCACCTTCCACTTTGCACCCAGAAGTGATCCCTGAGTTCCTTGCAGATTTTACATCTAGGTCCAAAGGCTTCCAGAGCTTACTGTCTGCACCGTGCAGTGCAGAATAATTCGTGATAACCTCTTCTGAGATTGAATATACAATCCTTGCTACTTTTCTTCCATCTGTTCCTCATTGACAGGACATTTTTCTGTCCTGGAAGGATCAGCTTGGTAACAGCCCTGATGCTAGATTTGCTGTTCTGGGAGGTCCAGCTGTTAGTCCTGGACTTTCCTTAATCCCTTCTCCATTTTAGCAACACAAGAGGACATGGACAAAAGTGAGGCCTGTTGAAAACCGTCAGAAAGGTTGACTGGCACCCTGGGTAAGGGTGACAGACCCCAGGTTCCACATTTTCCGTCTTGATAATTAGCCATAAAAATGAACACTCTAGGAGAGCTAATCCCAAAACATCCAGCATAGCTTCTGCAAGCTTTCGTGGTTTGTCCTGTTGTAGCATTGCTTTGTATTGTTTTTTCAATGAACATTCCTTCACTTTGGATTTAACACTGTAGTCTCAAACTATTGTTCACCTTCGTAGTTATTATTTGGCTGGTTCATTTTGAGCAACAGTTTTGAGATCCTCGAGTGAAATATTCTGAATTAAAAGAATAATACTGCAGTTTTCTTTCATGAATCAGAAATACCTCTTTCATTTTTTGCATGATTTTGTCCAAGACAGCAGTGTCCTAACTGCACCTATACTGTTTGCCACAGTGTTTTGGAGAACCACAATGTTTTGGAGAACCACAATGTTTTGGAGCAACTTTTGTTATGGAAATATTTCCAAACCTGAGTAGCCCTTTTTTTTTTTTAAACGTGTTTAAAATCTGTAAGTAAATATTTATTCCTGCATAGAAATTACTTGACATTTAAGATCTAGAGCAAGAGGCATTTTTTTGTTCATATGACTCTCAGAATACACAGGCTTTGTGCTAACTTTTCAACCAAAAATGCCACATAGGCAGAAGAAGGACTAAGGTTCTAGAAGTGTAAAAATCAGGAAATGAAAAGCAATGACTCTCTTAAACTATGATGCCTCAGAAATGTGAGACATTTTCTATTATTCTGTAGGGTGATGACTTTATACCTTTGTATACTTACAAAGTGTGGGCAATTTTATAGTAACTTTTCATTCATCAGTTTGGCACTTTTACAGTCTCATCTAGCGTTGCACTTAACATGCTTTTTTAATATTTGATTTCCTTGACTAAATCCATAAAACAAAGACAGGAGAGATTAAAATAACAAGAACTACGTTGACCTAAATTCAGTTCAGAGGTTATGCTGGCTTCTGCTGTGTGCTTTTAGCAGAGAAGCAAGAAGTTTGTTGGTGAATGAAGAAGCAGAAATGCTTCTGCTCTCCCCTCTTGTGAAAGGGTTATGTCAGAAGAGGACAGGCCTGGAAAGACTTGCTGTGAAGAGGTGGCAGCAGTGTTGGTGGCAGCCTCTTCAGACCTTCTCCTTCCTGGAAGTGTGTAATCCTGTTGATCAGAAGGCTTTTGGTAGTAATACTTAAGGTTCCTGTCAATATGAATTTTCCTTAGGAACTCTGAGCAGGCTTTCAAAACTGGGAAGAAACAATTCATATTGCTATGAATCTAGTTTGAGCACTTTGATAACTGGAGTAATTAATAAAAGCAGCAAAATGCCTGTGGTAAAGATTCAGATCAGGACAGCAATAATTTTTGTTTCAGTGTTGTCATTTCCATATTGATCACAAAGCTAGCCAGAAAACAAGGGAAGAAGAACCAACTTTATATGAAGTTTCTGCCAACTCCACTCCAGGGCCATAGCGATTCTTCCCATTTCAGGAAGAGCATCCTTTTCCAGATGATTCCTAATATTCTTCTTTCTTCCACTCAGGTAAATTGAAAGCTGTTCTGTGGCAATAAAGGCTGGGTAATGACACTAGACTTAATTTTCACCTATATGTAAAAGCCATCCAAAGATGTCACCTGCCAGAAATGCTGTGCTAAGGTTGCAAAGCCCAGAACTTAAACGTCAGGAAATGTCTTATTCATAGCTGCCAGCGGAACCTTAATTCAGCTCCTTTCTGTGTTAAGATACAGTCTTTAATTGCATAATCACATACTATTTTTTCCAAAGGACCTCTGTCTCATTCAGGGCACAAGACCTACAAGAGGGCTGAGTAGAGGTTATGCAGGCACACATAAATCTGCCACTTCCTAATTTAGCTGTCCTTGACTTTGCAACCTAGATAATTTTGCTTTCAGGGAGATACATTTTTTTTTTTTTCTTAAATCATGCTAGAGGAGCATTTTGTCAATGGTTTCCTTTGGTGGTACTTTGGACATCAGCTTGCGAAGGCTCCTAAAGGAGACGTAGTTAAGAAATGGATAATCCAGTAAACACAGCCTCCATGCGTTTTAAACATGCATAGACTAACACTTCATTTGCTCTCAGTTTGGAGTGTCACATGGTGTTTCAAGTGCTAAAAGATTTACTATGGTTTATGGCTCAAATATTTCTAACTCAATTTGTCGTTTAGCACCAAACTCCCCTGTCCTGCAGCACACTCAAAGG
Organism: Haliaeetus leucocephalus; assembly: GCF_000737465.1. Classification (NCBI taxonomy): domain Eukaryota; kingdom Metazoa; phylum Chordata; class Aves; order Accipitriformes; family Accipitridae; genus Haliaeetus; species Haliaeetus leucocephalus. The sequence goes on from NW_010972920.1 coordinate 7,962,943, forward strand.
CTAAAGGGCATTGAAGCATTTTCCTGCTTAACTGCCCATGGACTGGAATAGCTCTCATGACCTTTCTATTGCTCTTGGGATCTTTTATGAAATTAATTATTAAAATGCAAGGCCACAGGTCTATCTGTGATGTAATGCTTGAGGTTTTCAGCCCCAAACCAGATTCCCTCAGTCACAATAACTTTTATACTTTAAACAGTTTCTTCTGCTTGAAAAGAGAGGTCCTTCAGTATAATTCTGCTTTTTTAATCAACCTTATTACTATTTTGCTCTTCTGCAAAGCACTATTAACTGAGTGCCTTTCCATTAAATTTCAAAGTACATCTTAGTCTTTATGACTGGATGTTACTTTTAAAACACACAAGTTCTGGCAGGTATGACCTCGGGTGCAAACATAACTTTATTTGCTAAGAATAAGCTATTTAGCTATGTAGCTTTGATTATGGTTCCATAATTAAAGCGCTTGGACACTACTACAGTGAATGGGCTGAAGCTACAGGTATAATGAGCAGGAAACAGAAACACAGATAAGAATAATGAAGTTTGAGGAGTAGGTTGTCATATCCAATTCTGCTAACCTCGTGAATGGCTGAACATCTTTCCCAGTCATTTTGAGTCAGCCTTCAGACAGGCAAGTGAGCAGGATGTTACCACAGTGGAAGACTTGGAAAGAAGAACAAGAAGGTTGAACAGGGAGGATTTTGGAAAATACCCAACTTTGACTTGCATTGAATGTTAAGTACAGCTTAACAGTTATCAGAAAGAGTCCTTCAGTCCAAGAGGCTTGCGTTTAATAGGTGGCCAAATCAGTGGGTTTGTAATTTGCGGAAAGAATTTGCTAGAGAATTGCATATCAGCCTTTCGGAACAACAATTATTGAGTGGCAAACGCATTTTAAGGCCTTTTAGTGGCAGCTCACCAACTGATCCTACAAACAGAGATCTATTACAATCCAGGTTTTCATGCCTTCAGCAAATGCTGGTTTTGAGTGAGAGTTCAGCTGTGAAACACTGAAAACCTTCAATACAGATAAGCAATCTGAGGCAGCACTGAAAGAATCCTTCATTTTTCTCTTTCCAATTTCTCCCCATCTGGATTTACTAGATTACCCAACAAATATGAACTAATATTCTCATCTACGAGAGTTCTCCTAGTGTTTGGAGGAACTAGGGATTTCATAACAGTTTTATGAGATGAGTTTAGCGTTGCTTTTTGGAAATGTGTTTTTAAACAGAGGATGTATTTTATCTTTCTTTGGAACACATTTTCTTGATTTAACTGGTGGGGGTTCATATTTTTTGAATAATTTAAGCAGTGTGGACCCAGGGCCCAAATTGTGTTGACCTCAAATATAGTCCTGGTGAAGGGAATGCTGAAATAGTGGAGAAGTTTAGTTTTGTGTTGAAGACCAGGGTCTGTGAGAAATATTTCAGATGTTATGCTATCCTGATTTAGAAGGCAAATGAAAGGCTTCTGTGCATCATATTGATGTGATGTGACTGAATGAATGCAGATGCATCATGATCTGAAGTCTGCTAAACTTGTGTTTGGAGGGCTGTGAATAAATAAGAGAGAGTCTGTTCCTGGGAGAAGCCAACCACTGGTTCTGGAAAGATCCCAGCAAATCACAGCAAAGTTATGCAACTAATCTTTATTGCTAGGATGTGGTACAAAATAAGATGATTTATCAGTTTATTCAGAGTTTCTGAGCATGACAGACATTAGCGGTTATCACCAGTGTCAGGTCAGGAACAGGGCCCAGGAGCTGCCCTAAAGGCTCAGACAAAAGTGCATATAATTTGTGGCCCCTTGTGGGAGGAATGTTTTATATTATGTGGAATATTTGAATTTTCAGTTAGACTGCTCCTTACGCAGTAGACATAACAGAGAAGCATAGGAACAAACCCAGGCCTAGTAGGGAAGAATGACTACAGTATCTTTCAATACCTAAGACCTTATACTCCTGCAGGACTGGAGGTAGTTCCAGGAAAACTGGGTTCCCAGGGAAAGCAGAATCTCAAATCTGTTTTTCTATTGATTCAATCGGGCAAACAGTGAGGAGGTGGCAGCTAACCAGTTGCCTGTTTTCATTCCTGTTCTGAGATGGCCATTCATTTTCTCCATTCATCACACGGGGACCTTAGGCTTTCACCCCTAGGTACTCTATCCCCAACAGAGGGGCACCTCAAAGATTAGGCATTACGTCCCCCCATCTGTAGCCTTGTGAGTCCTTAAATGGATGTAGCCCTTAGTGTAGGAATTCTTGAAAGTATAAACATATTACTGTCTCTCAGATAGTTGCTTCTATAATAGGCGGCCAACTCTTGTAGTTACTGCTGGTCAGAGCCCAAGCAACAAAACTTCCAGCCCACAGGAGTTTAAAGGCAAAATGCCGTAGGTCGATCTACAACATACAGCTATGCTTCAGGCCAGCTAGCCGTACCCAGCCTAGGTGGTATTTCTACACGGTCCAGGCATTAACCCAAGCACAGACCCAGGCATGAGCGTGGGTCTGTGCTTGGGGTAGTTAGCCTCACTCAGCTTAAGCGTTTGGTGTGAAAGATCTGTAGCACAACTGTTTTTTTTTAATTGGGTGGAGGGGGAAGGGAAGGCAACGTGTTCCCCGTCTGCAGTCTGGTATTCGAAGTTATTTCTAGTACTTGAAAACTGATTTGACTAATACTTAGATAGTATTAGTCATCCATTTCCATCAATTATTGAAAAGGACTCAGCACAAATAATGTTTCTTTTTTCAAGCTGCTCTGCTGCTTGAAATAAAAAATGGATGTAGAGAAATGCCAAGATCTTTGAAAGAGACCTAAGAACAATGGAGTCCTCCCGAAAAAAATAACCAATGGAATTTGTTCAGTTCCTTTAGAAACCTAGCCTCCGCCTTCAGAGCTTTCTCAACAGTCTGTGTTTTTCCCAATCGCTAGCAAAACAAGGGCAAAGGCTTTCCCAAGGGAAACCTGCTTAAGCCTGTTGCAACGTCCGTGAGGAGTATGGGTGCTGGTGGAGAGTGATACAGGGAGGAACTGTGCTGTCAACAACAGGAAGCTGGTGAAAAACGAGCGCTGCCCCTGGGGAGGTGAACGCAGAGCAGATGGCTCTAATTGTGAGTCACACTGTGACAACTGACAAGAGAAATTCTGCACTCTTGACACTTTAAAGATACCAAAAATACCAGAGAGCACATTCCATGGCTTCTTGAAGACTTCCATATCGAGGTAGCTGGGGGGGGAGAGCTCCAACTCCTCCTGTTTCCATCACTAAACAGCCCATAAAATTTGCCGTTGATAAGCTTCCAAGCAGCCAAGCATTCTAATACTTAGATAAGTCACTAATGTTAATAAAACCACTGAAGAAATAAGAAGGAAGAGGTGCAAAGGGGATTCATGTGCAGGGCAGCACTAGTTGCTTTAAATACTGATCCTTTCAATTAAGGGTGGTTCTGGATAAGAAAGGGGAAAGTAACATCCTTGTTTATAAGCACTGATAGATTTTGAAATAGCTTTTTTTTTCTTTTTTTTTTTTCTTCTTTCATCCGGAGTGACTCCAAGCATTTTCTTGATGTATTTCAATTATTGCCCGGATACAGGGTTGCAGATTTATATTGTGCCTTCTTTAGCGGAGTTACAAAAAGTCAAGACCAGAAACCATTTATAGTTGGTTGCCTATTTTTTATTTTGGGATGAATGCCTGGCTTGGGTAGGTCTGCAGATGTCAACAGAGCTACCCTAGAAATAAGTTTTCTTTGCTGTATTTGCTTGCTTGGTGCAACTGCTTTAGTACTAGTAGTTTAGTACCATACTCAGGTAATTTGTCCCTTGAGCATAGCCTGGTTGTTTCACATGCACCCTAATAACATAAATCAGCTCCTTTACTTGGAACTCTGTGACCATTAATATCTGGCTGAGGCATTATTCTTCTTCTTCTGGTATCATGCAAAAATTTTCCTTGGATATTTGGGGAGGCGGGGGAGGGGGGAATTTCATAGTGATAGAAATATTTTTGGGAGTGTCTCATTCTGAGTGGATTCAGATACCTGATATTTTGTCACGCTCTCCTGCTTTTCAAATTGTTGTTATTTGTGAAAGTTCCTAACAATGGAAAAGTGCATCTAGTCACTTGGGAAGGCAGCTACGCTGCACAACTATTCCTCCTACAGCTGTTCAGTTGCTGCTCAAAGGTGCAATTTGAAAGTTGTTACTTGAATAAGTGCTCATGCACTGAGGTGGTGGGTTTGCTCAGGCAGGTCACACAGTTCAGCACGTCTAAGTTCAGTTCAGTATTTCTGAGTTGGAGCTATCCGTATCATTTTCTTCTATTATTATTTTGCTTTATGTTACATCAGTTACCTGGACTCTTCAATTTTTTTTCTGTGGGGTAAGTCTGCTATATAGAGATACCTAGGATGAACTGAATAAGTTGCATAGGGTACCAGCAGTAGTATGGCTTTAGCGTGGTGCTCTGCTAAGGTTGGCTAATTTGCTCCATTAAGTGTCTCTGTAAATTGCAGTACCTGAGGTAGTCATGGCATTTCGCTTTGCATCAGCTGGAAATCCCACTAAATAGCCTTCCCCTCAGTACTGCTGTGTTAACACTCCTAGGGTTACACCAATGGGTACTTTTGTCCAGTTCTTTTGTGTCACCAATGCAGCTTGAGATGAGAATAATTTAAATCCTTGGGCATTTTGGAACAAGAATTTCCCTTTGTAACTGCTGTCCCAGACTGACATTTGACTTACTGCTAGCAGATATTTTATATAAGGTCAGCTGTTACTGCCATTTTTAAGATTTTGTTACCTCTGTGACAAGCCCAGGGTTTACCACTATTTGGAATAAATCTAACAAAATATTTGTGTTGGTCACGCTTTAGAATTTGTAAGTTGTATAACACCCATGTACACCAGGCCACATTTTCTAAAATCATGAACCTTTTTTTTTTTTTATCTAACTCACAAAGAGCTATGCATCCCATGAGTCTCCTAAGACGTGCAAAGCCCTGCCACCATTCTGTGGTATCACCACTGCCAGAGCAGCCAGCGAGCAGGACTCAGGAAGCCCCCTATTCTCACGTTTGGTGTGAATTTCAAAGTTTGTCTCTTGTGGTGTTATTTTTTCTTGCAGACAGTAGTGAAGGGGAAGAGGAGCAAGCACCATGTGATCTTCTCTTCTTGAATCCTTGGCAGGGATTTTGAGACCACAACTCTTCTCTCTTTTTAAATGCTTTTGCTTGGAGAAGTTGTACGATGTGGTGGAATTTCTTTCTTCTTTATATCTGTGTTGGCTAAAGCAAGACAGAGGAGCTTGAAAAGGCTCGCCCTCCTCAAGGAACGCTATCTGATTCGTAAGCATTCCTAGAGGTTAAGGCTGGTGACTATCAAGAAAGAAAATACTTCACGCAAGGGTAAGTCCTCTAATTGTGTTTGTGTTGAATAGCTGCCAGATCCCCATGTCAGGATGTCTGCAGTCACGGCTCTGATCTCACCATTCCTTCCTCGGCTGTTGCACAATTGTGTTGCATGTTTGTGGTAGGGGAAGAAAGTTGGAGAGCTGGGCTATGAAACCATCTCAGGGAAGGAAGCCATGCTTTATTTTAGTTGCTTGGTTTGGATAAAAGCCTGTAGGAGATTGAATAACTTAAAAAACCCCATAATGCGGCCCATTCATGGAAACCAAACCTGGTCTTCTATACAGATATGTGAAATACGAGGTTTAATAGCCAGGGTGGAAAAGGAAATGTCAATGAAAATATGTTTGCTGGTGTGGTAGAAATCCTAATGTACAGATGTGATAAGTCATTACTTGTTCTACCCCAACTCTCACCTGTAGTTGCAGGGTCTGTTGGGCTTAGGCTTGTAGATGCAATGAGGGAGCTTTTGGAAAACTGGTCGTGAATCTGCTCCTCTGATGGATCACTTCAAGGATCTTTTGTGTCAGACAAGTGAGACAAAACAGTGACAAATAACAGGCTGTGAAAGAGGAAAGAAACCCAAAGATACTGCAGGCCACGAGCTTAGCAGAGGAGAGAGAAGGAAAGAATATTGTAACTCCTTCCAGCCACAGCAGAAGAGTTTGGGGGACTCTCAGCACATGTAAGGGTTGAAAGCCACTCTGGTTACAAAAACATTCAATTCCTGAAAGAAGACAGCAGTTGCCTTAGCCACAGAAATGTTGGTTAAAAGTAATATCCTGATTAGTCTCCGTACCATAAATCTTTCTTAGATGATAAGGTTGTGCATTACTGCTGTTTGGTTAGAAGAAAGCAAATTTCACAGAAGTCTGGTTTTACTACTGAAAAATAGTAAGAGATTGGGTTAATCTATGACCATCATGTCGTCTCACATAATAAAATGTGATGAGCTGGTAGCGGTGCTCCAGGAGGACGTCAGTTCCACTTCCTAAACCAGGAAGTGGAGAATTATCCAGAGCAATAAAGAGCTTGTACAAATAATACCGGGGAAATCAGAAGTTAATCTGAATACCAGCTCACTCAATCTAATCAGTATGAATAGCTCCCTGCCAACTGCTCCATTACCTGAAACAGGGGTCAACTGATAAACATCAGTCAGTCCTCTCATTAAAAAAAAAAACCCAAACCAAAACAAAAAACCTAACAACCCCCCCTTCATCTCAGAATCTCAAATTCCATCATTCCTGATAAGCACTAACCAGTTCCTCATCTCTCATTTGCAGTTCATATCCTGAGCTACATAGATTTTCTGTTAGAGATAAGGATATGAAAAAGTAAAGTGATATTAATATGCATGTTGCAACCTGTTAGCCTCTCTCAGGCTGCTGTGCCTGATGTTGTAAATGGAGGTGGTCAGTGAGTCTGCACAGGAACTTGGGGTCTGGCCACATGCCATTTGTTTAACAACATTAGCCCAGATGAGTATGTTCAGGGAAAACAGTTCGAGTCATCTGAACGGAAGAGCAGATGATTGAAAAAAGAAGGTGGAAGAAGAGAAAGGGAGCAGTAACCCCAGGCTTTTGAAGGATGTCACCCAACTGACATCAAACCAGACAAGTTACATTTTGATTCTTACACCGTGCTCGCCACTGTTAGATATTTATCAAAGTTGTAGCCGAGACAGTATTTTTCTGCCTTTCCCTTTTAGCATGGGCGAGATTCTGCTGGCCTAAAAACCAGATAGCGCCAATCGATAGTGGCATTAAGACAGCAGTCAGTAAAACATGGTTCCTGAATCAGTGTTATGGTGTTCGAGTCAAACGTTTATCTTCAGTGACTTAGGCAGTATTTTTCTAAATTTTTGGGAAGGTATAGGAACTGACTTTTTTGCTTTTCTTGGTAACAGAGAAAGAAGGGTTGAGTCAGCTGCACTATAATGCAGATTTCTGCTTTACAACAGGTTAGAGGCTTCACAGAGAAAATTGTTCTTTTCTGTTTTACAGACTTTTTGTTCATGTGTTTTAGATTTACAGATAAACTAATCAAAACTAATAAAAAGTAGAATAGAACATAACCAACATAAAATCCTCAAACATGCTTTCAAAGGTCACTGACACAACTATATTTAGTTTTAATATATTTTTAATTTCATTGTGTAGTAAATAAGCAGAGATTTTTTCCTCAAACCAACCAAGGTTTTCTTAGCTTGTTTTCTTGACTTAGCTAAAAATATTATGAACTGTAAACATCTGAGAACTATACGTCTTTTTAACACTCAAATTGTTATTCACTATCACCTTAGCTCTTAAGGAAAAAAATAAAACCTGTTTGAATGAGCCGCAGGTAAATTAAATTTAACTCAATTCTATAATTGCGAGTAGAGGTCTTCTGGAGAAGAGCTGCCTGTAGCAGCTTATATATGCTTCTATTTATGGAAAGTCTACATCCAAATTAGAAGTAAGTCAAAATGATTTCAGTAAAATGTTTTCCTGTTAAGAAATGATATTGTCATTTTTGTCAAAGTGAAAAATAAAGAGAAACCTATAAAATTGATTAATTTAGGTCATTATTTGTGGAAAACAGATTTACTGTTTCATTTTGTGTTTCTCTGTGAGTTATCACTCATTTTTCTTTCCAAGCACACACCCTCCTTCCACTATTTACTTTTCATTTCAAAGGGGGAAATAATGGGGTGAAGGGGTTTTTATTCTTTTTTTTTTTTTATTTGAAATGCCTAGACAGTAATGAAATAAAATATTCTGTGCATCCTTAAAAAGCCAGACACCTGCTATTGAAGGGGAAATAATGCCCCAGCCTCCCCCCCCAAAAAAAGAGAAGAGAACGAGAAAGAGAACAGGTGCAGTTAATGGGCCAGACTAAAGTATCATGGGAGATTTTCAAAGCCGCAGATGAATTTAGCTGCACCACTTCCGAGGAATATAAATGAGTGTTGTTTACTTTGGTTTTCTGAAGTTTGAAATTATCCTCTTCAATGTAGGCTTTGGGGGGAAGTCCACTTGAAATAATTGTAGACATCTGAATTTAACGTGTTACTGCCACCTCATATGACAAGGATAAATGCCACTCACGCGCTAATTTTCCACAGACAAACAGTATGCCAGAGAATATTACCAAGCATTGTCAGCGAGAAGGAGGAATAGCCTTGCCTTACATCTCCACTTTTAATTTCATTACTTTTATTTCAAAATTGTGTTTGAGTGGGGAGCAACGTCTGGGCATTTGTCCCAGGCAGGCAACATTATCTCTTTTTTTCCTCTGGTCTAACAGAACCTTTACTCCTACCTACACTCCCTGTTGCATCTGTTTATCTAAAACTGTGCTGGAAAATTATGAGTTTATAAAAATGTAACACTGTGTCTTGATGCATGAAATCATTATATTATTAATGAAAAAGTCTTTTAATCACACATAACCCTACTCTAAATGTATACATTCGTTGATACACGTACACTGATTGTATTAAAAAACAACTTTCAGGAAGCTTTGGAATACACAAAAATTAGACAATACTGTACAATTAAAAGCCCATCTAGCTTATTAATGGGTAACTCTTGCTCATCTCTGGGCCTAATTCACATGTTGTCCTGATCAAAACACACACACCAAATTAATTTAGTTAGATGACATCTATAATCCTATTCTAAAACCTTAGTTCTTTGTGAAGGCTACCATTTTGTAAGGTCACTGTGGAAAGACAGTGAAAACTGTTTATTGAAGTGATTGTTGCTTATTCTAATATCCATAATAAGGGAGCTTTTTTTCCCTCATGTATTCTACCCTTAGTAGATCATTATCTTCCTTTATATTCAGTATTTAAAATTGTTTGGGGAAAGTGCCTGTGTAGTCAGAAATGCAAACTGCTTTTGTTGGACTGTTTTGTTCTTATTTTTATTTTCCATGAAATACTTCTCATGTGTATTCTTCTGTACGGTGTCCCACTGCATGTAAATTCAAAGCAATAACCATGTTATTTCTTTTGTTCCAGTGACTCACTTTAGTTAGAAATAAACTCTGTTGTGTTAGTTGTTACTTCTAAGATAATATCATACACTGCATTCCAACATAATAATGGATTTTAATTTGAAATTATAGAAAAACAGAATGATTGAAAATCACCCATAGGTGATTGAATGAGCTACATGTAGAGTCATCCTCAGGTCTGGATTCATCTGTCTGTCTTTTCTACAGATCAGGGGTTTTTGTTTTTTTTAAAGACAGTTCTTAATGCTTGAACAAATCCCTTTTTCTTCCCCTCGGTAATGTGGTTAACTGTCTGGAATGTGAGCCACTGGAAATTCTTCCCCACAGAAAAAACTCCATTAAGCTTTCAAACAGAGTTACTTCATCCCCACAGCTGCACGGATAGAAGACTTTCTAGTGCCTAAATACTTACTGTATATGTCATCCTTAAATTTAATTATTTTTTTTTTCCCAGCCAGAGCTTTAGGAGCAGGTGCTAGCCTTTTGCTTCCTTTCTGCTTCCTCTGTGGGGAACGGGCTGGAAAGAGCCAACTAATTAGAAAATTCTACAGGGAAATTAATTCTGCAAACAGCTGAGGAATGGCATTTCAGTATAATGCTCACTTTGTCTGTCAGCAGAGCACTGGTTGGCTTGACAAGTGGCAGTTCTCCCAGATGTTACACATGTTGTGATGAGACCAGAACTGCATCGTACGTTGCCCATTTACTGAAAGATGTGGTGCTCTGGAAGAGTAAATACACTAAAACTAACCTCTAGGACATGCTATGTTGCTGTCACAAGGCAACAGCACGGTACTTTTACATATGCTTGAAGTGTAGCAATGAACCAAATCGTTTTTTAGCGAGCTTAGTTCCAAATGTTGCCTTTGCTTTCATGTAGGGCTGAGGCACGGGGGAGGAGGGTGAAAAGAGCCATACTAAACTACTCGGGGTGAAAGGGCTGGATTGTCAAAGTTAGGCTTGCATATTGTACACATCTAAAAATATGTGCAGATCTGTAACATGTCTGAGCAAAACGCTTTTTTAAACAGTTGGCTGGTTACGTGCACATGAGGATAGTCGGATTTGCATCCACAGGCTTCCCTGTTCAGAGGCGCTGGTGACTGAAAGCTGCAAAGGTGGTTCACTCGGAAGGAGCCTGTTGTGAGAGATTTATGGAAACAACACTGTCTTAGTGAAGATGATGGCAGCCTACTCATTTCTCAGAGATCTCGCCAGTACCAGTTTTGTCACCTTAGTACTTCTTGCTTCTGGACTAAAACCCCATTTACCCACTTACCCTATCTTAAGTGATGTGCCCGGCTCTCAGCTCGCTTCTCATGACAGACCTTTTTGACCCACAAGCCAAGAACAGCATAAAAACCCCAGCCCTCCTCCCAACGACATTCCTCATCTGTTCCTTCCCAAACCCCCAAATTCTTCCTCCAGCTATTTGTAACATGAGGTAACCCTCCGTAGCAGACTTCTCGTGCACACCGTTCCCGGATTGACGTGGCATACCTTGTTTCTGTCCTGCCAGGAGATGGCCCTGGGCTTCGCTTTAGTGTTCAGCTCTGCAGAAGTGTCCCCCAGACACCAGATGTCTGGAAATTTGCCCTGGACTCAACATAGAAAGAGGGACTTGCAAGTGCCCATTGAGTAATATAGAACGGCTTTTCTTATCTTTTAGGTCCAAACATGATGTTGAAGCTTGCAGTGTTATGAATACCTCTTTGTGTGGCAGCTGGTTCATTTTTCGATGTCTTATTCTCCCGCGGTGGGGCTTGTATTCTTGAGCTCTTTTTTGTACTCTTCATCTCTGTCATGAGTACCTGAATGCTTTTTCCTTTCTGTGTCTAACTAATTTGTCATATCTAAGAATATAAAACATAGTACATTCATGTAAGTCCTGTGGAGATATGTCGCTTTTCTGTAGCTGAAGATTTCTCAATGCATTTTTCTTTTTCTTATATTTGCTCTACTGTAACATTATTGACCTTTTCTCCGCCCCCCCCCCCCCCTTCCCTTCCCTTGTACTTCACAAATGCAGGAATATTCTATATTCTGTCTCAGTCAAAAATCTCATCACTCCTTATTTGCTTATCAGTCTGTTCTCTCCAGCATAATTACATTACTTAATACATTGCACAGTGTTGGATTCAAGGACTGTTTTTAATGGCAAACAATCTATATCCTATTACCATTTCAGCGTTACCATGCAGACGTGATTGGAGAATTACTTGGTTATTAACTTTTTTTAATCAAAAAACTTCAAATTTTTGCTATGCTTATGCTGAAGTGTGATCATCTTCCAGCACTACACTAACTAAAGGGCTTTGACTTCGAAAGAGTCATTTGCACAGATGAAGATCACGCTTGCAGGTGAAAATAATAGCATTCCATTCTTTGTCTTTAAGAAAAACCAAGCCAGTTTCTATACTTTCTAAATTTACTTCACCTGATAGCAATTATAGTTTGCCTAATGAGATGTAATTGCTTAAGAAACCATTGAAATTAAATCACAGCTAAATATTAACACCTTCCCCTTATCTAATTAATAATTAAAAAAACCTCTTTGCATGTTTTAATTAATTTCTAGAGCTGCATACATTGACAAACTGGAAGGACTAAAAGGCATCTATCTCCAAAAGAGAGGTGCGTGGACTCTCGAATGTAAGCAACTTGATTCTAAAGTCTCTTTGAGCTAGAGATGTTCTAATGTCCACATATAGAAGATTTATTCTGCAGTCACGTTTTCTGAATTAATTGACTTCTAAATTTTGAAATCCTAAATGCAACACTACTTGGCAGTTTTCCAAAGTGCATTGTGATTTATCTGATGCATGTATTATGGAAATTTGTCAAGTGGTCCATGTTTAACACAGGCCTGTTAAACATTTAAAACAAGAACACAATTAAATTATTAAATACCATTATCACATATTCTTCCCAGAATTACATCTTTTATTATGGAGTGCTTGCTAATTACAGGAACACTGTCAGCTGAAATTTTTAAAGTGATTGTCAAATGGGGAATAAAGTGGAAAAAGTGTGCTATTTATTGCAGGTAAATGTCTAGCTAGATTGCCTTTATATATTACCTAGATAAAATTTCTTAGTGATTTAATTTTCTATTTATTGTCATCCAGATGTTCAAAACACTGACCCAGCTGGCATGGAAATTTCATTTTTTCCAAATTATGATAATGGTTTAAATCATAAAAAAAAGGCATATTACATCCACAGAGATTCACTAGGATGATTTGCACTAAATGGATTTTTATATGGGATAATTTTTTTTCCCAAAGTTCAACAAGAGTCAAGATTATATCTGTATGTGTTTAGGAGCCAAAAAGCCTAAGTAAGGGAGAAAGACACACCTGTCTGTAGAAGTTATTGAATAATTGCATGTTTGCGCTATTTGCTTAATGGTATAACTGATGAATCTTTATGAGTTCTCCTGTAGAGTACAACAGAGTTAGAGCGGCGTGGGTAAGGATGTTTTCATGTGATGTGATGGTCATCAGAAAGACCAGGAGGGGTCAAGCTAGAAGGAAGAGATGTCCTTGTTTGGGGGCATGGAAGTGTGTGCAGATGTAAGTATGGACAGGGAGGTTAGGTGAATCGGGCAGTGAATTTAAAAAAGCCTTACAATTAATTAAAGTGTTTCATTATGTTCTAAACAGAATCCTTGTTTCCTTTGGAGTAAAGTGAAATGCTTTGTTTTGTCTTTGTGTGTTCAAGAGGACTGAATTTCCATTTTGGTTTCAAGACACCTACTCTCTTAAAAATTTAAATTCTATTTCAAAATGGTAATGTTGGTTTAAGAACTCAAAACTTTTATTTATTTACTTATTTCTACTTCAGAGCAAAGTAGTTCACTTACCCCAGTTTCGGGAGAAGTTGATCGGAGTTTGCAAAGCGTATGTCCCAGACTACATTTTTCAATTAATTTTGTGTTCATCAAGAAATTTAATTAATCTCTAGCTATAATGTTTCATTTTAAAGATTTTTTTTTTTTTTTTTGTATGTGTTTGCCACACATTGCAAGAGTTAATAAATAAAACCAATTTGATTTATGACTTGTTTTGCTTGGACAAGTTTATGAATACCAGTGCTGTATATGTTTTTAATTAAATTCTTTCTTTCCTCCAAGGATGTCACTATCCAAAACAAATTGAGAATTTTATTTAGAAAGTTTACTCACACCTTGTATTATTATGTATACTCTTGAGACAAACTTGCATCTGGGGTCAATATTTATAAGAACCATTTCCAAAGTTCAGAATGGAAACTTTTAAACTTTCACGCTGTCCCTAAGTTTTAATATATGCCTGGCTTAATATTGCATTGCAATATTAACATAAATTCTTTATTTTGTGTAATAGACACGTCTCTGCAAACTGTAAGCCTTTTCTTGATACATTTCTGCAACAGCTGCAGATAGCATTCCTTGTTGAATTTCTAGATTGCTCAGTAAGGTTAACATCCATAAAGCATTTTATCTACTACACTTTAAAAATTTTCCTCTGGCTGCTCTAAAAATGCGAGTGTTATTCTTTTCTCTGAAATCCCATCAATTTGTTATTTGTAGGCATGGCCTGGAAAGGAAGGAAGGGTAAGGAGACAGCGGGAGTGAATCAATATTTTATTGTAGTGACACTCTTGTGTTACTCCAGCTAGTCAGTTTTACGTCTAACCTTCTGACTGCAGTGCTATCCATCGCAGTTGCTCAAAAATGAAAGGCTACATCGTCTTTGCCGCTAGTTCATGTGATGTAGCACAGATGAGAAAATAGGTAGATATTTACGCCACCTTTATTCTCTGACCAAAGGCTTTGACAATTTAAAGCTGCGCCGCCTTTCCCAAAGACCAGGCACGTGGGGCGTGGACCTGTGTAGAAGGCAAGATGTGCTAACCTTCTTCTTATGTCTTTCCTCTTCCTCTTGCAGAAATACTGCGTGCCTCGGACATAATGTCTTGGGAGCTCTGGGGACGTTAGGGCTTGGAAATTTTACGGGTCTGCTGATCTGAGCTACTGAGAACACTTTTTCAAATGTACCTTCAGATGAGAAACACACAGAGGAAATCCCTTCAGAACCTCACTGGTGGTTTTAAAACAGCATGAAAGGACACGTGTCAGCGGTACAAGGAAATTAGGTGGAAGTCGAAGAGCTAGGCTACCCTCTTCTGAGTCAGGTAAGCACACCTTAGCAAACACCTCACCAGCCTTGCATCGGTTCATGGGAAGTGTCTGGTGCTACTAATGTCAATGCACATTTGTTAGGCTTGAGAACTCTCTTTAGATACAAGATTTGGCACTCGTAGCTATTAGAGATACATCTCTAAATGTGAACATAAGCAGATACCTTAATATTTAAATGGTGTCTAACTGATAATTAGGTTATGCAAATGGTCATTATCTAAACAGAATATAGAAAAGCAAGAGGATTTTACAGAACGTTTTGTACCTTGCTCTCCAATTTTTCTTAATTTTAATTGGTCAACTAATCATTCCATTGTATTTATCAACAATATCCAGAAAGACAAGAACTTAACTGTGCTAAGGATTAACCGAAGGGTGCTATTTAAACATCTGCACATTGTGGCCAGAAAACTATTCTATTAAACTCATCTGAGGGCCTGCAGTTGCCATAAGAGAAATGTTTTGGGGTGGCTAAGGGTACCAGGTCAGGTCCCTCATGGCTGAAAGAAAGTAAGTCATGGCATGTGGGTAAAAGCCAGAGATTTCCAGAAAGGAGCACAATTCTTTTGCCATCAGGCAATAAAATTTTTACTGTTGGCTTCCACAGAAGCAAAGTTAGGCCAGTACTGACTGCTTCTGAAATCCCACCCTTAATACCAGCCTTCTTAAATGTCAGCCTGCTTGCCTGCCTTCCAAATGTTGGAAAAAACCCTGAAATCTCTGCCCCTCAGCCCCAGTGGAATCAAAAGAAAAGAGGTTAATTGATGGGGTTTTGTTTGGGGTTTCTTGGGTTTTGTTTTTTGTTTGGTTTTTTTTTTTTTTTTTTTTTTGTAGGCCATCTAGAAAAAAAAATGAGTGGAAATCAGATGAACATAAAATGATTTTTGACACATTTGGCAAATGGTAGTGTTTTCAGAAGTTTGCTCACAAAAACTGTTGTGTAAGCAGTCACTTGCTCAGTTTGATTAAGAGGGTTTCTTGCCAGGAAGGGGAAAAAAAAAAGATCACCAGTTGGCAATGTTCATCCTTTCCACTCATATTTTCTTTGCCTATGACTCCCAAAGCGTTTGGTGGAAATGGCAATGTTGCTTGTATTTTTACAACTAAAGCACAGGAGATTAAAGTGAAGATATGAAAACATGAATGCTTGAAAAGTTATGTTCCTGGAAAAGAGAGACACAGATGAGCTGACAGAGAAACCTGATGCTCAGAAGTATACTAAGAACCTTCAGATGCTCAGCATTTATGAAAATCAAACCACTTATTTAGGAGCTGAAGTTATGCACTCAGCGACAGCCCCAAACTTTCATAACATGCTAGGAAAAGAGTGGAAATAAAAAGAATGTAAAATATTCAGTTATCTATCCTAACTACTAGGCTGTATATTGCTGTATATATATGTGTCTTTAAATTTGGGAAAAAACCTGTATGGCCTGAATTCTTATCTTTTTTTTAAAAAAAAAAAAACCAGAAACATAATATGAGAAGCAGTTTTTATGGCTTTTTTTTTTTTTTTAGTGGGTTGTTGCTGAGGGATTAGAAAAAGCTGCAAGTCTCACATTTTGCTTTACATAGTCAATGTTTCAATGACTGACCAATTACTTATTATTCTGTTCCATTCAAAAGATTATGCCATATACAGTCATGTAGGATTTGTCCAGAAGTTGACATGTCCTTTCATTGCTAAAAAATTTGGTTTGGAATGGAATGAAGTCAAATACAGCAAGGAAATTATTATGGAAACTGTAAGAATTTGAGACCTCAGCTATCATCAGACACAACAAAACATACTGACCAGATGAAAATTGCCAAGAAATATTTCAAGAAGGTATTTGGCTTCTGAAAGCTAATTCTACCATCAGAGTACTTGCCAGACATAAGCAGAGCATCACATTGTTATATTTTTTCTTACATGAAGAGTAGTTATAGATGTAAAAAGGGTAGAATTTTGGAACTCAGGCTGTTACTGTCTGTTTCAAGGGAATGAATGTCTTTACACCCTGAAAAGCTCCTTTATTAAAAGAAAGATAAACTCCAAAGAACATTGGTAAACTTTTTTTTTTTTTTTCATTCAAATGGATAAGATTATGATGGATACACCTGATTACATTATCAGAGTCTAGGAATTTTAAGATAAACTCAGGTTCCAGAAAAATTCAAGCTATTCACAAGTCAAAATAATTTTCAAATATATCGTGTGAAAGACAAATAGAATTACACATGCAATGCTCATGCAGAGAATTTTCCAAGTTAGTTGGAGACATTTAAGTGTGGCACTGATTGCATGTGTTTAACCTTCGCATGATAACAGTGTTGCTTTCAGCTAGAAGTGATGAAGTCATGCATAAAACATTTGCATATCTCAAACATATTAATAAATCAGACTTTAATGAAGCCATTTTCAAAATTTTATTGTCATTTTTATTCTAAGTTAAAAAGATATATTGTGCACAAGATTATTAAAATAACAACAGTATTCTTTTCCTAGTGTGACAAAACAAACTCACATAAGTAAAAATATAGAGTATTTACTGCACAAAAAGAAGAAAATGTGTTGGGCATGGCTAATAGTTATTCAGAAAATGTTAGCGTAGGGGAAAACTAAGAAACATTAAGCATTTTGGCTATTCTTAACTGTGATTTCAGTGGAAGCCACCTTTTTTCTGAATAAAGCTGGTTGTTATTTGTACCTGCATCTTCATATCTTAAAATTACTGTACAGAATGTTAAGTGAAAGCTAATTCTAATTAACTACTATTTAATCAGTTAGTATTTGAAGGGATCAGCTTTGCATGAAGGAAGTACAGGGCTAAATCTGCAAAGAATACAATGCTGGCTAGTGCAACACCTAACTTTAAGGCATCCTGCCAGCTAGCAGGAATTTTTGCTTCAAGATTAGGCACATCTATTCCTTAATGAGTGGAGGGGAAGAGCTAAGTCAGCTCAGAGTAATGTCACAGGAGACCAGCAAGCTGAACTCTTCCAGAGAAAAACAGCAAGATGTCAGCTGTGTCCCTTGGAGTAAAGCATTTAACTCTACTTAGGTTTCTCCACTGTGAACCTGGTCTTTAAATTAAACATCTCCAAACTGGCCAAAGGAATTCCCTTCCTGATATTTAAAGCATTCACCTGAGCAAGGACCTGTTTTCAAAAATCCCTTCTGCTTTAGCTTGAAAACATATTTCTCCGGCTTCCAAGTTCATTTTGCTGATTTTTTTCCTTAATATATATTGGATACTTTGAGGGATGGGGAGGAGAGTGCAGTTGATCAATCAGCTTGATAGTTAGTTATTCCTTGCAGAGAAGAGAATGGTATTCAGGTTCCTGGTGCAACAAACATTGACTTTATTTATGCAGAGGAGTTCTTCAGCAGGAGAGGCTGGTACCTGGTAGTCATAAACTGCCAGGATGACTGAGGGACAGCTGTGTCAATCAAGTAAATTAGTGCAATCAGTATTCAAACACAGAATCACATATATATCTGTATATATCTGGAGACAGAATATCAAGCCAGAGACCTATGAATATCATCTTTCTTCATGTACACTACAAAGAAAACTCAGTATATAGGACAAAATAACAGTAAGTACTTTTCTCTTTTCAGAACTTTGTTATTCTGAAAAATCACGGAAGATGCCATTGTCTAATGAGAAAAACGTTATTAAGATGAATAAAAGGAAAAAGGTAAAACCAGTAAAATCCTTTCCTCTGCATGCTTCTTAAGGGAAGCATAGAGAAAGCCATGTGCACAAAATGGCAGAGAGATCAGATTGTTTTGTCTGTTTCTGCAGTGAGTTGAGCTGTAACCACCTGACAGAGAAAGGAATCGCTGCTCAACCAGACACATATCACACAGAGTGGTAGCACTCTCCTGCTATTTCATGAGAGTATATAGTTTAATGTTTGTGTGAATGTGTGGCTGGAGGGGCACCCTGTTTACGACAGGCTATGGATATCTGTGGAACATTGCCCTGGAAGAATGTGCAATATTTCCAGCAGGAAACCCAAATGCCAAGCAGATGTATTTTGGTCCCGACCTAAACTATTGGACTCTTCAGTTTTATTCAGACTGGCAGAAAATCTTCACTTTATCCAGTTTAACATTTTTAAGACAACAGTCACAAAACAATGACTTTTCAGCCCTATTGACAAAGACTGGAAGCCACTGGGAGGGTCATGCAGATCTGTGTTTCCCTGAGGGCACACAGACTGCTCATTAAATCTGCTTGGTCATCTCGCTTATGCATTGAACTTAAAAAATCAAAACAACAACAAAGAAGAAACCCAACCCATAAAAGCATGTAGCACTCCTGCTCAGAGGATGTTTAAGGGAGTTAATCCAACTTGATCTTTCTCCCACATACCCTCTATGGGAGGAAATATTTATGGAGGAAACAAACTGAAAAAGATCACAAAGATCCTGCCACATAGATTTCCTGGTGTTATTCTACAGAGGAAGAGGCAAAAGTTCTTTCCTCAAATTCCTTTCCCCATGTAAACAGGGGGAAGAATATTGTCCTTTGTCAACATTTTGTTTTGCTCATTTACCGTTATCTTCTAAACATGTTCTATGAAGATGCAATTTGTTAATCATGACCGTGTTGTGTTCTGTAACAGAAACGATCCTTTGGGACCATATTTGTAATATGTGCTGAAATGTATTGTTTGCTAAGTGGCCTTATCTATAATTCAGAGAGTCTTTGTGTGCTTTGGAGGACCATTTGGCAAACTCTGTGCAAGGAAGTAATTTAGTTATCTGGCTGCATTAAGGATGAAATCAATTTAAGATGAATTAGGACTTCCAGAAAAGTGATATGAAAAAACCCCACCTAAGTTCTTGGCTTTGGAAGAAGTAATTAACCAGTACTGGAAGAGCCTTGGTGAACATGCAATCGGATATCCTTTAGTGGATCTAGAAGAGCAATTTAAGAAAGTATTTTCCCCAGCTTTCCATTCCTACCTCTCAGCTGGTTGTTACTTTCTCAAAAGTTTAGATGTGGTGTCTTCCCTAGCAAGTGCTTCTAGCCTGTTTCAGTGACAGAATAGATTAATTTAAATCACTGTTTGAGATTATTCAGGGGGCAGAGAGCAAATAACTTTCAAATGATGTGAGACTTCATTTCAGTTTGAGTCCCTGTCTCCTCCTCTTATTGCTCCACGTCAATAAAAATGTTGTAGAGGGGCTGTTGCAACCCAAGTACCCAAGCGAAGGCAAAGGTCCAGCTGAGATTGCCTTCAGTTCCAGAAGGTTCAGGTTCATAGCATGAACTTAGAGACTGGTTATTGAGAACACACTGCTAAGTCTTCGCTAAGTGAAGACACAGTTCACAAGCATTTATTTCAAGTCATTTGCAATATAGTGATAAATCTGTGCAATTTTATTTCCAGCTCAACAGGACATTGGACATTGCTAAACTGTTTAATATACGTAATGTGATACTCTGTGATAAAAATGATCCATTAGTGAGCTGAGTGACAAAAAAGCGTGTCTGAAAAAAGTCCTTAAGGATAGGCCAAGATCGTTTGCATTTATTTTAATGATATCCAAATGGTGTTCTGACTAAAGATGTTAATAATTATGATGAGCAATAAAACTCTAGAAGGAGTTAAACTTGCTGGCAGGCTTTATTCTGCTGCAGTGTTCTGTTTGACATAATTCCATAACCTCTTCCCTTCAATAAATGTCAACTACTCTGTTGTATTTTTTTAATTTCTTAAATGTCCTAGCTGTGAAGAGAGACAGAGCATGAAAATTGTCAGGGATATATCACGTTTTGCGTTCACATGCTCATGGTTTTTGCTAGGGTGACTGAAAGGCCAGAGAAGATGCTGCAGGAAGACTTTCAAGCAACAGTAAATACGGAAGTTGTTTCCAACTCAATGTTTTGAAATGCTTTAAAAGCTTTAATCAAAAGGCCGTGGTATGATCAACTCTGGTAGAGGAATAAGAGTAATATTTCCACAATAAATATTTTATTTTTGATGGTACTTTCTCTGAAAACCACCGATGGGGAAGTGGGGGGATTTGATGACAACACAGATTTAAAAAATGCTATAAACTTATCTAATGGCAGAAGATGATGACAGTTTTCAGAGATAGCCGACCAGTCAAGAACTGCTGCAGCCAGATGAAAAACCTCCATTGCTTTTACTCTGAAGCTTGATTAGTTAATGAAAAGGTCTGTGTGATACAGTAGTAACTGACACAAGGGAACAGCCTCAAAGGCCTTTGAAGTCCTTTCCTCTCAAATGTCCTTCAGCAGGTAGAACAACACGTTAAAACAAGATCTTTGTGGTAGCTCCACATCATCTACCCACCACCATCTGGCTTTCAGTGCTCCTCCTTGTGGCTGGTTTGAGAGTGTGGTGTTCTGGTTGTGTGGTACTAGAGACACTTTTGCAGGCCATGGATTTGTAAGCATTATAAAATGATCGAATCATAGCGGCCTGATCCATCTCCTACCAAAAAACCTGGAAGACTCTTAAATCTTTTCTGGGGCTGAAACTGCATGAGTTTGTGAACAAGTCACAGAAAGCACCAAGCATGGTCAGTACTTGCACCCTGCCTCACAGTGTTTGATACAGGACAAGCAGAAAAAGGCAAAAGAAGAGCTTTCATTTCTGTGGGTACTTACACTGTTACTGACACAGAACCTCTAGATGCAGCTTTGGTCTTGGAAAACTGTTTATTCTGGAGCATAAGAAAGATGGAGGTGGCCCTAAATAATCCTTTACCCTCCACATCTTGGAAGAAACTACGACAGTACTAATGTGCCATTTTGCACAAGCATGAACTGGGGTCCATATAGATAATAAATAACAAATGAAGCTCATTGTAATGAGTGAAATTGGGCTAAAGACAAAGCTGTCCCCGAGTGTCTTCCTCCTATGGTCAAGACTGACAGAAATAAGCGAAGCTAATAAACTTAATCCTCGACCCAGCTTTAACAGTATTTCCAAAGGCCGTTTCAGAAAATATAAACACATTAAAGAAGAGCCAGAAACCTAATCGGCTCAGCAATCACAGATTTCTCAGTTGTGTGTTGAAGACATAGCAACCTAAATTACCCTTGAAATTACTCTTTTTCAAGTTATACACTTTTAGTAGTATAAGAACTTATTCCAGACAAGGACTTAGCTTGGGTTTATGTTAACATATAATTTGTAAAAGTTTGTAATAAACATGCCTCACTGAAACTGGCAGAAATTACAGGAAGGAAAACACCACTACTAACTTTGGGCTACTTGCTTTGATTCAGACCTTATTGTGTTATGTTTGTCATGTGAGCTTCAAAACTGCAGAGAAGTGATGAATCGTTGTGTAGCTAAGACCAGAATTTCCAAAGCAGCCTCGTCTTTTTAGAAACTCTCTTTTGATTAAGAATTTTGACTTCCAATATAAATATTCACCAGAGGCCTGATGCTTAGATGGGGAAGTGTACTAACAGGCTTTCATTCAGACAGGAAGAAATATGCAATGCATAATTCAAGACCTTAGGCCTGAGCTGGCATCCTGTTATACACCCACTGAAGTCGATGAAATTTTAGGGTGTACAGGAAGCGCCAACTGAAGCCTTACAAATAAACACTTAGTAGTATTTATATAAATGTGGTAAACAGAAAAGAAAAATACCAGTATGCATGCTGGTGGTCAGTCTGAAATTACCACTCTTCTCAGGCCAGTTTTTATATCCTTTAGTATAATAGGGCCATCATTATTTTTCCAATGCTTTTCAACTCGTGGTAAGAGATAGTTTCCCTTCTGTTAGTCACACAAACTAAAAGCAGGTCTGTAATCTCAGTTTAGCTGTATTTGGAAACTAGTCTTGTTTGTAAATGATGAAAGGAAACCAGGCAGGAACCTATTTACCAAGTTTCTCTGTAGAAGCATTCAGTTTTTCCAAGGTCGCTCTTTTCTCCACACTGACCAGCTTCTCTGCACTGGATAAAGTTTTTGAATCCTTCAAAATACAAGTTTACTATTGGTACAATTCAGGAGCTTAAAAATTAAAGCATGCATCAATGTCTTTGAAACTACGGTGATATTGCACTTTGTGTGTATGTTCTATTATTTGAAACATGAAGATGGTTTGGTCAAAATTGCCCATGACATTGTTTGAGACACAGAGCAAGCTCAGAATGGGAGAATCCATTGCTCTGAAGAGCCAAGACTTTAAATAATTTAAAGCTATGTTTCTTGTTCTTCCAAAATAAAGCTTAATCTATTAGTTAGCTGTCCAGGAAGCTACTGTTCAAAGGTGATGGACGATCTTGAATGAAGTGGAAAAAAATTGTTGGTATAAATTAAATAAATATTTAGTTGTAATAAATGGTGGCATTTTAATAATTAGTGAGAAGTCTTGTGTTTATAGATTTTTCATAACATACTATGTAAGTAATGAAAACAAAGCATTGATTATTCAACATACAAAAGTCAATTTTAGGGGTATAACAGATGGAGAGTGCCAGAGCCAGAGGAGAGTGAATATTTTTTAAAAGCTATGTGATCACGTAATTAAATTGAGTGGATTAAATATGGGAATTCACAAACATTCAGGTGAGTTAGGTTCTTTCTGTTCTCATTGACACTGGAGAAATAATGAAATTTCTGTTTCCCTACATGTACACACTGTTTAGAAAACTATTTATTAATGTTGAAATTAATAGCATCACGACCATGCATTCAGCAAGCCCAAAACCATAACATGACTTGAATGACGCATAACAAAGTGATTATGGGGGCACACAGAACAGTCCAACTTCTTCCAAATTGCTGAAAAATTACAAGTATTACCTTGTTAACATTTGTCTCATGGCATGACCAAACCAGTAACACAGAAGAATGGCAGGAAGGAGAGTGGGAAGAAGAGGGAATGACTGACCTTTTCATGATTACAGTGCTTGACAAAGCTGGAAATAGTTCCACCTTCTCCCAGTCATAGTCTGAAAAGACTATATTCTCTCCTTAAAGAAACAAATTCGTTTAAAAAGCCCTTAAGAACAGCACCAAGGACTGTGAGTATGGATACATATATGTGTGTCTATATATTCTTACCAAATGGCTGTTTCTTTGAGGTGTTTCAGCATCCTTGATGCTGGATACTGCTTTGTTTTAAATCATCTCCACCATGAGTTTTTCAATCAAATCAAGACATTTATTTTTAAAGGTGTTTTCTACTAAATGGATAGCCAGACGGAGGCTATGTCACAAGCAGAGCCAGCCAACTCCTGCCTAAAATGTGCAAGGCACAATTTTGTACTGGTGCTTGCTCTTTGATTTGCTTCCTGTAGCTTACTAGATACAGAAAAAGAAAGAGCTGTAATCAGCTTTCCCACCTAAGGTCTGAAACAGATAACTTGATAAATTCAGGGAAAATGAAGTGACCGAGAATCATCTGTCGCGTCTTTTCCAATGATGATAACTGTAGTTAGGCTTTTCATTTTCCCAGAGATACCATACATACCTGTCGAACCTGCTCGAATCTTTTGCCGCACCAATGGAGATAAATCAGGCACTTGACTGGCTTTATTGATTCCTGGGGTCAGAGAGTTGCTCTGTTTCCTGTTTTACGGCGGGTTCTTTTTTTTTGTATTAAGTTCATATGTAAATGGGACAGCTTTCGTGTGGTTTTGGAAGTATGTGACCAGCCATGCAGTCTCAAAGAAACAGCCAGTTTTCTTTCCAGTTTATATTGCTGTAGGTGTGTATGGGCTTGAATATCTTCCTCTTTACAAGCACCTTTCTGTCAAAGAAACAGAAGACAGCTTTCTTACTCCCCAGCCATCCTGCAAAGTCCTGTGTGAAATAGTCTCCAGTAGCCTACAGGTCTCACAGCAGTAATTCAGTCAAGTGCACAAATTCCACTCTTACCGCTGTGTTTCTTACGCTGATGTTGACAATCTCTTTGGGGAATGACAGCGAGGAGACTAGATGGCTCAAAATATTATTGATGGGCTGCTGAAGGTCTGGCTACAGTTTTTGTAGAGTCCTGAGGGAACTGACTATGCACTCTCTATTAATCTTCTGTTAATTCATCTCGTGGCTGAATCCCACCCCTAATGTTGAAGAGTTCAGCCCTCCATTTAGCCAATTTGGTCAAAGGCAGGCTGGTGGCAACTGAAAGCTATGACCAGCTGATGGCTATATCCAGTACTAGTTTGCGAATATTGCTTTAGAAGCCTCGGTCCAAATTTTACCTACAAAATGTCAGTATCTCCGAAAAATTCCTCCAAAATAGCTGCTAGCCAAAGGTTCAGGGGCAACCAAGGGTTTGAAGACAAGAAGGGTGAACTTGTCTCTTCCCTAGAAGTGTTGCCTGTACGCCAGCAATGAAGTGCAAAGGGCACATTTATGTTAGCACCACCCAGGCTGTCAATAAAGAAGTTCTGTCCTCAGAAATACCAACTCGAGTTCATAGGAATTTCCCACTCTTCCAAAACCACTTTCCCACCAGGCAGAAGGGATCACAAAAATCAAACAGCATTCCCTCCTTCTCACATCTCTGCAGTTTGTAAGCACTGTGCCTGTCATAATGTTCCCAGGAGGTTTCCTTAACCATAATGTCTCATCTCTGCAAGCAGCTGCTTCCTTTTTGCATAAGAGTTCTTGGAGACTTGCTTCACTTATCAAAACTAAACCACTGAAAAGCTGGTAAATAACTAAGTTCTATTGGGAAGATGAAATCCCACTGCAGATGAACAGATTTGCTTAACCTATAAAATAATTCTGGAATAGCTATTGTTTTGGCAAAATTCTAAAATGTAACAAAGTTTGATTGTTCTTGGCTTCTCCTAATTTGCTTACTTCGGGGTTATAGCTGACCCTTAAGATGCACACGTTAGTCCCATTACTGTTAACAGGAGTTAAATATACACACATATCTAAGAGAGGCTTGACCATTTACTCCCAGTGTTCCAAGGTCAGCTGAAGTCTGGACCTTTTACTTTCTCTATGCTCCATTAATTGAGAACAAAGCTTATGCAAGACTTCCTTGGGGAACATGGGGTCTGAGGTTTTTACAGTCCACAAGGCTAAAATTCAAATATGAACCACAGCTGTTTGGATAGGAGTCTTGGACCTCTTTGTTTTGAACTATAGTGACCTGCTCAGCCTTACCAACACGTGAAACTCTGAAATCCCTGCACAGCTAATGACTGGGATGTGAAAATTGCCTGGCAGGCAGACCTGGGTAAAGTGACCAATTTACAGGGCTCTGGGATTTGCAGGTGGGAGGGCTGTTCTTTGTCTTCGTCCCTCCCCTCCCCCCCTCATGTTTCTATATGCATCATTTCATGCATCTACATCCATGCATATGTGCAGATTTGAATCTATGTTCGCCACCCAACCAGCTGACCCAATGTTCTTGTTGCAGATGGTGAAGTTCCTCCCTTCTTCCAAGTACAGGTATTTTTATGAGTCCCTGGTAAGAGGTAAAATAAAAAGGGAAACGGAGTGTGGGATAAACTAGTCATTCCATTTAAGTAGTGATAGACCTCCAGTGCCCTAACACTTTTAAATACATTCTATATACTCGTGGTAGTGCATGTATTTTGAAGCATATAACACATATAAAAGTGCCAGTTAAACCTTCCCTTTGATTTAACTGTAATTACACAATTATTTAGAATATCAGGAAGGAGTAATTTTGCAGAACTGAGACATGATATGCTGGATAATAGTTAAGCTATTTAAATGGACCGCCAGTCCACCTTCCAGTGGCCATTGTGGCTTGGATCAGGTGATAATCTCAGGGGAGGCTGCTTGGCTGATTGTGTTTTTCTTGAGGTTAATGATAGATCATCTTATACAACCTTATATTTAGAATCCAGTTCCATTATCTTCTTTGCAAAAATTATATGTATTCTCTATGTTAATGTCTGATCGCAGCAAGACAAAGCATATCTTGATCTGTTTTGAGCGTCCGACCTTTCACATTCATTTTGCTGTTGCACAGCACGTCAAATACGATGGAAAGACCGTGGAAAAAAACCCCAAGTCTTTATGTAGTGATATAATGAATATCTTTGTGCATCCAAGATAATAGGAATTCCAGCATTCATGCTTAGTATGAAATATAGCAAGCAAAGACTAAGTAAATTCTGTTTGTTTTAATACGGAAATAATTTTGACTGCATCTTTGGCTTTGTATGACATGGAAACTGGTGATTGTTTATGCTTTGCTACTTTTTTTGGTCTGCATTAAAATCCCACATGAGAAACAAATTTTTCTCTAGGAACAAAATGTTACTTTTTTGGGACTGAGTTCTAATTAGTTGGGTAGTACGTCTGTTTCTTTTCAGTTGGGAAAATGCAATGCATATAAAATCCAGATGGATAGCACATGATGCTGGAACCAGCCCCAGCCAATCAGCCACGTCACTTGATTAAAAGAAACCTATAAGAATTTAAGTAAAAAACCAAACCCAACAAGATAGTCAGAGCAGCAAACTGGCTGCAATATGGGATTTCATCACAGCTCTGAGATTGCTTTTCTTTTGCTGGTTGGCCTCCCCATGCCTTATTGGAAGTTAACCTGCAGTTGTATTTAATTTAAACTTGTGTAGGATTTGTGATTAAGACCCTGAGTACCAATGGTGGAAGGCGTGTGGTAAGCGGGATGGGGAGGAAATTCATCGTCAGATTACATCAGGCCACAAGGACCACAGCTTTAGGGCACCAGGCTCTTTGAAGGAACGCAGCTGAGAGAAACGCAACAGAAATCTGCCCCTGCACAAACCGTAGTATTGCAGACCAATTCCTTTTGTATGGATCTTGTCTGTGACTGAGCAGTCTTTCAGCGAGCAAGTAAGCACATATTACGGCAATTACTCACAGCCTCGCTGTGCGCAAAAGCTCCCGGGGTTCCACCAAACTTGAGAGTGAGATTTTTCGGAGAGGTCTAAGGCGGGCTATGAATTCTGAAGGAGAGGCAGGCAGGCCTTGCGGAGGGATGGAGCAGCATCTGGAATCCCTACGGACAACTGCAAGAATGTTTATTATTCTTTGTTTATTATTTTGAGTGCGTGCTCTCTCCCTCTTCCTCTCTTTGTCTCCCTTTTGTTATTTGTGTAATAAAATTCCTCTAGGCACATAAAGTAAGTCATCTGGAATTGTGCAACTCCTTCTGCCAGGAAGCTGGAAAAGCCCCTCTCCTGTGCAGAGAGAAAAATATGGACTTATCTCAACCATTGAGAAATTACAGAAATACAGCATTTGTCTTTGGGTTACACTTACATAGCAAAAAGCTGTGGCAAATAATTGTGCTTCTTGCTGTTAAAAATTCTGCTTTTATCCTGTCCAAGGTGTTATGTTTATTTAAAGCTTGAGAAATAATTTGTACATTTTAAAATAAAGCATGCAAAATACATTAAAAAGGCTCAGTGTCAAAGTTGTTTTTTCTGCCAGCGGGTGCGGAGAAGGAAAAGGAAATGAGTAAGTAGAGGAGCGTCTTTACAGCCACATGGCTAGTGAAATTTTCTATTTATTCTTTGGGGAAAAAGCAAAGTAGCTGCATAGCTGCTGGTTGGATAGGTGCCGGTACTATTTTTATTGGCAGGCAACTCTGAGTGGCTGAAAGGTGGTCATTAACACCCTGACACAAAGTGCTGACAGGGCGATTATAAGATTAACACCCTATGTTATATTAACAGTGTCAAAACCTCCCCTTACCTGTCAGTGAGAAATAATGGCATGAAGAAAAACATTATAGACGTACAGAAATTTTAACATTAAAATGCCACACAGCTACTAACTTTTTCAAATTGGTTGAAATATCTAGATGACCTACTAAAGTCCAATAAAATGAAAGAACATATTTTAAATCATAGTTTCACAGAATAAAAAAAACAAAACCACAAAAACTAAGCCACCAGGCTTACTTCCTCTCTTGTTGCTGACTTTTAGACCTCATCTGCCTGGGAGTGAGTCTTTCACAACTGATGCCACTAGACTTCTGGTTTGAAATCTTGGAAACTTAGGGGTTTCCCTTAGGACTTGATAAATTTGACAAACAGAACTTTTCTGGAGAATCTTACTGCTGATACGCTAGGCAAAATTTGACTAGGATCTTCCTACGAGTTCACCGGTTATCCCAGACAGCACTAGAACCTGGTTTTATCAGTGAAAGCCTCAGGACCCTAAGGACCCATCCGCATTTGAAAGTGTTACTACTGCTCCCTGTTCACGGGCAAACCCTCTAGCACAGCTTCAGCTAGCCTGGTTTATACTGCCCAGTCTTCTGCCAGGTTGATTAAATAAAAATAAGCTAGGGCAGAAAGTTCTTCCTGTAGCGCTAGACCTACACCTTCATTGGTAAAAAAGTTAATTCATTGCGTTCCTGAATTGTATTACAATTTTAATTTTTAAGAACTAAAATGGCATTATGTTTTACTACCTGGGGAGAGGAAGGGAGAAAAAAAAGAAAGAAAGAAAAAAAATAATGAAAGAAAGCCAACTTCAAGCAAAGCCTTCCCAGCTGCAGCCTGCTAGGGGAGTGCCCCTGCATCCATTTTGGCCCTGCACGAGCAGCACCTTTCCAGCAGCGGTGCTGGCAAAGCTGTGGATGGGAGCTGAACTGGATGGAGAGTGCCTGCAGAGGCCCCCAGGCCTTTTGCCCCTCTCTGCCAGCACGACTTGGGCTCCGCGAGCTCTGCCGTAATTCCCTGTACCTGCCCAAATATGCTTGGCCACTTGCCTGGCCATTTTTATTTCACAGTTGTCCCCCTCCCAGTGTATGTGCTTTGTAACATCAGTGATACGCCGTATGATTTCTTTACCTTCAGGTCTCCAGGGTGCCTACCTTCATATTGTCCAAATTTTGCTAGCTCATGCATTCTTTTGATATAGTTTTTTATTACTATTGTATATGATGATAGTATATACTATCTATTTTTTTGTCTGTAATATCTATAGGTGGAATGCATAATACATATTCTTTATATATACTTCAGTTTCTAAGCAAGATCAAGATACAGTCAAAGCACCCAAAATGCCAGGAAGTGTTTATGTGTTGCATAAGAAAAGTTCAGTAGTTTTAAGTAAGATTTTGGGGGTTTTCAGAGAGTTGCAATGCCATCACATCATGGTAGCTTAAAGGTTATTGAAACCCCTTAATGAAGTGTATGTAGTTAACTCGGGACTTGTTACAAGTTACTAAAGCACCATCTGAAAAGTTCACATGTCTCGGAAACAGATCCAACAGAAACATTTAATAACTAAACAAGGATAAAGGATGGATTTATGACTGCTGTTTAGTTTGGGGGCTGTTGGAAGACAATGCAAAAAATTCACACTTTCAGAGCTTCTGGTAAGTGAACGCTGTTCCTGCAGAAAATGGAGTATTTATTATAGCAACTGATGAGAATTGCCAAAGGTAGGGAGTTTCCAATAAATAGGATTCTAGTTTTAGGAACAACCTGTTCAAAGCATTTGTATGTGTAATTTTATTCCAGCATCTGCTTTGGCTGAAACCAAGGTCTCCAGGGCAATTCTGAACTTTCAAGTCATCTATAGAGTCGAGTGTTTTCATCTACAGATCTTTTTTTGCTTCAAAAAATGAAAAATATGACATAATTCAGAGAAAATTATGTTTAATCATGTTTTATTAATGATGTTCATGCAGTTTTCCATGCTGACAAGAGTCTCAGAATATTTTCTGAAATGTTAGAAATGCCTGTAGAGATTTTGGGCATTTCACAAGATTTGAGTGATTTTTCAAAACAAGGAAGCATCAAAAAAACCCCATCAAGATAGTCGGGTATTCAGTTGTCTGGTTTATAATAAGATTGTATGGCCACTGAAAAGACAGCCAAGTAATGAGATCTTGCATATATTACCATTTTCTGGGAATTTAAGTAGTATATAAAGGCTGTGTTTACCAAATGAATGGCATTGTATTACTCTCCATTGACGTTAGTTGTAAAATGCTTGATGACACTGTTTTAGCTGTTCGGCAAAGGTATATTTCACTCTGCTTTATTTTACTTTTATTGACAGCCCTAAGTTACTCTGCGGGAACCCTGTGTCCCGTGTATCCCTCTCTGGAAGTAAGCAAACCTCCTGTTTCATAGGAAAGAGAAGATCGTGTAGCTCTCCTGTCCGCTGGCTGAGACAGAGACGAGCTCTTCGAGCGTTGCTTCTGCTGGGAAGTATTAAGAAGGGATTATGGGCTTGGCGGAGCTAAAATCAGTGATCAGTACATGCCACAGATTCGCTGGCTCTGAATGGGAGCAGAGCAAACAGGCTGTATCTGCTAATCCTTATCCCTTTCTTTCTGCACATCTTCTGTGTGACAAGGAGGGATCATGGGTCACATTCTGCCCCAGCCCCATCCCTTCTTTCACAGTTGCAAATCAAGACGCATTTTGGCAAAGCCGGGGTGGCAGTCAACAAAAAAAGCCACAACACAATGAAAGCCACCAAATAGTCAATAAACTATGGAATCATGTGTAGACATGAAAGTGGGAGGAGAACTACGTAAGACCTTATTTACAAAGGACTAAAGATATAAAAGACGACCTTCTGTGACCACTAAAGGGATAACTTCATCAGGATATATTTGTGCCAGAACATGAACAGACTCTTACGTGTCAATCATGCTCAAGTGCCAGAAAATTTACTGTAGTCATCTGCAGGGGGTGGGGTTTTTTGTTTGTTTGTTTTTTCATGTTTTGGGTTTTTTTAGCATGGTGTTTGTCTCTGATAGGCAGTTTGTACACACTACAAATTCCTTAAATTTAAGTTCCCTAGTTTGGATCTGATACCTTTACACACTGGGAAGAAAATTAATACATACTCATGAGGTAAGGTTCATGGTCCTGCAACCACTGTGCAGGCCAGTCAAAAAAAAAAAAAAAAAAAGGTCATTTTAAAATGGCCAGTGTAACTGTGCATTGCTTTAGCATTATGTGACAAGCAGTTGATCATCTTAGTGCTTTTAAAAAAAAATAGCCATATATAGTATCTTTGCCTCAGACAAATTGCTGAGTGACTTAAAACCCACTTACATTAAAACCAAAATTCCTCCTTCTCTAGAAGAAGCATGTATTGTTGGGTGCACAGAAATCACGTCTTCTGCAATCCCTACATTATTCTTCATGTGAGGTGTACTTTATCAGCTGTAATATGTGCATATTGTCCATGTTCTCCAAGGGCAGGATATCGAAGGACATGCTAGATTTTTATTTCCAGCAGGCTGGAACATGAAACGGGGAGATATGTTTGATGTGGGCAGTTGACACAGAATTTCATATATGCTGGTTTTCCCAGAAAGGCAGCATGTGAGTGATCAGCAATAGTCCTAGAAGAAATGGAGGGTAAATATTGCTGTAGGTGCGGGAAAACAAGTAGAAATCATGTACTCTGTGTAGCTACTATACATGCATCAGTCTTGCTTGATGCAGGGTATAATTTATCAGCTAGTTACATATTGCCCAATGAAAGTATTTAATTAATTCTGATTTATTTAATTTTAGAAAGCTAGTAAAAATGTGCAACTTTGTCCTAGAATGGTTGGCCTGTGTTGTGCAAGGTCACCTATGTGCATTAAGCAAGCAGGGGGAGGAAGTGGAACACAGCCCACAGATAAGCCACATTTTAACACCAAAAACTGTTGCCTACCTATGTGTCTTCTCATCTGCATTGCTTTGCCTTCCTTAACATATGGCTAGGGAAAGACTACTTTTTAAGGCATTTATATCATGGTATACAGAAAAACACTCCACTTTTTCATCTCTTTCAAAAATACTTCAGTGCACTAAAAATGTGGAGACTCTTTTTTATATAATTGCTTTAGGTAGATCAATTTTATTTTTTCCTCTTTACTTTCCATGCTATTTTAAGCACATAAACAGAATGCTTCTGCTGTCCTTTTCATATTAAAAAAAACCCCAAACCCCTTACATATACCAGTGACATCATGGTGAATTGCAATAGCAACAAGAAAGCAAAAGAATTCCTGCTTAGACTATTGCTGTTTGGAGATGAGTCAAAACTGGACAACGTATTGAACGGAGACTGCTGTCAGCAGCTGACTTTTGCCAAAAGCATATAACCTTCACAGA
This sequence comes from Haliaeetus leucocephalus, assembly GCF_000737465.1. Taxonomy (NCBI): domain Eukaryota; kingdom Metazoa; phylum Chordata; class Aves; order Accipitriformes; family Accipitridae; genus Haliaeetus; species Haliaeetus leucocephalus. Next base: position 7,995,606 of record NW_010972920.1, read on the forward strand.
TCCAGAGTGGGAAGCTTCCGTCATCAAAAACAGCCCACAAGCATCGACGGATGAAATCCAAGCACTGCCCAGAGGGCTGCTTGGTGGCACGGCACTACTGCCACCCACCACATCGTTATCAACACAAAATAGCTACATAGATACGTGCCCCGAAGACTTTCCCATCCCTCCTCTGCAAGTTGAAGGCTAGGTTGGTTGTGTATAGCAGGCAAAACACTTCCATACTTGAGGAAAAGGAACAAAGTGTCTATGGTAGCTCCGTTGGCTCCGTTGCTATTGTTGCTATTTGTTTATTATTGTTTGCCAAGATTTCTGGCTGTTTAGAACAAAACAAGCACTGGTTTTGAAAGGTTGCTTAATGACAGGAACAAGTTTCAACTTTATTCCCTGCTTTCATGCAATCAGAGGTTATGTTTATTTAGAAAGCTAACATTTATAGAGATTATGCAGTCTCAGTGGTTCCATGCCAAAAAATACATGACTAAAATGGGTCTTTCCATCACTCGCTCAGTTTTGACCTGTGATTATTTTCACAGGAACTGGATCTTTTAAGCAATAGCCTCTGGTAGAGTAAGGGGAAAGCACGGCACCTTGTGCAATAATGTGCAAATGGTGGCTTGAGCAAAAGGATATGCAACATGCATTTGAATCACTCAGCTGTCCAGACTACCTCAAATACTATTTGATTAGGATAATTGCCAGTGAGAGTGAGAAGGGTCATCAAGCAAAGCTGGATAATAGGGGGGAAGGTCACCAGTTTAAGGAAGTCAAATTTTTACTCAGTGTGAGACTTTTGATTGATTAAGCCACCCAACAAACTTTTTCAATACTTCGAAAATGGTAAAATAAGAATTGTTAGAGATGGCAAATTGAGCTGGAAGAGTCACTGCATAATTATTCAAGTTGTAAATTTGCTTTTGTTCTGTGTGCTCCTTATTATCCTGCCCTTGAAAATCTTTGAAATATTGCTGTTTTGTAAGTGAGCAGGCTCCTAAGAAAGAAATGTTTGTCTCATGTTTGTGTGCAAGTGCATATTTAAAATGCTTTTTAAAAATCCACTCACAGCAGAAATGGAAAATTATTGTGCTCAGAAGGATCTACCTGGCCACTGTCCTTCTAGTAACAGATTACCTTTAGGAGTAAATATCCAGCCTGGTAAATGCCCTGTTTATCAGTCAGTGAGTAGAAATGACAGAGAGGCATGTGATTGGAGAGTGCTTGAAAAACTCTGACTTTTCTTGGTTGAATATCTTTCCTAGGAGACAATGGTTTTCCTACAGAACCATTCTAAAAATTAAGAATGTATGAAAAAAGAAACGTCTTTCTGCTTTCCAATATTTTTCCAGCTGAAAAACAGTGACAAAGCTTAAGGATGTGATTTTTCCCTCCCCCCTCCACATTCTCACACTTCCTAAATGTTTTCCAACTGGCAAAACAGTCAGTGTTACTTTGTGTTCTTTCCTGCCTTTAGAAAGAAAGTAAGTTTAAAGTACAGGAAAGCCCTGTTGAAAACAGGGCTAATATTTCTCTGTTTTAAACTATTCTTGGAGAAAAGAATGGAATTGAATTATTTTTCTTTTCGTAAGTACAAAATGAACAATTCACCAGTTCAGAAAACATTCTCCTCTGAAACATCTTCCCGAGCTTACCAGAAGCATATTTTTAACTTGCAGTTATTTTTCACTCACCTTTTTGCAGCAGTCTTCATTTTAGCCAAGTCTATCTTACAGAGTCACAGTCGCAACAGATTTTTTGGTATTTTCCTTTAAATAGAGATCTGCAGGCTGATTTGCATCAGCAAAGTGTTCATTAAAAAGGATTAAGCACGGTTAAGTGCCACGGCCCCATGAAAGAAAGCGAGGCTAAACATCATGCACCTTGTCTCCATTGACAGCGACAACCCAAGCGTCCTAATTTGGGGGCTTTTTGCCTCCCATACATCAGGAAACCTAAAACTTTCATAATGTAGCACAAATTACCACTTCGGCAGGTGAGTAAATAATCACCGTTGACTTCTTCCCTGCACAGCGTTTACCTCAGGGTTGTGTGTTGGTGGCATAAAATTGTGCTGTAATTGAGGGGCAGGGGGGGTGGGAGGGTGGCCAGTCCATTTTTCCTCCCAGTCAGCCATTCCCATCTTTCCCCCATTCCTTCTCCAAGCAAGATTTAAGTGCCTAACGTGCTTTGTCTCGTCCCTTTATGAATGGGTGTATATGTTGTGGACTCACGGCTTCTTTCGGTGGCTGCAGGCACGTAACTCCCTTAGTACGGGGTTTGGGAGCGCTGGTGGAGGTAGATGTGCTTCAACCCTGCTCGGGGAAATCCATCAGTGTGGGGAAGCTCCCCCAGACCCAAACAAGAGGCAGAAAAACTTGACCTGGGAAGACAACAGGGATTCCTTTCCTTTCATCTCCCGTGTTTGCGTTTTCATCGAGGAGGAGGTAGTTGGACTAATTTCTGTGAATAGGTTCTCCCTGTTTCAGAGGCAGAGGTGAAAGATGCTAAGTGAAAGCGGGATCCAGAGGTGGGTGAACCTGCTCTGCGTCTTTACAGAGCATGCACAACTGCCTCAAATGAGGAAAATGTTGCAAGTTATGTTTATTTGCTGAGCTGCCCCATTTCATTGTGCAGGGTTACCCCTCTATGCTCTTTCCTCTAAGTGCTGCAATTAGCTGGCATGCTGCTATAAATGAAGATTTCTCTTCAAACAAAGGAGAGGAGGGTTCTGATTTTCAATATATTTCTGATCACCTACAATCCTACGAAGTTTACTGAAGTGGTTGTAGAATTTAGCAGCCTTTCATCCTGTAATTATACGTTGCGTCTCAAGAATGATATTAAAGCTGGGGATGGAAACTTCTCAAAAGACTTAGTAAATAACTGAAATGTGTAAGACTCTCTTTATTCAGAAAATCTGCCTGGAAAGCTCATAAGAAAAGGCTTTCCTGCAAGATTTTCTATACTTCCTACTTGAAGACAGGCTGGAAATCTGAGAAGAGTCTTTCTGTTCCAGCTAAAGTGGGTAGGTGCCAGGGTTTTAGGAGTCTGAGGGAGAGGCGAGGGGAGGAAAAGGGAGTTAGTTACACTTCTTCTTCAGAAATTCAGGTTCATCTTGAGTTTTCAGAAGAAGTTAGGATTCACTTTTGTTTTGTCTGAACAAATTTCTTCACTTTTATTTTGTCTAAACCATCTGGCTGAAGTACAGCATGGGCTTGGCTTGCCTGAGAAGTCACATTGAATTAATAGGTCTATTCACAAAGCATAAATTGAAGCCTGTTTGTAAATCTCTGCAAGAGCTAATCTGCTCCGTGCATCTCTTGCCAGGCACACAGGAACCTCTCCTGCACTGCACGAAAGGCCAGCTCAGCCCACATTATTTGAGATGTGCTTGCACTGGGCTTAACCCAAGTCTGAAGCTGAGCTGTGCTTCCAGGATGATCTTTGGTCCAGGAACGTCAGTCAATATTTTGATGTGAGGCGCTACATTTTCCAAAAGAACAGACTTCATTTCTCCCTGCTGGTCTTATTTAAGACATCTACTTAAACCCACCAGTTTTTAAGGTATTGAGATAGCCTTTGTAACCGACGAGCACTTAACAGCTTGGAAACTATGATCTGAAATAATTGGCTAGCTCTCGAATGGGGTGTCACCTGAAAATCTTAAGCAGAAATTATGGCATGAAAGGCAAAGCACCTGGCAAATCCTTTAACGTGTTTTCACCTCTGAAAAGGAATACACATGTGTATAGAAAGGTGGGCACAATGTGCTTGGGTACATGTGATACAAAGTAAGACTCAACCAGAGGAGTAGATGTGCAATTTGAGTAACTAAATAAATAGATATATGAGGACGTAATGTTCCAATCACAAGCAAAATAATCAGATTGAATCATTGATAGTGGTCAAAGATATTTCAAGTGCAAAACTTAAGCACCTAAGAAAGAAAATGGGAACTAAATTGCAGACACTTTCTAAACCAGCCATTTTTTTCCCAGCCAAGCTATGGAGCTAACTTTTCAATAGCAAGAAATGTAGGTTGGGGATATGCAATGCCGACGAGCTCAGAACCGCAACATTTTTCCGCAGAGAAGGGTGCCATGATCGCACAGGGTAAGTGTGAACACTCAGGACGTGTCCCAGAAGGTCCAACCCCTATCGCTCTTGGACTTTGAGACCAGGAAAGCAGAGGGACCAACCACGCTCACTCAGGAGGCACACAATGGTCCAAATGCCAGCCCTACAAATGAAAGACATACCTGCCCCCACCCCAGAAAGTGGCATCAGTAAGATAGTAGCAAAAAACATCATTTGTAAGAAAAAAGGTACAAGCTGTCAGATTTTGGTTTGGCTTCAATGTGAATACAGTGTAAACGACACACAACGTGACTTCTACCGGTGGTTCGCTGCCATCCTTCTCCAAAACAGTGATGGGTGCTGCATTTTTCAGGTGCCTGGCTTGAAATAACATGGATTTTGTTTTGTTTTCAATGCCCTAAATACTTCCTCTCTCGAAGCCAGTCCCTGCTAAGGTGTCTCATATCTGACGGCCACGGCCAAGGCTTTTTCAGTAGATTAGCTCTGTCCTATAGTGTGCTACCAAGAATAAACACTGTATGAGCATAAGTGCCAAAAGAGAAAAAAAATCCCTCCCTTCCTTTCATTTTTTTCTTTCCTTGCAAGGCCAAACATGCTGTCTTTGGACAGATTTCAGTCCTGCTTTAATTCATTAAAAAAGTGAAACAAAATCACCATTTACATCCTTGACAGCTGGCAGGTTTTATGTGTTCTTACTGCTCCTGCCAAGTCAAAAAAAGTTTTCATTCAGCTCTGTCATGGGTCTTTGGAGTGCTGGAAGTGTGAGAGATGTCAAAACGTACTCATAACAATGACATACAGTACCTGAAGGCAGGAACGTATTATGCTAATGTACTGGTGTAAAGGAAGTTACAATTCTCCTTTTTACTTAAAAAAAAAAGCCAAAACAACAAAAACCCCCATGACAACATCACAAAACATACCAGTCCCGAAAGAGGGAGCATTTTGCTTTCTACAAAGGCATCTGACATGTTCCAAGAGCTTTCTGTTCATCAGATTGCATTCCAGCATGTACTAGGGGAAGGAAAAAGAAAAAAAAAAAAAGAAAAAAGCAAATATCTGGTGTTTTATTAGCATTTCTTGGTTCCTATTGCTTCTGTGAGATAAGAATGGTCATGCAGTTCAGGTGCTGGGAAGGGCTGCCAAAAAGTGCTATGGGCAGATCCTGCCACTGCGGCAGACCCAGTGACATGGAGCGAGGCACTCTTTCCCACTGGGTATCAGTGCCCTGGACAGGAATAGTTCACGCTCCTACGTGACTATGTGTGCAATACGCTGTGCAACAGGGCACCGAACGGAAACATTATAGTGATTGTGAGGCAGCGATAAACAGTGCCTTGCAACTACTTCAGTAGAAATAAGGACCATGAATGGTCTCCGACTTACATTTTCTGCAGGTTTCCTACGGCCCTACTAAGATACTAACAGAAAGAAAACGCCTTCCAAATAAAAAGCAAACACTCATGCGGCAGAGCCGAGGCATGATGCAAACCCCCAACGTTTTATGCCACAACACACATAGACCACAGCCTAGATCACACTGCACAGAACGTATAACTTGCAGGCATACAATCCAATCCTATGCATCGAAGCTGTATACAGTCAATGAATTTCTTTGCCAGAAGGGATTGTGCAGAAAAGCTTGGCAGCTGTTTGAACTCTGTGGCATTAGGTAAAGTTATCTAGACTACAATTCAACAAAATCTTAGTTGCCACTTGAATTTTGATGGGGACAAAGATAAATTAGAAATTGGACCTGCTGATATTGCATTTCCTTGTCTCACTGCCCACCCCAGGGAAATGCTAACATAAGTTAAATCCACCTAAGCACAAGTGTCAGAGGCGAAATTTCCATTTCCACCCTGCACAGCTGTTTACATTAGAGAGAAACACTTTTGGGGGAAAAAAATAAAAAGAGAGAGAAGAACTCTGTGATATAATTACAACCCATGAGCACACCACTGCTATCACTTCCAGAGGCATTTGGGAGGGAGCTGTTGCAACTTTCAGAACTGAAGCCTCACTCAGGAAGGACAGATGCCAGGTCATTATTCTTGGCTTTAAGATAGAAAATAGCTTATGGGCATAGATGCTATTTACTGCCTACAGTACATTTCAAAGAACAGCTATCTTGTCAATCATATACTCTTTGTATTACTTGACTAGGTCATTTTAATTTTGCTGTGGTTAGTTATTTTAAAATCAGTGTTATTCTATGATCAGCTACCCCTTATCTACGGTGGTGAGAATAGCTTGGGGTTGCGACTTAAAGAAAGACCACAAATATGACTAGTCTTGGCTCTGAAACTTTGAGACCCATAGGCACAGTCTTTTCTTACAAAATGCAATCATTATGGCATGCATGTAGCCCTAAGCTATTTCACTTACTTATTAAGCCAACAACTGCTTAAAATGGCAAGCTGCTCTTGGAAAAATCAACTTGCTGCTTTTTGCCTGTACAAGATCCCTTTTGATACACATAAATTTTTAGAAAATCTAAGCCTAGGGCAATTGTCTACCTCTGAGATACAGTTACAACAGGATAATAAGTAGACTCCCAGTTACATTTCTGTGCTCCTCTTCACCCGCAGTATTGTGGATGCAACAGGCAGAAATTACTTGTTCTCCGCAAGTGTTACTTCAAAAAAACCAAAACCCAACACACCAGTGGAAATGTGGCTTTGTGTGCATATCTGGTGTAAGGGAGAGCAAGAAAAACGCTAGCCTGAAGGAGCAGGAATAGTGTGGTGTCTTTTACCAGAACTGGTTCTGGGAAGTTTGGAAATGCAGATGTCAGATGTAGGCACATCAAACCTCCTCATCTTTTGGTCACTCCTTTTTAGGAACGCGTGTGGCACCCCAGAGCTCAGTTCACAGGACTCCTTGTAAAGTCCTTACGCAATGCCTGTGACCATGTGAAGCTGAGGGGATGAAAAGAAGCAGCAAAAGGAACGGGCTAAGCTGGAAAAGCAGGGATTGCTGAAATTTATTTCTCCTTTTCCTTCCATTGCCCTTGTGAATGTTGTATGTAGCAACAGGAGAATAACCTGGCTACGAATACAAAACTCCTCAGTGAAAGGAAATCTGAAGTACCGCTATGAATCACTAACATTAATTCTTAATAAAATTAGCTCTATGCCAAGCCAAGGCTCACCAAAGACCATATGACTACACTGTTGTGACTGAGCAGACGCTATCTACTCTTTGGGTAAGGTGTGTAGGGAGTTGCTCCTCTCCTTCAACAGCGTTGTGAAAGTGTATTTTCGAAGAAGGAAAGATAGAGGTGGAAAAATATGGTGGCACTGGGTCATGATGTTATTCCAGGATGTTGGCTTTGGGCCTCTGATCCAACAGAGAGGCAGGCGACCTCCCCATTTCTTTCTGTATATTAAAAAAAAAAATAAATCTTTTGAATCACGATACATATTTCGATCTCTTACAATTCTAGATTAAGTGACTGGTTGCAGATTTCTGTAGTCCCCATCAGATTATGGTCGCGAAGTCCAGTGTGGGGTAGACAAATGAACACCCAAAGAGTCTTCATGTAGAGGCAAAGCTCTGAATGCTGACCGACCAACACGGCGTCCACACTTCGCCTCTCCAGTGGCTCTGGTTGTAACAGCACGTCATTTGTGAGAAACAGCCCTGATAGTAGTCCTGCATTTCCTACACCGAAATTGGCTTTTGGTTCCCCCTCCCCGGCAGGTTGGAGTGCATGTCACGGCGAAGGCTGGCTGTCCTCCACGCCTTTCACCGGGCTCTGATGTATGGTTGGACATGTGCGGAGTGCTGGCGGCGGTGCGGGCTCTGGAAGCCTTCAAGATAAAAGGCGCTTTCTGAAAGTAAGATTACTTTTATTACTGAGATGATGTGAAACTGTTTGTTTTATTAGGTATCTTTTCAAATCATTTAATTATCATATTAGTTGTTTTCATAGCTTATATTCTAAGGGCACAATTGTGTGACTGAATGAAAGATTGCCTCCTGCCAATTTCATTGTACAAACAGCCTGGAGCTCTCTCTGCCTTAAATATATATCCAGAAGTGGGCTGAATGTGTGTGGGAAGTGGAGAGAGACTTTGGAAACAAAAAGGGAGCTCTTACCCAAGTTCTCTTTTTAAGACTTTTGTTCACACATCGGCATTTTCTAAAATAGCTAACGATCCTTTGAAGACTGAAACAAAAAGTAGTTCTGTGCTCTGCTCAATGCTCAACAAATGATTTCACAGTTGTTTACAATCAATAAAATTTTGCTTTGGCCATATCAAGGTAAATATCAAAAATCACAAAATTCTGTGATTGCACATTTGGGAAACTTCTGCTTTTCCACATGAAACATAATGCAACGCTGGAATATTGGGACTGCCAAAAAGCATATCTCCACACCATATAAATGGTGCAATTGCAAAAATTATTAACCTACAGAACTTAAAGCCAGCAAGGTTGTAGAAAAATTATATAGGGATATAGAGAAATTGGTAAATAGAATTGTTATCATGCATGATTTTTTTTTTTTTTTTTTTTTTTAACTTTTCCAGGGTTTTTCCCCCTTTGGATCGAGGAGTTAAAAATGTAGTGGCACAAGAATTCCAAAATATTTCTAGAAAAGAAAAAAGCAACCTTCAGAAGATGCAATCCACTATAGAACACTTCTGTAGGTCAAAACTATATTCTTCCTTTTCCTCCTTCCAAAGAAGAAACCACATTTTTTCATCAGAGTAAGCATTTTGGTCACAATACAATTGCAGTTTCCAAAACTGCATTTTCCAGGTGAAATATTCTTCTCACAAGAGGTTTGGTCCATCCTCTCCCTTTTTCCCTCATCTGCTGGTATACCACACTGGCAGGAAAAGCATCTCCAGTGTGCTGGAAAAACCTATGACCACCACGTACTCCAGGCCCTATTCAGAAAGCCCTGGAGGGGGTCAGACTGGTGAGCTCCAGGTCCATATTCCCAGCCAGATGTTCCACAGGGGGACACAGGCTGTCACCACACCAGCTGGTGACTGCAAAGCACCTGCAGGGAAGCCGCCGTGCTTTTCCCAGCCACCGCAGCTGCGAGAGCATTGCTGTTTGCTGAGGTACTCAACTGGTCCTCATCCAGCTGTGCTCCGCTGGACACTTCTTAATGAAACGAAGGAGGGCTGCTGATAGCACGGTGACACTAACGTTGGCCAGCTGACAACTGAAAGCTGTCTCTACACACACCCTTGATTGGACTCGGTGTCCTTCCTTTGACCCTCAACTCCTTCCTCTGAGAAATGAGCTATTTCAATATATCTTTTTCCTATTTTTCTTCCAGCAAAGAGGATATTTCTCATTTATCGCTCATACTCATATTTGCCTATCTTCTGAAGAAGTGAACACATCTAGTGGGTGGTTGGTGAGTTTGAGGGCATTTGGTGGGAAGGGTTCAGGAAATACTCAGTACTGCTCAGGTAGCTTGTGATAGCAACCTCCTCACAGTTTGTTGGAGGATTTTCTTTCCAATATCTGAATAAAACACACGTGCGGAAAAGCCTGATCCTATTCTAGGACTGTCCACCTTCTCAGGGCTCGTCCTCTTGTACGGTACAAAAGGGAGAAAAAAACCTTACCGAGCGCTGAATTTCCCAGGAGGATATGGCTGAGCTTACCTGCAACTAAGTCACAGTCCATCCCGTACCTCAGATTCATCCTTCCCAGTCCATCTGTGAGGATTAGACTTCACACGCTTGTTGAGATGGTCATACCAAATATAACACAATTTGGGAACACGGGATGCTTATTGTTCCAGGATGATTTCTTAAATACATCACTAGCGTGTTTTTATGTTCGATTAGATGTACCAGAATGGTTGGAGGGCACCTGAAGTTGATGCTGAGATGGCTGAAGCCACCCAGGGAGGGACGTGGGCAAGGGGAGCAGTCCGGCAATGGGCCAGAACAGGTCTACAGTCACCCAAGCCAAAAGGCTTCAGGAGCACTGCTGCAAGAAAAGTTTTTCTACTTGCAATAGTCAATTGTATACTCTTTGCAGTTTAATTTGTTGCTCTCGTGCTTTCCTGGGGTTCCCACTGCCAGCAGTGGAGAAGTCAAAAATATTCGCAGAAGACAATCATGGAGGGGTTGCCACAAAGTGCCACACACTATTATCAATACGCAGCAGCAAAGTGCTCCTCCAGGTGTCTGCATGGGAAAAGTCTTAAATGCAAAACCTCTGTGCTAGACCAAGAAAAGCTCCCCAAATAATTGAGGAGCAGGGAGAAAAGCAAATTTTCTCCCCAAATGGGATATTATACAGCATGTTTCTGTCTGAACAACAAAAATGATCGAGAGGAAAACTGAGGAGATTAAAGACACAAAATCAAAATGCTGATCATTCTAAACTGAGTGTAAAGGTTTTTGTCAACCTGTGGCCAAACTTACATGCTACCACGTACAATCAGACAAACAGGGAAAGCGCCAGATAAAATCACATTGTGAGAACCAGAATCTTAATTATGTTTTTAAAATTATGATGGTTCAAAACGTAGCAATTTTTTAATGACGCTGCTCTGAGCACCTCCCCATCCTAAAGAGTGCTGCATCTAAAAACCTAGGGCTCAGAATGGGAATGTCAATGGTGGCTAAAGGGGAAGGATTTTTCTCTTCCTCAGTTTCCCACCATGGAAAATGTCTACTAATGAACACAAAGAGCAAGGCAACAGCTTGCAAAAATGCAAAGTCAAGCTTATCTGTGGCCCACCTCTACAGCAATCTTGTTTACCCATCAACAACTCTGGCACGATTTCTTCTTCATTCACATTCCTCAACAGCAGCCTTTATTATATGGTGTACCACATCCTAACATTAATTAGCACTTCGCTGGCAGGCTAAGTATCATTTTTCAAAAGAACTGCAATTAACAAAATAAAACAAATCCCCTTTTAGTTCAAGCAGCATTGCTTCTTTCCCTCTCTTCAAAGTGATGGTGTCAAATTGTTGCTTTCCTCTCACAGCTTGCTGTAAACCAGCAACAATGGAAATATTTTCCAATGCACGACAGTTTTCACTTGCGTACCACCTTTCACCTGAACATTTTAAGACACTTGGCAAAGCAAAGAGTGGGGAAGGACATTGATTTTCTTTGATTTTTCTTCAGCTTATATAGGGAGCTGCAGGCAAAGACGTGGTAAGTAACTCACCTCAGGTTACAGAATGACTCATCAGCAAAGTCAATAATAAAGCCCGGTTTTCTGGACTCTCTTGATTATTCTTTTCACAAGATAATCCAACAAATGCAATGATTTCACTTCAACTTGAAATTTGGTAATGTGTCTTTCTTGGAAAAAAGTGCTCTGTTTGTGTTGGGGAAACATCCTGGTTTACTCATTGTGTTGATATAGTAAATCGCCAGCCCGTCCAGCCTTTGAGACCAATGCCAATGACAGTCTGAATGCAGAGCTTGTGAATGACTCTTACACAGCCATCAGCTTGAAAGCTGTCTAGCAAATTCACAAATGTGAAACTGTAATACTACAGCAGTAGTAGTCTGCAACAGCTGGGAAACCACAGACGTCTTAATGGCAACGAACAGAACATAATCAGTTGAAATATTCTGTATTTCTTTGGTGGTTTGCAACATGATCTTCTCTCTGTGGAGAAAATTCTTAATAGATGGGGCTTAAAGAATTATTTCCCTATTTTTTTGAAATAAATTCAGTGGAAAAAAAAAAAAGAATTGTTCAACTTGAAGTTTTGTATGTAAAACCAGCTTAGATTTGTCATTAGAATACCATGGCTGAAGTGTCAACAAAGCATAAAAATATTGACTGGCAATGGTAATCCAGCTCCCTGAGGGGCAGCCTGAGATCCTCATGGTGCCATGGCCTCTAGGCAGGATTTTCTGGCTGGATTGGTTCTTCTATGGATGGCAGCAGCTTCCCCTCACCAGGGGTATTGCCAGGCTCAGGAAGGAGTGCGGAGGTCTGAGACAGCCCCCCCCAGTGCTCCCACAAAGCCCCATGACAGACTTGCTGGTGCTTTTTGATATTGCTGGGTGGGCCTTTCAGTTGATTATGTACTCAGAGGTGGGAGAGAAGGCAAGCTTAGAAAAATAGAGTATTGCCTCTGGAACACAGATTTCTCTTTTGGACAAAATTGTTTATCTCAACAAAAAAAAAAGGAAAGAGAAAAAAGAAGGCCTTTTCTCCCCTATAGTGTCTCTATAGGGTCAGCCTCTTCTTACTGGGGGAGACAACAAGGCAGCGCCTTCAGTGACTCGTCCTCACAAGCCAGGCAAAGGCCTTAAAAGACACTTCCAAAAATCACCCGAAATAACCTCCGAAAGGAAAATCTAATCTGTCACATTCAGTTCAGCCCTATTTTGGGTGAAACATGGCAAAGCCATGTGGCAAGCGGTGCTGCGGAGCACACTCTGCAGCAGCGCCTTTCCAACATCTCCCAATGCCAGCAATATCTGTGGTTTGTAATGAACTTTTAGGGTCTCCACGTGGAAAAGGGTGCCGTTGACAAGTGCCATCCCCACCTCATTAAATACTCCTGTGCTGTGAGAAACTATGAGTCCTAGTGTCTTTTTAGCACCTGGGAAGAAGGGTGAAGTTACATCTCTCTTGACGATGACACTGGTCTCTCGGGCAGACCTTGTGCTGCCCACCTTGGAAACTGTCCTGATTTTTTGGGACCCAGGCTTGTATAGCACAGCTGGGATTTAATCAACCCTGTCACACAAATCTCTTGGCTGTGTTTCTAGACCAGAAGAAAAAAAAAAAAAAAAAAAAGAGCTGGGGGAGCCACCAAAAAAGGACTAAAAGCCATACTGGAGGTATCTCCCCTGCAGGCATTATTCCTCTGAATAGGCCAGAGTTTAGGGCAGGTCAAAAGAAAGCTGTTGATCTGGAAATAATGGTGCATGCCGGAAAGACCCCACTGCTGTGCCCGGCCCCCCAGCTGTGTGCCCCACCAGCCAGCACCACAAAAGGAAACACAAACAAAGATTAGCTGCAAAATTATTATTATTATAGCTCCCTGGAAGTATTATTATTATTATTATTTTGATTATTATTATTCTGCTCAGGTAATTAAAGACTGCAGTTTAGCATCAGAGAGCTGAAGCAGCGGTTTCAGAGATGCTCTTGGGAAGGGTAGGTCCATGCTGTCTTAAACTGCTCACCATTGCACTGTTTTCCAAACAGTCTTGCTGTAACATCACCTCTGATAAGGCATTCTAACTATGTTTGCCATCAAATGTCAAAAATAGGTCATGTTTGCAAAAAAACCTAAAAATGACACCATCTTACATGGCATGTTTCGATGTTGGACAGCCCAATGGAGGTTACCCCAGCTAAGTTTCAGTGTACATTCCCTTCTAAGTAGAAATTATAACAAAAACCCCCTCCTTTTACTTTGTTTCATTAGATCACCAAGGCTTTGATGCATCCTCTAAAACTCTACCAGGAAAAAATGTGCTATGTTCTGGGGTGCACGATGTGGCAGACATTGTGTACCAGAATGGTGGAACAAGCTTTTCAACAGGCAGATTTTTCCTACTAGCTATAAATATTCCCCATCAGCCCACTACTAATGCCTTCGTAATGCCTTATTAGAGCCTTCCAGCCAAATGGCAGATGCGGCCACCAGGTGTGATTCTAACTTTAGCAGAAGTTATTATTTCACGCGTATATTGCCTTTTAAAAACAGCTAGGAAGGTCCAGTGAGAATCCATCTGGTTAAAACTTCCCTGAAACAAGGATCAAAACGCTAGACCCAGTTGCACAGGGCTAAGGGCAGGGAGACTACCAACCTCCCCTTTCAGCTGGCTGCTCCAGAGCTCACACAAAGTGGAGAAGGGTCAGGAATGGAAAAACGCTGCCCACTGTTTTGGTTTGAGTCATCCCTGTCTTAAACTTTAGGGGTTTGACCACATACCTGGTGGGTGTAAAATGTCATGTAGAGGAAATCGGCAGAGGCAAGTGAAGTAACTCATGGCCCAGAAGCCCCAGCCGAAGCGAGGAGCCCCTGGACAGTAGGCACTGGGAATGGTCTTGTTTGCCCCTCGTCCCACTCCCTGAGTTTCTGTTCGCAAATTCACTAGAGAGAAAGCACTCAGTCACACGGTGCACCCCACTCAAAACCCTCCGGTCCTGCGGTCTCCCCTTCCACGAACACAAATCTTAGACCTCTAAATACATTTCAAGTCTGCTCGCATTGATACACCTGTACTGTACTGCGTGACCTTTTTACCCATCAGCCATAAATAACTGAGGATATCAGAAATGGAAGACCTCCATATAATTTGGTGTTATTAAAAATACTAGTAAAATGGCACAATAGTCACTTTACAGGAACACTTGTAAAGTGACACTTGTAAAGCTCCCAAGTCTGTGGAAATGGATCAAGGAATAAAGAGATATGTATTTAACAGGTGGAAAAAAAAATCCCAGAGTACGTAGCCTGCATGCATCCAGGAGAGCCAGAAGACTTAATCCATAAACTCCTGCAGGCATGAATGGAGGCACCTTCGTCTTCACACAAGGAGTGTTTGTTAAATAGAAGGAATATTGCAAAGCATCCCTTGCCTGGTTTGAATTTTGCACCCTTTATGTTCTGTCACAGTGTGCTGCCTGCAGGTTGGTTGCCAGACTCAGTAAAATAAATCTGGCTGTGAGGATGACTGCTGGTTTTCATGTGTATCCTAACTCAGCGCAACCAGGAAAGATTAGGCAAAGGTGTCTAACGCTCCATCAGGAAAGCCTGGCGTTTATCTACCCACAATTACAAAGGCACAGTACTTCAGTGTAGGACCAGAGCATAGCCAGAAAAGTTACCAATCACGTATTAATCTATAAATATTGTTTCCAAGGATATTCATAATCATAGTTGCTTTCCCTATGGATAAAAATAAACTTTAATGAGTCTTTTTGCTCCTGTTGGCATTTTAAAGCCATTGTAGCTTTGGAAAAGTGACTGAAGCGTCTGTTCATAAGGTGCATCACCTACAAAACTAATAGATCTCTTTCAAATGCAAAATCCTCATTATTGTCAATGCGAGCATTATAATATGTGCTGCCGTCTCAGGTCCCATGAGGAATCTGCCAGGATGGCTATAAACCCAAACATTTTTGCTAGTAAAGTCATGTGTGGTGATTATAGGTACACAAGCTTGGGGCATTCACTGCTTTTCTATATACCTTCAACCTGCAAAGGAAAAACAGGCTTTAACCACCCTGAGAAGATTCCTCCAGACCAAACGCGAGGGTACACAGTGGGGCAGTCATGACCATAGTGAAAGATCTGTATTTCTCTGGCAAATATGCTTCCTGCAGTACCACTCGCCTTTTGAATATACTTGAAAAAACACGTATTAGAACGGCATGTCCCTGTTTGCTTTTCGCACTGACAATTGCCAGAGCTCAGGTTACAAGTACATCAAGTCCCCTATAAGAACGCCAAAGAGTAAAAACGTGCTGCTTCCAAGTGAATGTGGACTCTCCAAAAAAACCTTGGACTATTCCTAGCCTGCGCCGGGTTTCCCCCAGCGTGATATTCTCCCCTCCACAAAAGGCTGGATTCTCTCAATGGGTGAAAGAGGGGGATGATGTGTATCTGTTCAGGTAACCCTCTGCATCGCTGAGGGTTTCAGTGTGCTGAGTCCGTGGGGCTCAGTGGGTACGAGACATCTTTTCTAGTGGCAAACCTGGCTAAAGCCATTCCCGGTGACTGCTGGATTCCTACTCTTATTTCCTTTCAAAGCAACCTAAGGCCCATCAGCTTCAAGAAGAAGAAAAAAAACACCCTAGCCTTATTTCTGTGTTTGATGTATGTGTAACTTATCATTACATTGGGAAAGATACCAATTCACTTACGTCAAATTAACCTGTTGAACATTAATATTAAGCAAGCCCAGTAATTCCTGTCAAACCTAATGCGTTAATAAGTATACAATTATATGTACTCCCGGTCTCTACCATTTCAAGTTAATTAGAGCACAAGCCTTAACAGCTAGTGACACTGCAGCCACTACAGCTGTCTCACTAAATCCAATGCTCCTGTGAAACACCTAGATTAATTTAAAGTCGTGGAGCCACGCCATAGCCGGCAGATACAAAGAGAATGTAAAAGATGGTTCTACAACAGTTATATTTTTCTGAACTTTTCCACTCCTTGACATTAACTGTAATTTCTTTGATTACTACAACTCAGATAGTTCTTCCCCCATCCCATGTTGTTTTTTTTTTTCCCTTTATGCTGCTGCGAGAGCTTTACTCACTGTCACTGTTTCCTTTATATCACCAATTAGTCAGCCAGCTCCCCCTTGTTGTGTGGGGTTTTCATGTGAGTGTGAGAAAGCAGGCATGAAGAAACCTAGGAAAATATGAATGCAAAACCACAAAAAAATGGCAGGCACCGCGAAGGCCAGGTGCAGGCTCTGAAACTGTATGGAACTTAGTTCCAAGTCATCGTAGCATAAACTTGTGGTTAATATTGTCACTGTTGTGTTGGCAGGCTCATTATGCTCTGAACTCTGGGCATTTTTTATTTTTTTTAAGGTACATCCTAAGAGATTCAAGTTCCACCTACCAAAGATATTCAGAAGAAAACACGTAGCTGTGGAATTTCATCGGGAACCAGAGTGCCGCTTGTTAATACATAGAAAAAATATATTTTAAATCAGATCTTAAGTTCTTTAAGCAGAATCAAAGGAACTGCATTTTTCACTGTAGTTATTGGTGCACAGTTACCCTCACTGCGTCCTGCAGAAAAAGCAGACGATATTCAGGTTTTACCCTTTTCTTCTCCCTTCTGTGATGCTTTTACTCATCAGAGCTCGCTGCCCGCCCTTCTCCTCTGGCTGACCTTCCTCACAGCATACGTGCTGTTTCCCACCAGCCCTTTTCTCTCCCATCCTTACTCGTCGTATCACCCGAAGACCCCCTGCCCAAAGCCACGGGGGTGAGGACCGCGCCAGCCGTGTCTCCCTCCCCTGCTAGCTGAGCCCTGGGACAGGCTTCGGTGCCCTTTTTGAACTCACGGGGAGGGTATTTGTGCCCAGCCACCCGCAGCAGTTGCCAGCAGCGATCCACAGCCCTTTCATGCTCCCTCCCTCCCTTTTTGCTCCAGCTGCCGGAGCCGTTATCCCTCCTTCTTCTTCCTCCCCATGGCATTCGGGGCCACAGCTGTTTGATCAGGTCATGGTCCCATAGTCTCACAGGGCTGCCTCTGCAGAGCCAGTGGTAACTAGCGTGATGAACTGCTGGTGGAGAGATCAGATTTTCCTTTTCATTTCTTTTCCACCACCGGGGAACTCTCCCCTGTTCATCTGAGGGTACAGTGGCCATCAAAGCTGCGTGGTGGCTGCTGGATGGCTGGCGAGGCACATGCCAGCTAAAAATCAATATATCTCATACTCCTTTTCTGATTTCTCCCTCCCATTTACCCTTGCAGGCACACAGAAGGAAGAACAGGCGAGCAATGCTGTGGAGTGCTGGTCACACTACTGCTCCTTCAATCACGTAGAGAATTATAAAAGCAGATCACTTATTTGATTTAGTGTGAGGTACCAGAAAACTTTTGGATGGTCACTGCTGCGTGATCTCATGCAGACAAACCACCTGTTAGTGGGCTGTAGCAGCCATAAATTGGTCCTAGGGATGCTTGGATAAAGAACTGTCTTCTCTGTTGTCCCAGGAGAGCTGATTTATCTGTATAAAATATCTATTTAGTCTGCAGAAATTGCCATTAAAATATTAGCTTAGTAATATATTCCATTAGTAATTCCTTTCCATGCTCCCGTGTGCGTGCAGATGTACGTACCTACATAAGTACACACTGCAGTCTATTGGAAGAAATGCAAGCGTATATAACACTGAGACATAAATGTGACTGTTAAGGTTCGGTGGAGATCATAAAAGGTAGGAAATGGTAGAATGAATTCTTACAAAAAAACCCCAACCCAACAACCAGCATCAGGAATAGATAGCAAGGAAGTTTTAAAGTCAGTTGTATATTATACTTGTTTATGTTTCCAGTTCAATTCCTTTTTTTTCCTTTCATGGATAACATAAATTTTGAAATCTGACACCCAGAGTTTTGATTTTGATACACATTTAACAAAGTTATTAACAGATTCTATAGGGGATCAATGTTTTTACATTTTTAAGTGCAAAAGTGGACTTTGCCATAGTCTTTTCTGCTTTATTTTTAATTTTTTATGGATCATTTTCAGAAAAGAAATATTGGTGGTTTGACTTTTTTTTTTTTTTTCTCCTCCTTTTCTCCCTTTTTCTCTTTTTTTGCCATCACCTGTAACAGAAAATCTAGTAGGCTTGTACCATCTCTCTCCTTTTCCCACTCTGTACCTTCTCTTAATTTCTTCAGGTTTTGAAAAGCCATGGAGTGGTGAGAAATGGGATTTTTCAAAAGTTAGTGAGCTGCAGAATGATGCATGGAAAAAGCAGAAGCCCGCTCTGCCTGGCATTTTTCAGTTCCTAGTGATAAGGAGCAATGAGTCCTGAAGACAAGTAATAATGACAATGCCGCTGCTGCTAAAGAAGTAATTCCTTTTTGAATATTGCCAAATAAAAAAACCTGCAGTGGTTCAGAGCGTTTCTCAGGAACACATTCCTCTTCTTTTGTCAAACCCTTATACAGGCATGAAGAATTAAAAGCTGGCTTTTGCAAAACAAGGGTGTTTCACTAGAAATGTTAAGCAATATCTCGATGGTAACACTGTAGAGTGCCTTTACAAAAACGCAGACCAAGAGCCATGCCAGCCAGAAACGGGAACCCAAAGCACCTCTCAAGCTACCAGAAAGGTCTGGTGCTCTAGGAGCATACCTCTGCCAGAGAAAAAAATACACCTGATCCTTTTCTAGCTGCACCAACTCTGTGCCGGCTCTACAGACAACCTGGTGGGTTTTACAATGCGGCGGAATGGGGAAAAGGTGCGTATATGGGTGACAGCGAGAGAAAGGGAGCGAGAGGAATGGGCTTTCTGGACTGCTGAAACATCTCCATTTTCGTGTTCAAGATCAGGAGCCTTTTATTGCACTTCACCTCCAATCTAGCAGAAAACCTCTTCCTCAGGCACGGCTCTTGTGCCAGTTTCGAGATAGATATTCCATTTTGTGTTGGTTTTGGATGTGAAGCCAATATTGGCCAAATCATGGAAACTGAGTTACAGCTTTAAATTTGGAGAGGCAACCGGTTCTCCTGAATGCTTTTAAACACTTTCAGCCCTTTGGATGACAAATGCTCATGCCTGTTTTACCACTAGTCACTTGGAGTAAGACCGTGTGCTCCAAAGGACCAGCTAAACCCTACTAGGTACACAGCTTCTTCTCGAACACCCTTCGCATTACATTAAGTATCTAAAGAAAAGGTATTTATACAAATGAGTCATGTGCCAAGTGGCATTTTCTTTCATTCCAAACAAAGCCACGAGGTTTAGATACGTAAAACGCATAGCTCCGTGTGCCATGCTTTTCCCAGTGCATTTTCAGGCAAAATAACATGCTGGATGCCAAGACTACAAGTTGTTCAACAGCAAATCCATCTATCATTAATGCAGGTATCCATCCTCCAGTGGAAACGGTCTCCATCAACAGCAGACAGTCTTGGCTTTTAATATAATTCAGTGGCAGATAATACAAAGCAGTACTTTCACAACTGGAGCATGGATGAAAAATGACACAGTCCAGGAACATGACAAGTAACAGGCCTGCGGGGTGAAGTTCTGACTGGCTTTAACTGGAAAGCTTGTTTTCTCTCGAGCACACGGGTTTGCCAACTTCAAATGACACTTACTATTTTTGGTAAGGTTGTTGCAAGCCCTCACACATGCTTCATCCAGCACCAGTTCAATAGTATATGATAATCGTTTGGTATTAAATGCTGGCAACAGGGCCAGAAGGTTTCCTTCATGCATCCTCCTACCACTGCCAAGGCAATCAAATT
Source organism: Haliaeetus leucocephalus (assembly GCF_000737465.1). Lineage (NCBI taxonomy): Eukaryota > Metazoa > Chordata > Aves > Accipitriformes > Accipitridae > Haliaeetus > Haliaeetus leucocephalus. Next base: position 8,015,636 of record NW_010972920.1, read on the forward strand.
AATTCTGTTAACAGCCTGCCAAGTCAACTAGCCCACTAAACTGTCCCGTCTTAAAAATGAAATCGAGACATTCATATCAAACCGCGCCGTTTCCCCACCGAGTGTGACGGCTGGAGCCCTGCCAGCGGGAATGACTGCTATCATCATACGATGCCATGCGATGGCTCTAATGAGCTGACATTTCCTGTTGCTAAATTGCCACATCTGAAAGCCAAACCAAATAGTGTTCAACCTCTTCAGAAACCAGACGATGGTTTCTGACTTTTCCTTCTGCCTTCTGTTTCCTCGCTTTCGACGTTTCTCCATCCAAACCTGCCTAGATAAAGAGGTCTGAAGGGAAAAACTGCTCCTGCACCATATGGAATGTATCAGACTGCTCCGCAAAAACGAAGCTGTCTCATGTTGCTTCCCCAGCCTTCGCAGTCTGCACTGCAAACCGAACCATTCCCGCGTCAATAGAAAGAGGCGGCTGCCATGAGCGAGCACCCGGGGCACAGGTTGCCCACACTGACCTGGCTATACCGTTTTGCCCCGGGTCTACACCTGAGCTCCGTTTCCTTCCATATATTTCACTCTCCTCTGGCTGCTTGTTTCAGCAACAGCGAACAATAGCGGCAGAAGGGAGATTTCAAATACCCTTTCTAGGATCTCCAGGGAATCAGTGCAGAGCATTCAAGCTGCTGTCGCTATTACATCTTTTGAGTCTCTCATAATCACTATCTGGCACAGTGAAATGTTAGGGCTTCTCGTCAGAATAATTGCCTTAAATTTTTCATCTGAAGTTTCTCACCTAAAGGGATACTCTTTGGGGGGTCAAATCACAAGTGCGTGTTGAAACCACTGTGGTCTTAAGCCCAGCAGTGCTCACTGACGTAGACACTTCTTCTGAAGCTGGGGCACAACAGGTACACCCAAGGAATATTAATGGGGAGAAAAATTACAGGCTCAGGCCTCCCATGGCAATACAGAGCTAAAAAACCAGGCAGTAATCCTCCGTGATTCTTAACACATGCTCCTCAGCATAGTTAATGAGCTATCAGACAAATCGAGTTGAACAAGCAAGAAAGAGATGCTTTGCTAGAAAGAGATGTTTTGCTAGAAAGACGTATTTTGCTAGAAAGAGGACAGAAAATGGGAAGAATGGCAGAAAGATTTTTTTTTTTCACCCATATAGAGAAGGCCACTAGGTACAAGGCAGTGTAATTTTTCTACGTTGTTATTTGCTAGGCTAGGATAGAATTGGAGAGGGGATTTTATCTACCTGCACCAAGCTGCCCTATTAAGACTATGAACTAAATAGGGGCCTGTTTAGCTGGCAGTGTAATTTTCTTCATAGCCTTCACTTTTGCTCTCCAAATGGTATATGAATTTCATATACCTCAAGCTGTACTTGCAGACTTTTCCTGAATCCACTGCACTGGTAGTCTTGGCTATCCTCCATCAACTTAACTATTAAGTCTCAAAAGTCTGTTATACATTTTATAGACTTGGGGGAAGCTGATTTTGCTAGCATGCAGGCTGCTTGCAAGGGGCTAACACTCATCTGTTCAGTTTGGTTTGCTCTCTTCTGTAGTGACACATTGCATGTTAGTGGCACTAATAAATAAGCAAAAATTACTACACCTCTATCTTTGGACTAGGCTGAATTCAGGGAATGAAGACTATCTACTGCAGGAAAGGGTCTCCTCTGGCAGCAATGTGCCTTATCCAGCAGGGACACTGAAAAATCAACAGTACTGGTAAGAACTGAGTGTGTCTTTACAATTTCCAGTTTTCTACGCCATGAACTGAAGTAAGTCTTCTCTTTAGGGATGCATTAGGTGACAAGAAAAGACCATCAAAAACATGAACACTAGGAATGAGAACTCTTCAGAGTTTGGTAATTTAAGAGGTTTTCAATAAAGGTCTTTTTCCCAGAAGGGAAATAAGGTGGTAATGCCCCAAAGATATCTCAAATAGACTTTTACCTAAGACACAGCCCATAAGATAACCTATTGCTTCCCTGAGAAGTCTGTGATACAGAAGTCAGTGCATTGTGGTTCAATATAATCACTACATACAGCACGCATTCCTTATAATTTTGAAAGCATCCGCTGCATCCCTTCCCACATTAATATGGCAAAGATTTCCAAGGAGGCTTAAAGTGTAGGGAAAATTCATGAAGAAAATAGGTACTGACATGGATAAAAATAATTTTCCTCTTAAAGCACTGAGAAAAGCTACTAATGCCCCATATTTGTCCCCTGCCCAGCCCAATCACTTCCCTTTGCTGGGGATTTCCATTACCAAGACACTGCAATCTAAGTTACAAGTCTGCATGGTTGCACTGAACCAAACCAGCCTTCTGCCTTTGTGTATAATCAATTTGGAACTTCTGAAATTACTAATTAGGAGAAACTGATGCTTAGCCTAGGTACTGATCTATTTTGTGCAACCTGGCCAAAGGCCCATTGTATACAAAATAGATGTAATGAGCTGTGTAGTTTAAATAGAACTATATATTGCGTCAGATGACCAGAAGGTCAATAATTTTCATATACAACCATCACTCCTTCAGGCTTGTCTTTAAAAAGCTTTGTGTAGGAAAAAAAAAAAAAAAAAAGAAAAAAGGCGGCATAAATATAATAGTGTGCCAGGTATGCAATTCAAATAAGAATTGGGTAAATCATGTCATATTGAATAGGAACTGTCCCAAATCTCAACAGGAAACTGAAAATCAGTTCAAGGTGAGTGTGCTCAACTTAGACAGTCCTGAGCAAAGGTTTGGATCCTCTCAGAATAAATGTGTACACGAAATCCCCAAGACTCTGATTTTTAGTAGTCTGGAAATATAGCAAGGATACAGCATTACATACGGTGTTAACTTGATGGTTTGCATTTCTGCCTCAAAACCCAAGTAGGAAAGGGCTTCAACCTTATGTGAAAAATTAGTAAGTACTAATTGAACCCGTTAAATTATTTTGTTCATGTTTAGTTCAAGCTCTAGATGAAAGCTGGCCAGAGTGCCACTGTGCGTGCTTGAGCTGAGCCATCTGAAAGCGGTATGGGCCACAGATGGTACTCAGGATTTTGAAAAATGCAGTCACTCTCAGACGCCAATATATGAGCTCAGGTCCTAAAAGTAGGTACCCAATTGAAAATTACCTAAGAATATTAGATTCGTAAGTCTGAGATAGATACACAAATAAGCAAACAAAACCTGCAAACCTCCCTCCACCCCCACCCCTCCCAATAACACATCTCATCCCAGTCAGGAACAAGGTGGACTTTTCCATACGTTGGAGCTTTTTCTGGAGTTTTTACAGTGCGCGTATAGAAGTGATTTCCAATTTAAAGACCTCTTAGGAATGTGTATATGTCTCATCTTCTACCTACTTAGTAAATCATAAAATCTTGTCACTCCAGTTTAGAAAGAAACTGTCACATTCCCATTACAGCAAAAGCTCAAAGTTTTGTTCTATAGGAGATACTAACATTAGAAATATTCTATCTTTGAAGAGACTGTGCTGTTTAATTTCTAACAATCTGGCATATGTAGTGCTAGACACCATAACAATTTGTTTTTGATGTGATAAGTGGCAAAAGACATTTAGCAATTAGCTTCAGTCTAGAAATTAGTTTTGATTTAAGGGCAATATCACTTGGAATCTAAAAGGCAATATTTAAAATATGAAAAGTATTATTTGCAGTTATGTTAATACAGACAACGTGTTTTTCAGCAAGTGTACTATGATATATGTTACTTTCTGTTGACACGTTGTTTGTTTTCTGATGCAACAGCTGGGTTCATATGAATTGCGTGTAATTACAAGAGGTGATCTTTCAAATTACTGTTTCTCAGAGAAGTCCCAGAGAAGAAAACAGGTCCTTGTGTTAAATAAATGCCCACAGGATCAGCTCTGCTCTCTTTCGACTGAAAGGAAAATGCAGGAAGAAAAATTCAAGTGACTTTCCATTCCTATTTACATGATATTTGCTTTCGTTAACAGGCACACGTAGGCCTGCTGACCTGTTGCTGGAAGGGCGAGCACATTGAAAAGAACAAGAAAAGGAAGGTTACATCCTGAGATGACGATGTACGTTAATTGATTAAGAGAACGTTATGTCATTTCTGAATAGGCTTAGTGTCAAACCCATGCTTCCCTCAAACCCTGGCAGCATTAACAGCATGCTGTTGATAATATAACTCGAGGTCTCACTAACTTTGACAGCTCTGCAAGGGTATTTTGGAAGGATTTAGTGGTTTTGAATAGCTTATTTCACTAACCCATAAAGAAACACTTTCCTTCAACACAAGCACAAGTGGTTATTTTCTATACTTAATAAGGCCAAGGTAAAGAAAACCCAACTGCATATTTTTAAATATTTTATCTTTACACAAGCCTGGGTTATGCAGAGCACAGAGCCATATACATACGTTCACAGAGAAGGTAATAACATCTGACAAAGTCTCAAGAATTGCCTAACTAACTCGCATGTCAAATTTTTCAATCATCGGGAGTACAAAATTTAAAAAAAATAGTCACAATGGAAGTGTTATTAACGATAGGAACCTCCCCATCCAATAAGAAGCTGCATCTTCTGCTCATCTCTAGGGATAGAGAAGCAATGGAAGGTCAACAACTTCTGTGCATTTCCTACGGTATCACTGTATAATATTAAAACCCCATTTTTTCTTTAAGTGTGTGTGGAACATCTATGCCTATAAATGGTCCTGCAACCCTGTGCAGGGCCTATCTATTTATCCTAGAGATTTCCTAACTTATGCAGTGAGAGTGTGGGAAAAATGGAGAGAGCGAGCTGTAGGAGTGAAGGAATTCAAATTTTTCCCAATACTCTTGGTAAGTTTTTAGATGCCCCTGTTCTGTGGTGAACTTCTGATAATGTACTGAAGTCTCTTTCTAGCCATTACAAAAAATTCCATGCAACCAGTGTTGAAAAGTTAGGTTTAATTTATTTTCTATTATTATGAATATTATTACGACATGTAAAAGAGTCTCAAAATCCCTCGGTGTTTCACAGAAGCTTTCTCACATAACACAAGAAGCACTAGCAGGCTAATGACTGCTATGGAATATGCTACTACAGAACGGAATTAATATCTAACATCTCTGGCTCATCTGCATTAACAATCTAGGGGAAGAAATAGTAAGAAGCAGAAATAATTAAGAATAACCATCATCTTCTACCTCCTTGTGAGTCCGTTTCATTAGTCACGGAGTTTTTTGGTTGTTATTTTTTCATCTTGTTTAGATTAAGGGTCATGGTGAAGTCCTGTCATCATCACAGTACTGTGCATATGTACCCCAACAACTCATAGATCAGTGTACACAGGGAATTCATTAAAAATACAATCATTTACTACTAGCTTTGGATTTCTTCAAAATTGACCCTCATCTCCATAACAGCCTTTAAATGCGTTCTGATTGGCAGCCAAGGCCTTTTTTCGGTGGCTTGGCGGAGATGGTCGTATCCCCCTTTCACTGGGGCTAAGAGTGGTTTCAGATGTTATCTTCTTCATATCCTGCCCCATGCTGTCCCAAGTAGATCTGGGATCCATTTGGAGCCCTGCACTTAGTCATCACGTTAGTCATAGACGATGAAAACATTCTGTTCCTGTTCGCTGGCCAAACACTAAATCTCTGCCCTGGAGGATACGCAATAAATACAACACCATTGTGCGCCGAGAAAGCCCGGCTTGGCTGGGTAATGAAGGAAGCGCATGGTGTGATTAATAAATATGCATGAAATGCTTTTTGATGGCAAATTTCTGAAGCTGCAGAATCTATATGACCTCCCCCTGTTTTTCAAGCATGACCTTCAGGGGTGTTAGAAGAGAGAACAGAGACGCACCGAACTGGCACTGAGGAGTGGTGTGTGTCTCATTCCTCAGTCAGCTCCGTCGACGCTCATTTATACTAGGCAAATGCGGTATAAGGGAAAAAAAATTGATTCCAAATGCCATCATAAAACATACTCTATTTTAATCACTGTGTTTTACAGAAAAAGACTGTAAGCAGACAGAGCCAAAATGCAGTCTCCATAGCTTTGACCAAGCACAAACACTGAGTGTACTTCTCACTTCCAAGATTTTCTGTAGCCTTTGACAAATATCTTTACTCATTGTTTGAAAATAAAGGATAAGCATTGTGGTAAGACCCGTGAAAACCAATCAAATTAAATGCCATCCGTATAAACCTGAGAAAAATCTGAAAAGTAAACAATGCCTCCATCAGAGAATTGTTACAACACTTCACTGTTATAATTATTGTAATATTATAATATTTTCCTTAGCAACAGCCTATAGTTTGTTTAAGCTACATAAATTTTGAAGAGGTTGACATTGCGATGATTCAGTGGATAATATAGTTAGCTTCTTGTTAAACTAGAAGTAAAAATTAATCCCATTTCATTTCATAAATGACACCTGATTAAGCTTGCCCAGTGTCTCATATGTCAGAGGACAGCCACCCTGACAGAAGAGCCGAATTGACTGAGAAAAATGACTGGAGAGGACCAAAATAACAACCGTAATAATTCATTCTTCTATTTCAGTTCGAAAAGGAGGTGACTATTCCTGTCTTGCACAGACTTGAAGAAAGTGACTTTCCCAAGGTCACCCGACAGCACATGGACTAGAGTCCAAATTGCCAGGATCCTACCCAATACTCTCCCCATTAGGTTACTGAGGAGATGCTTCATTTCAACACTGTCATTTATTCCTAGCAATGAACACACGCTGCACCTTCTCACTTTAATGCAGTGTATTTTCTCTTTGCATGTTTTAACTCTGGAGTACCTCGGTCCTCTCCCATCATCACCTACGCATTAGGGAACAGTAGTTCGGTGTGTATCATCGTTCACTTTCTCTCTCTCTGCACCCGTATTTCACAACACTGTTGGAATTAGCAGTTTGTAAGCATTCACAAAACAGTTTATTGCACTATTAGAGTTACTCCAATAACAGTAGCAACCCTATTGCCATGTTCTCAGTGGTGTCCCCCACGTCCGTGGCACCTGGAGTGTGGTACATTCGTATTACACCGTGACTTTTGCAGCTGGGAACTGGGCTTGTGTCTGCCCTTGGTACGAAACCTCCTTGAACTCAGCCACAAGTCCATTCCTCTAAGTTTCTAGGGCCATTCAGCTGTTAAAATGTTAAGGTTGGGGTTTTCTACAAAGCCTAGCTAGGAAGGTGTCTTCGGCTTTCGATGACAGTTCCCATTACAGTGATCTTTGTGATTTCCTTACAGCAACTGACCTGAGTCAGTGCAGAAAATAAAAGAATAGATTGCTTTGGAAGGCTGTGAAAGCAGATAAGTCTTTGCTGCAGTATCAGTAAAGCTGTATTCTGCTCCCCCACTTCACCATCTGGAATGACAGTAAAGAGAGCTGAGAAGTTACCATGGTGGTTGCAATAACAACCAATTGCTTTTCTCTGTCTGGGAGCCATCTGATCTGTTTTGCATTCGAAGCCTTTGCTGGAAGGAGTTATGGCACTGTGAATATTATTGTGTTCTTAGTCATACATTTATGAGATACAAAATATTTTCACCGAGCACTTCTTAGAGCCGTTGTAAAGCACTTTGACACTTTTATATGCTGTAGCCAGTCATATTCTTTGCCTTGGTGACTGTGCCTCCCACTATCCCTTTCCCTCTCCCAAATAAAAGAAAATGATGATTTAATCTAGGAGACAAACGCTGAGGGCATCAGCAGATGTGCTTTTGCTTTTTCACACTCTGACTCAGGGTCTTCTCCAAATCCCCAGATGAAGTCCATGCAACCGATTTCATTGCTTTGAAAGGGGTTTGGATCAGACCTTTTTCGTGATCCCGGGGGAGTCCCTTTGCCCCCTCTGCTCAGCACACACTTTTGTGAGAGAGGGATGGCAACAGGAACCTGGCTTCGAACTGTTTGCTTGGGAGCTGCCATATAACTAACTGCATGTTGTCACGATGATGGATAAGGAAACAGTTAATGGTCCAGCTATTATTACTACGGGTTGAGAAGAAGGAATTTTTGTTTATATTTCATTGTTGTTTAAAGTACTCGGAACTAAAGAAAGGAAATATCTAATGATTAATGTTGTGTTTATATTGACTTTCTTTCCATCCACGTTTTCCTAACGCGAAGAAATACTTCCTCAGCACAGAAACACGTTGTTAAGAGGAAGGCGTCAGAGGGCAGAATAAAAGTCTGTCGTGGTTTAACCCCAGCCAGCAACTAAGCACCACGCAGCCGCTCACTCACTCCCCCCCCATCCAGTGGGATGGGGGAGAAAATCAGGAAAAGAAGTAAAACTCCTGGGTTGAGATAAGAACGATTTAATAGAACAGAAAAGAAGAAACTAATAATGATAATGATAACACTAATAAAATGACAACAGTAGTAATAAAAGGATTGGAATGTCCAAATGATGCGCAGGGCAATTGCTCACCCCCCGCCGACCGACACCCAGCCAGTCCCCGAGCGGCGAATCCCCCCCCCCACTTCCCAGTTCCTAAACTAGATGGGACGTCCCATGGTATGGAATACACTGTTGGCCAGTTTGGGTCAGGTGCCCTGGCTGGGCATGAGAAGCTGAAAAATCCTTGACTGTAGTCTAAACACTGCTGAGCAACAACTGAAAACATCAGTGTGTTATCAACATTCTTCACATACTGAACTCAAAACATAGCACTGTACCAGCTACTAGGAAGACAGCTAACTACATCCCAGCTGAAACCAGGACAAAGTCAAAACCCTCTTTTGCACGAGGGCTCTGTTTGGCAGTTTTCAGGACTCGAGCGTGAGAAAGGAGCCATTTCTCAGGCCCCGTTACGGCTGCTTCAAACATGCATGGCACCAGCGGTGGCTGTGTGTGGGACTGGCCGTGTTGCAAGAACCTGTGGGGCTCCTCGCTGGTCCCGGAGAGGGGACGAAGCCGTACTGGTCCCATCGGGGGCTGGCGGTGGCCAGGACGAGGAGCCTGGTAGCTGGCTGCCCCGCTCGGAGGTGCTTTGCTGCTGGGGGATTCCTGGTCCCTCCCCACCCTGCTTCTCCGCGTGTCCCTGCCTGCTCGCCGTGCTTGCCGAGTCCTCCAGCTTCATTGATTTATTTGTTTCTTCACGCAGAGCTCTCCAAGATCAACCCCGAGCCACGGGCAAGCGCCGGGAGAGGTGGCAGAGGAGGAGAGCAGCAAGCTCTTAAAAGTGAGGCTCTCCAGCCATCGCGGGAGGCGGCTGTGCCAAAACGTGAAATGATTGCCTATCCCTGCTTTTGCAAGGTTTTACGGCTCCGTTCACACTTCCATCTGTCTCCCTCCCCCCTTCCTCTTCTTCCCCCTCCCTTCCCCTCTCTCTTTTTTCTGTCGGATGCTTCAAGGAAAAGAAAATTTATGGAAGTGGTTCCAAGAGCTGTTTTCTCTGCCTTGGTGCTAGTCGGTGCACGCTCCTGGCTGGCTCAGCCCTCCCTTCTCCCTGCCCGGCTCCAAAACAACTTCACCTCACACAAAAGATAGATCATGTTACCATTCATTAGCTGCCTCCTGGGCCCCAGCCCCCTGAGCTGGTGAGTGCATCCTTAAAAGTGCCAGGTACATGCAGCTCCCTGCCCTCTGCGCCTCCTTTACAGGATAAAATTCCCTTTCCAGGTTCCCACCCTGGGAAAAGTGTGAATTTCAAGTCTTTTCTGAGACCAAAAAAGTAAATGATGCTAACTTTCTGCGTAGGGACAAGTGGTAGGAAAACCAGGCTGTCTTCCTTTCTGGTCTAATCAGGAGATCGCTTAATAAATTTAAGCTAATAGTTCAGAGCAGTGATACGTGCTCAGTTTTGAGGACAGGCTGTCCGAGTGGCACCGTGCTTGTCCCGCCTCCCCAGGGTCAGCTTCAGGCATGTTCCAGCAGGGAAGGCAGGACCCCCGCTCCCTCCAGCCTCTTCTCCTGCCTCAGCGTGCCGCAAAAGCAGCTCGCCTACCGTGGACGGCAAAATTAATTTTGCCAGGACTTCTGAACTTGCACTGGTCATCCGAGCCCAAGCAGCAACTGCAAAAGGCAGTTCCCCTCCTCTTCCTCTGCCCTCCTCGTACTGTCCCACTCCTTATTCTCTTGCATCTTTCTTTGCCTCCCTCATTTTCTCCCTGGATCTCACTCCCGGGCTTTCAGACCTCAGTATCGCTCTATACCTCCATCAGCGATAAGATTGCAAACTGTGCAAAACTTGAAAACCCTTATTCATTCTCTAATCTCGGTTTCATGCTCCTCTTCTTCTAAACCCAGATGGCCATTTTGTGTCTAGAGCTGGATCCTGATCTCCACAGCAATTTCAAGAATTCAGAGATGCTCGCCGCCTCCCTTCTGCTGGCTCAAACCCAGATCAAATCTGGATTTCGGGGACTGAATTTTCACTTGCATATTTCCATATTCAGACACTGTTCATGGCATAGAGACCACACTGTGGCCGGCTGTGAGAATGGGATTTGCAAACAGTGTATTGCAAAGGCAATGATACAGGTGCTTACTGAGTATCCTGAGACATTTATAACACAATCATAGTTGTTATTAAGAGTACTTAAATAAAACTATTTATTTCCTTTATGCAGTGTTAAATATTTGTAATGACTGATGTTTATAGAGAAAGAGAGATCCCCAAATGGCCTAGTCTGAATTAATAGTTAACATCCTGTAAAATATTTCAAGCAACAAATTCATAAAACACACTCCAGAAAGTGTTTATTTGACTAATGTTGGTATAAAAAAAAATGAGCTCAGAAACTAACTTCTTGTATGACAGGAGTCAGCTGAGATTGATTTTTCTGGAGGTGAGCTGGAAACTTAAAAATGGAGCGGCAGCGCTGACGGGCCCTGAGTCCGGTGACACTTGTGGTGCCGTTACAAAAACTGCCAGGCTGAGATACAGCAGCGGTATAAAAACAAGTCTGTTTTAAGGTTTGTTTCTTGGCCTTCCCTCTGCAATGATGTCTCACCTACAATATAGCCAGTGACTCATCCTTCAATTATTGCTGCTGTCATTCTGGTCCAAATTGCTCGGAGGAAGGGAAGTACTGATAGAGACACTTCGGAAGATTAAAATAACCCTGTCTGCGATGCTTTATAACAGCTTTGCTATAAGGAAGCCGCTTTCTCCACAATTACTTTGTTATGAATTCACTTGCAACACGTTCTTGGAACAGCACAGTTTGTTTCTGGAAACAGGAATTAGTGACAGGAGATTCATTATAGACAGGGAATATTTTCCTTAAAGAAAAGCTGTCAGGTCAAGTCAGGCTTTTATATTACTGTTTGTAAAACAAGGTGTTTACATACCTGTAAACCTGCCATATATATTTTATTTTTTCCCCTGATGAAAGTCACCTTTAGAAAAGTAGGTGGAAACAGTTCTTTGGCACTGGTGGCAGAGCGAGAGCAGAAAAGGCCGAGCCGCCGCTCTTCCCATCCCCTTCCTCCCTTTGCAAGGTGCCAGCCCCGGAGATGAGGTGCCCGGGATGGCCAAGCACCCCAAACTCGGTAGCAAACCCTGCAATATGATAAATAAAAGTGCTAAGAACTCACCCTGCTGCGTATTCCTCCTCTGTAGGCAGCTAGTCAACTGTTTTATCTAGATTATCGTCTCTGAAGGAAAGTATTTATAAGTTGGCAGTCGTGGTCAAAGTGTTTAGACAATTCAGTCAATGGAAAACCCTGAGGGAAAAAGAAAACTAAAACAAAAACTCGAAGACAGAAGGACGTAAGGGGAGTGCAAATCCCGTTTGATAAACTGTGTCTTTAAACAAAACCTGGCCTTTCTTACCCACGGTGAGTACCTAAGGACTGTTACTTTCTTGGCTTCAGAGTGTTTTGCCTCCCAAAGGTGAAGGAAAGCAGGCTTCCTAGATAAAGGATATAAATTAATATAGAAATTAGATGCTCAAATCAGAAACAGGAAAACTGCAAACCACGCGGGATCTCCGCGCTTCTGCTTTCCTTACTGCGGGGCCGGTAGGGTTGGCACTGGACATTTTTGTTCTGGAGTCAACACTTCTGTCCTCTAATTTACCCTGCCATTTGCCCGCCCCCGGGGAAACAAAATTTGCATTCAGATAAACACAGACCCACTCCCAAGCCTACGCAGCCTATTTAATTAAGAGTTTCCGAGTGGAAACCGCACATCATTTCCCCAAATTAAGGGCTGCTTGATAGGAACCCTCCGTCCTGCTCTGGAATAAACAGAGATCAGGAGGCAAGGGGCCAGGTCACCTCCCGAACTCCCATCCCCGTGCAAGCATCAACCATTAGACTGTGCAAACACAGACCTGCGCCTTTGCTGGGAAAAAGAAAACCAGCCGCCCTTGCTGCTGGCCTGGCTCCGGCGAGGGTGGAGCTGGTTTTGCAAGCGTAGGGCTGGAAATGCCTGTCTCCTCCAAGGCGAAAAACCTGGAGGGCGAAAATCCTGGAGGGCGGCCAGGCTCCACTGGTCCGACTGCTGCGGGGAGGAAGGAGCTGTAAGCCAGCAATTAGTAATCCTGCTACTAACAGGAAAGATTGCTGGGAAGTATAAATAGGGTCGCTGTTTATACGCGAGTTAGCGTAGGAAGTCGTGTTGATGATGGTTGGCGTTTTTTTCTTTTTCTTTTTTTTTTTCGGAAAGCTGCCTTGCGTAGGAAAGGATGCGGTTTGTGAGAATCGCAGCGCCTGGGCGAGGGAGAACTTCATGCACGGATGGAGGTTTGGGGCTGGTTTAGGGATTTACCTCACCGATACTATGCATATATATAATCATGCATTAATGAGTTCCATAGCATAAGACAACACGTGTAATCCTTTGGTATATACTGAGTTTTATGCTTACATCGTGGCGTGCAGGGGGAGAGTCTTGGACTTTCAGAGGGATCGTTTTTTATTTTTCCTTCTCGTTGTAGCAGCATTCAAATGTTGTCACGCACACGCAGATCGCCCACAAAGATCCCTGCAGTATTTGAAGGGATAGGAGCTTTTCCAAGCAGCATGAAAAATAAACTCATGAATGCTCCACAAAGTAGTCATAATAAGCACAGAATTAAGGAAAAGAAAGACAGTATAGGCTTTAGAAAGGGAATTTGTTTGTGCAAATGGTAGAGCAAGGAAATACGCCCCTAGAAGAACTGTTGGCATCACTTAATGATTCAGAGGCCTGAGATGAAGAGAAAATAAGGCCTAGAAAGTAACTGGACTTCTAATTTTCACTGACTGCGCAAGTCTCTCTCGTCGTCAGTCACCTTCTGCTTCTCTTTTACTGGCGCAGTTCCTCCGAACATCGAAGGGCTGTGCTGCTAGTGCAGAAGAGTACGGACACGGTGACCCCCTCTTTAGGAGGTGGGCAGAAGCCAGAGGGTAACTGCAAATACCGCAGTAGATAAGCTTTTTGGTATGCATAAGAAGACAAACTCCAAAATACAGGAAGTAGAAATAAGGAAAAATCCCTAACTTTCCTATCCATCTGTCCATCCCCAGGAAAGAGAATGGATTTCACAGGGGGCAGGTTGGAAAAGGAGCCATCAGAGCACAATTACAAATTTCCCTGAGTTCTTACAAACTAAGAATGTTAATTTATTAATAATACTAAAAATGAACTATATTAGGCTAGAGGACAATGACAAAGCATGCCTCTTGGAACATCACCTCATACATTTCATAGCAAATGTAAATTTGAAATCAGTTTCTTAAATATACCAGCCATGTCTCCGCTGGAACTCACAAGCATGTGTAGTTTGGCCAGTCCACCTAACCGCTGGATTAAAGGGAAAAACAGACGTGCTGTGGGGTGCAGGAATTATTAGTGATGACGTGAATCACGTTTGGAGCAATGGGGCAGAATGACAACGTAACACAAAGAGGAAATTCTCTCTGACTTGCCCTTCGCTTTCTTTAATGGCATATCGTTTCTGGTCCAAATTATATAAGGTCCTCAACCGCTAGTTGACAGTACCTGGTGGAGACGACCTTAAAAATTTGCCAGTTTTGTCTTAGATAAATAGATACAGTTTCTTCAGCATTCCCCACACTTCCTCGTACTTACTTTAGAGAGTGCTCCTAATCTGAGGCAGCGATATTTAGCTCTCAAGCAATTGGCAAGTTTTAAAGGATCATTGTATGTTTTCGTGCTCAAGTGATAAATCTGGATGCGAGTTCCTGGCACGGCCAACGGGAACGTGGATGTGTGCTGCAGAAGACAGGTTTACAACATTAAAACCTGGGAGAAATAATTAAGTGAGCCACTTTGGATGAAATCATAATTAAGCCTTATTGGGGTTTGAAAGTTTGGATTTACAATATCTTTCACTCACTGTTTTTCATTTTCATGAACCTCTGGCAGTTTCTGCTTCCAGCTGGGACAAGAAGCAAAGTGGCTAAACACACTGTGAAGAAAACTGTGGGAAACCCATATACTTTCAGGAGGGCATGCTGGCAGTCTCAGGAGAAACTTTGTTCTTTTGAGACACAGAGCTCCGTCATATTTCTCAGGCTGAAGAGTATGAAGTAAAAATTAAGCAGCTGCAGTACTTCGGGGGTTCATTCAAAGTAAAACGTTTTTCCACACAAGGAAAAGAAAATGCCTGAGGTTCAGCTGTGTTTTCCCCCAGGAACCCTTGCCTTGATGCAGGGCACAGCAGAAAACACAAACCTCCCATCCTGGGCAAGGATCAGAGGAAAAAGGACCACGTTCCTTCAAGAGGAAAGTGTAATGCACTGGTCTGGACCATTGATAATGACCACATTCACCAGTATTATGTTCTCCAGTTTCTATGCACTGGGCAAGCAGAAACAGCAGGTGGGATGCAATAGGAAGGACTCCACTGATAGCATTGCTTATAAAATTGTGCGTATTTCAAACAGCACTGAAAATGGTTAAGTTGCTGCGTTAAATATTTTGCAATACTATTCCTTAGAATATGCTACTATCAATACCAAAAATTGGCATTTTGAAGGTTCTAGATTTCACCGTGGACTCTTGCAAAGGGGAAAGTACGTAGAAGTCCAGGAAAGAGACTATGAAAAAATGTGTTCCGTTGTCAGACATACGTTCAGCACTTGTCCATGTGTTGTGAAACACCTGAGCCTGTTTGTGTGCTCTCCACAGCTGTGAAATGACTTTGCAGACTCCCATGTCAGAGCTTTACACCTGCATCCTACCTAGACCTCTGACCTCAGTGCCTATAGGAAAGCTGATTCTGCTCACTGTCACCTTACTTTTTCATGTGGCTAAGGAGGCGGAAACTCCAAGGTTAAGCTTGCAACAGTGTGACTGTGCACTTGTTTGGAATTTTGGCCAATATGTTCATAAATAACGTAAATATCAAAGAATGCAAAATATTGTACAGTGGCAACACCCATTACCTCCAGCACTGGCAAGCTTTATATTATATAAACATTTATGTAATAGAAAAATTCCATTAATTTAGATAATAAAGATTAATACACTAATCTAAAACCACACACCCCTGAAAAGAGCTTGAATGTTTTTTCCATTAGGTCCTGGAAAAAAAAAAACAACAAACCAACTTCTGGTCTCAAATGCCTTGTAGAGCGACTTGCTTTTGGGTCATTTTAAGTGTAGAAGTTGGATAGTAGCTGCCTTCATGCCTCTTGTGTAGAATTAATAAAATTAGCCTATTCTCTCCAGAGGTTATTGGGACAGACTAAAAAGAGTAGACTTTCTGGTAAGAGAAACAGCAAAGAAGTGGTGGAGACGGAGGCCCTGAGTTGGGAGAGTGCCTAAGCACCTCCCCGATGGTGGACCTTTGAGCTTGGAAAGCACTACCCACTTCATTGGGACTACCCACATACTCAAAGCTAAAGAGATGCTGACTTTCCCCTTTGCTCCCCACAAAGAAACAAATGAAGGAGACCTACCCAGCCTGTCTATTCAGGCAAGAAAGGGGACAATCAGGAGGAAATCACATGGTTCAGTGAAACTACTGGGTAATAATGTGGCAAGTACTCTCCTAAGATTAAGAATGCAACAGATGTTTCAGAAGGATAAGATACCTTCTCCTGGGGTTATACTCACTGGGCTAAAATTACAAGGACTTCCCGATGTTCACTTTTTGATGGCAACATCTGGGCTCAGGAGGCTGGTTTTGCTCCCACAGACAGTGACATTCCTGTTATATTTAAGGAGATGACAGTGCATCTGAGGTGAAACATCCTAGGTCTTGCTCATGGGAGAGCACCCTGTCCGTTCAGCTGCCAAATTTCTCATTTCCAGCCACGACACAGATCGCATGAAAATCAAGGAACTGAAAAAGAGATGCAGGAGGATATAAGTAGCTGGGTGGATGGATACCACGGCTGTCACGAGCTCCTTTCTCACCCACAATATATTCACAGTTCATCTACGATATTCCCCGGTTCAATTCATCCGTGGCTTGTCAGGTTGCTAACTTCAAGTACCTGTGCAATGACATGCTGCGGACCTCTCCTGGGTTTGGGACTGGGCACGTATCTCACCGCCTTCCAGAATCAAGATTTAAAAGTAAATTTTAAGACCTAAACCCCATGCAATATAGAAAGGGTGTGGAATTAGGCTTCCACTTCAAGTGTCTCGGTAATCAAAGCAGTGTCCAAACCCTCCATCTGGTTTGGGTTATCTGGAAGTAGTCCAGCACGCTAGATTATCCAGATAGATAGTGAGTTATATATGTTAATGGGGAATTTAAGTAATATGATTTACAAATGGCAAGTACACACTCCTCTGGTTTCCCAGCTAAATCCCAGGAATGCATTGCTTGGAATTTCACAGAGCAATTATAAAACCCCCAGCACACTCCTTGTATTCCTTCTTAGGGAAATACAGTACCAAAGATCATTATAACTCCCTTTTCAAAACTGATTTTACTCCTTAGGCCTAATTCTATAGAAAACAACACCATGCCACATTGCAAAACCATGCTTTCATCGCAGCTTTTGCACTTCATTAGTCTTTCTCATTCTTGCACACCCTACAAATAGCAGAACACAAATGAAGACTGAAACCAACCAGCGGAGTGACAGACTGACAAAGCCAGATTAATACCAATTTTCCTAATAAAATCCCACACCATCAGTGTCAGGCTGAGTTTAATCCTAAACCTTATAACCGCAGATAGTCATGGCAGTGTTGGCTGCTTTCTCTTAGAAACAACCCCCCGGCCACTGCTGGAGACGCAGTACCTAAATTAGATTGTCTCTCAGCTGGGTATTGTGTGGCACCAGAGAAGAGTGGAAATAACCTCCCTGCAAGGATAATGAAACGCACACTGTAAACGTTTGCTGAAACCATACACCTTGCCTGATTCTTCTATTATCAAATTCAAGTTTATAGGCATTTTATTTAGGAGTGTATCAGTTATCTTTGCTTGTAACATTAGCAACTGCTATTAAAGGTAATCAGTAGGAGGTGAGTGGAAATAGGGAGAAGGTGATAGCTCTGACTGACATCTTTACTGGCATGGGACAATGGAGCAGTTTATGAAGCTTTTCTAGTGGTGCCCCCAAAACCAATCAAGATTGGCTCCATGATGTCTTGCCAAGAACGCTATAATCCTCCTCCACAACCTCTTCAGGAGGAGCCAGTGACATAAGAGCTTCACAGGAGGTCACACTGCTACATCAGCAGATGCTCGTAGACATGTAAGGCATAAGATGTGCATAGGCATAAGTCTGCCCTGAAACCTGGGTTCTCCCTCTGGGGTTGAAGGAGCATTTGGGGTAGGTTTAATGTGGGGGCAAAAGGGTCCATTTCTTTTTGAGGTGATCGGTATGGGCATGCTACCTTCAGCAAGGAACCATTCTGGTATCTCCAGAACCATTTTGGAGTATCTATCTTGTTAAAACTACTGCACTTGTCTGAGGCTGGAGTCAATTTTCATTCAAAGGGGCAGGGATGGGTGGTTCCTGCTCTCTCTTCATGGCTGTACTGTTTGCATTTTCTGCAACCTTCAAGTGATAAAAGGAGTACAATAATATCTGTACGTTGTCTCCCAGCCAAACTGTCAGCTCAGCTGGTCCAGCAGATAAGCAGCCTCAGAGATTTTCTAAACCAACTTCCAAGCCATACATAGGAGATACAGGGTACTTTATAAAGCAAAACCAGATCATTTCTCAGTCTAAAGCCACCCGTGAAGTGTCAGTCTACAGGAATCAATTCACACATGTTTTAATCAACTTGTAGGTTACACTGGATATATGGGAATAGTTAAATTTATAGAGCTTGGAGTCTGGCCCATTAAACTCTGTCTATACTGTTTTAACACTTCTGGAAGCCTACATTCAGATTTGCCTCGGGTCATGATTGAAATGAATACTCCTACTTCCAGCAAAATACCAAGCACAGATCCATCAATGTGTACGGAAAACACACCAAAAGCTTCCCCGTGCTGTCCGCAGGGCTGCCGAGGGACCGGGGAGCACCGGGCAGCGGGGATGTGCAGGGACATCCCACCACCGAGCCCACGGCTCTGGTTTGAGCCGCTGGTTACGTACGTGGAGGAAAACAAACCTTGCCAACCATACACGAGCAGAAACGTGCCTTGCTATAATCGGCTGAGATGAGACCCAGCTGTTTGCTGAAGCGATCTCAGTTACCGACTGCTAATTTGGATATTTTCGAAGCATCTGCAGGTTTGCTCTTATCGACGGTAGGGTTTTCTACCGCGTTTTCTCTTGGAGCAGATTTGGCTGATAGCATCAGCATTTGCGCGTGGCAGCATTAACAGCCCTGCCTATGCAGGTACTGTGGAAACCAGAGACAGGGGTTTTGCCAGTCAGGACAGGAATGTTTATTTAAATGTAAGGAGAGAACCAGATCTGCAGCTGCTGTATCTGCAACGAGTCTCAGAGGGGTACCCAAGGCAAAAACTGACCTGCTTGGAAAAAAACCATTGTGCCCTGTGAAATGGAAAAGAAAAAAAAACAACCCACAACCCAAACTCTTGCAAGAATATGCGCTCCCCATACTGAAAACACATTTTTGGTTTCCAGAAAAGACAGCTATGGCATGCATGCCTCGGGTTGCCCAATGACAGGCAGGCTTACGTGCTGAATATCAACATGAGAATTTGCGAAGGTAATTACTTCAATTATCTCGTTACCTTGGCAACCCCATAACACGCACTCAGGCTTTAATGAGTCACCGTCACAGACCGACCGGGGGCTCCCATGGAAGGCAGGAGCCCTCTCCCAGAGCCCCGCAGCTCCCCGGGAAGCTTGATAAGTAAAATTGCCATTACTGAGCCAAATTCTGGCCTGGATGCCAGCGCTGTGAATCCGGAGTAATGTCACTGAGTGACTGCAGCTTCTTTGTGTATACTCAAGAACACCAACTGATGGATAAACGGTTGTACAAAGACTGTTTTCAAAACACTGCACTGCATAGCCTGCATAAGTTATTTTATGTATGTTAACAAAAGTATGTAGAATATATAACTTCCATATCTTATTCTATATTATATACATCTATACATACCCCTATATAGCTAGGCATAAAAATATTCTGAACAGATAGGTTGATTTTGATTGTATTATCCTAGTTACATAGTAACTGCAAATATCCAGAAAGAGCAAGAAAAATGATAAAAGTTCCTGGGAAAGCTTGTACTAAGATGACAAGAAAAATATTTTATGTAATCAGTGAAGGAATTGAGTAATAGGAAACATAATAGAATATATAAAACAAGGCTCGTGGTAATGAAATGATAATGAACTGGGGCTCTTATTCATCTCTTTGTGCAAGAAGATGACCTGAAAATAAAAGGAAAACACACACATATACATTTTTGGTGCGCAATCCCTTGCCGCATGCAATCCTTGCACACACCGCTGCAGCAGTATGGGCAGATCACGGTGTTTTAGGAGCACCGTATAGTTACAACACTTGCTAAATCAAAAGTTTGCCCAGGAAACCAACTCTCATGCACAAGCTGACCATGTGGGAAAGGTCAGAAAGGAGTCTCACTTCAGGCCAAGTAAATCCCTCTCCAGCTACTTTTTAATGAAATATTAATTTAAAACTCAGCAAACCCCACTTTTGTTGTAATGAGGAAAAAGCAACTGAGAAAAAGAAAAGAGCTTTTAGTCCAAAGCTTTGGAGCTTGTGAATGTTTTGTTTCTGGAAATTTATTCTTTTTTGTTTTACTACTGTGCCCGTGCCTACAAACTGATCTTTTTTCCACTGGTGGTGGGTGACAGGCTATTTTGCAGACAAAAGACACCAAAACATTTGTACTGGATACTCAGAAATGACCAATTCAGCCTGATGTACAAACACTACCTCTAGTTCACATTTGACTATAAGAAATACATATTTTCCTTTCCTTCTCTCCTTTTTTACTCTTGCTTGCCTAGCTTTCTTTTAAGTTGGAGAAAAAAAAATCAGAAAAATCAGCAAATAACTTTGCAAGTAAACCAGAATAATTTTGACTACCAAGTTGTTAATACCACTAACCTAAATTAAGCAAGATGGAAGAAATGCAGCTAGGGTTGCTGCATATATTTCCCATGAAGCTGGTAGCAGAGGAGAGCTAGGAGCATGCACAGGTATTGAACAGATAGAAATCTCAAAAAACACCTGCATCGTGGCAGCAGCTACAGGGTGCAAAAGTAACAACATTTCCCCGTGCAATCACAACAAATTGTTTTTAATCACAAACAAATGGGATTCATAATCAGTTTTCTAAAGTCAATCTAATGAAGCCCCAGCAACTCCCAGCTGAAGAATTACTTTAGAGGGTGAGGGAATACCTATAGGTCAATTTACATACCTTGGCAGCAACATGCAAGCCAATGGGGATATCCAGAAGGAAATAAGGTCACAAATTGGCAGGGCGGCAGCTGCATTTACCAGTTTAAACAAGATTCGGTTGTCGAAAATCTACGTCTTAAAGGCCAAATCAGCAACTCATAGACCAAACTATGAATCTTCAACTCAAATGTTATTTCCATCTGAACATATGGATATGAAACCTGGATGTCCCCCAGAGGCTCACGGGCAGGCAACTTAAAGCTTTGAAAGAAAATGCCTCAGAAATGCTAAATGGAATGAAAATATGAAATGGAATGGATTTGTATGAAAGTCAGGAGCTATCAAGGAGCTCGATAGCTCCGTACCTCTGGCAAATGAAATGGGTGCATTTGGGACACATGTCAAGAATGAAGGCAAACATCTGCCCCCTTAGAGATGCCACAGGTTAACGGGGGGAATGGCTGCACGGGACTGATTGCACGACTCCATCAAACGTGCTCAGAGGATGCATGAGAGCAGAAAATTTTCCTAGACCATTTTTTCCCTCCCCAAGGACATTCTAGTTAGACTGTGTTATGCTTCTTTGGGATGTTACTTGAGTCTACAGGTTCCTAGAAATATTAACGCTGTATTGAACTGATATTGGAACTCCTGAGTTTATAATTGATTTCAGATTGAAGGGAAAGAATTCTTTTTTTAAGAGTGGATTTTTCTTAATCACGGGAATGTATTTTTAAAATCTTACATTTACAAGAAAACTTCTGCCCAGTAACCCTTAGATACCAAAACCATGGAGAGATTGATGTCAGTGAAACTAGCTCTTTCATTTAAAACATACACAAAGAACAATTGAATTCATGCTTACAAACACCTCCAGCAGCTGAGGCTGGGGAGTCACTCCAGCAATTTCAATGTGAGCATCCAGGGTGCCGCAAACTCTGGCAATGCATCTTTCCCAAAGGAACCGAAGCCAGCGCTGCTGCTGCACGGGACTCCAGAAGCAGCTTTCCACCAAGCTCCCTGCCCTGCCGTAGTCTCCTGCCTGCTCTTCGTGCAGTTGTACACATCCAACCTCGCTGGATTCGGGATGTCTACAACACAGGCAACTCTACTGCCTACTGAATGTGATGGGTAGGATCTCGAAGGATTTAAGCTGTCACTATCAATCACTGCCAGTGAAAAGGCTGTTTTCCAGGTGGCACAAACAAGCTCTGATTGGAAATCCTTTCCTAGCACGGTTTCTTGTGACTGGGGGAAAATATTTTGTTTGTTTTCTGATCTCGATGTGAGGGTATTTCAGATGCTGTGAGCAATCCACCGTGTTGGACTAGATGCACAAACAGCAGGAGGTAGCTCACAGTCAAGGGAGAACAAGAGAGAAAATAATGAATTACTGGAACAGCGCTGGCCACTTCAGTAAGAACACCAGTCATCTAATGAAAATATTGACATTTATGGGAATCCACAGACAGAATTAGACATAGTTGTGGTCTCCGCTACTGTATCACTTTTCATAATGTTTTATTTCTGTTTACCTTCCAAAACAAACTACTGTAACTAATATGTTTATAATAATTAAGGAGGAGACAGCCAAGTTCAAGAGAAGAATGGCCTCTGAAATTCTTGCTTTTCCCAGCTGGAATGCTTAATTGGGCTGGGGACTTCTTTTCTCTCCCTAATCAGATAGGAAAGCTGGGAGAAATGAACGGGGACCCTAATTATCGCTGGTAGAACTTCATGAAAAACAATGTGCTTACACAAGGGATTCATTTAATACATTGTCCTTTGCTAATCATACAATTAGCAGCTAAATAACCAGAATGGATATATTTGTATGTATGTATATGTGTGTTTGTGTGTGTATATATATATATGTATGTGTGTGAGTGGGTATATTTATACATAAGAATGCCATATACATGCCACCCTGGTCAATTCTGAAGCTGGAGGTTGTGCACGGTGCCCTGAATCAGTCTGATAGTATGTTATCTCGGGGACAATCTCTCTTCAGGGCTCAAAGTGTCTTTTGTTGTCTGTCATTGCACTGGAGCTGACAGGACACAGACTGTGCCTGGGAGGAACAGGGAGACAGCTTTCTCAGTCGAAAGATCTGTGGCTATTTTGCAACCCCAAACTGTCCCAAACCTGAGGGTTTTCACTCCAGGAGGAATGCGATTGCACCGAGCGTTACGAAGGCACGAGGGTGTTTGCAGTTTTGCAAGACTGACTCGGGCTGATCGCTGTGGCTGGAAAGTCTGTCCCATGCACGCATTGACTCTAATCCCTTAATCTCACTGAGAAAAATATATTCTTTGCACGTTCTCTTAATTACTCAAGAGGGAAGGCCTGGCTCAGCATGTAGCAGAATTCAGCTTATTATATTGCCTTCAGTCTTCTTGCTCTGGGAGCAAACCAGAGCTACCCTTCTTGATCTACCGGTGGTGAAGGCTTCCTCAGGTTTGTCTATGCGATGCTCATAAATCTGGCTGTCACCGCAAGGATAAGCATCTATCGGCCTCTCATGGCTTTCCATCTGCCCAGCCACGCTCTTCTGTGGCGGGATCGGAGAGGTGATTTCTTAAAGATAATCATGACGTGGATCTGCCAGTTATGAAGTCATGTTTATTCCTTCTGGGCCAAAAAATTGTCAGGAGAACATGTTTTAAACCCGAGGCATGCACATCTCTTCTTTCAAAAAAGCTGTGTGCCCTTTCAGTAGTTAGCAATCTATTTTTTGACACTTTGTTAATCACGTCAGCTTGTTCCTTAAAAGTATCGATTTTGTTTCCAAACAAGTGACCAAGTAAATGAATACAACCCCTCAAACCCAAAACAAACAGTGAAGATTTCCTTAACTGAAGATTGAAGGGTCTAAAATGAGCCTGACATTCACTTTAAACACTCTGTATTGCTAAAAGAGATTAACTGACATGCAAAACCAGCAGGCAGCAGAAATGCATTTCTTGCTGTCAACATTTCTTTCAAATTTTAAATTACAGGGCGTGCACAAAAGATTTCTTCAGGTTCTGCACAGAGCTTAAGGGAAAATATTGACCTTGGAAATGTAACTCTCTCTCACTACAGTAAATATATTCTCTTCTCCACCATAATCACTGTTGTCTGAAGTCATTTATCGTTTGAAGACTACCTCGTAGCACTGACAAATACTACATTTCCCATTTACTTCTAAACAAACTTTTCTGCTATTTGCAGATCGTGGGTGCTTTATGTAGTGGTTACAATTAAAGCATCAGTTACCACATAGGTACTGGAATCAGTCTTTCATTCTAAAAATAGGCAAGTGCTGTGTAGCAGCTAAAAGTTTAAATAACAACTTTTCTGAAATAGGCCAACCATGCTTAGGTTTGGGAAAGGATGAAACTGATTTGAAATACTCGATTTTTAAAAAGGACAGTAGAAAGGATGAATTTTTCCATTTATCAAATCTGAGCATGAAAATCTGTTTTATTTAGCTCTATAAGTTATGTAGCAGTTATGCTGGAAAGATATAACATATCTGTGATACCATAGCTTTAGAAGAATCATGATAGAGCTTTAAATCAAAAGATTTTATCCCATTCAATACTAAACCTGCAATGATAGGATATGGCAATATAAGGATTCTACAACCAAAAAGGGATTAAAATAAAATATTCATAAACCCAGTGCATCTCCACACATTCTCCTAATTTGAAATGGAGTCGTGTTTGTGTGGCTAATGCTGTGAAAAGTTACTGGTTAAAAATACCAGAATTTACTTTGGTGTCATCTTCTGGGGGCAGGAGTCTCCGAATCTGGAAAGCATTTAGGTTTCACAAAAGGATATGAGAAAACATTCCTGACAAAGCCTCTGCGCTCCTACTTGATTTGAATTTTTGACTCGCGTGTTGCAAGCTGCTAAACTCTCTGAGCATGACACTGAGAGAGTGGGGCATGCTCTGGTTCTCAGCTTTCTCTCTTTCTTGGTATGTGATGGGTTCTCCACTGTTGTGCTGAAGGCACAGCGGCAGGGAGTCCTGTCCGCCTCGCGGGAACCCCTGCGGCATCACCTATCTGGAAAATCACTAGCAGACAAATGTTAGAACCTGTTTCTTAAATCTGTTTTTGAAACTTCCTATGCTACTTTTTTTTTAATTTGCAGGGTTTATCCCATGACCAATTTTGGATGTTAATGGTTTGCATTTTAGAAAACGATCTTGCTGGTTATTTATGCCCTATATCTCTATTTCAGTTATGCATTCAGCAGCTGGACTCCATATGGAAATGTTAGTAATTTTAACTGAATGAAGACCTTTGCAGATAAGGGATAGGAAACATGATCTTTTTTCCTATTTGGTTCCTAATCATATGCCATTAAAGAGAAGTATATACGGAACAGGATATTTTTCCCAATATTATGATTTACTATATCAATTTCAACCAGCAACTTGGGCCCTGGCATAGGAAGCAAAGAAAGAAATGTTTTCCTTTAGAGTTGTGAGCAGGAATTAATTGGACTGAATGTTGCACTACCAGTTTGAAGGAGCTCGACCTCGAGCAAGACCTTCTTCCTGTAGGAACTATCGTCTTTTTCACTTTCCTACCTCCCTCACAAACATTTCTGCCTGGGAACCAGCTCATAAAAAGCCCTGCCACCCCCAGGAATCACACTGGTTTGCTAATACACACCCACGCTGGACTGAGTTTATAAATATCTAAGCAAAAATATACTAGCCTCTTTATTTGGGTAGCACATAAGGGTCGCTCAACTGTACGTACAACCCAGAGACATTTGCAGAGACCCAGAGGACCCATCTGCCTTCCCCAAAAGTGTCCCACCAAAACCACAGTGACTCTTGCTCAGCCCTGCTATCGACATGGAGAAGGTAACACGGCGGCATCGAGCTTGACTATTTATCTGCAAGGCTCTCAAAAGCATGCGGGGTGTCCTACAAGAAGGGGCGAAAAGTAACTAAACCTTGTCCTGGAAAGCTAATAATCCTTGGAAAGATACAACAAGAGATAGGGTGAAAGGTGACAGATAATGCGGGAGACAGGGAGAAAGTCTGCGATGTGATTCAACGAGCATGTCTCTGGTGGGAAGGGAGGAAACGTGTATATTCAATAAGGCTAACATCGCTTCAGTGCAAGGGGCCAGCAGAGTCATTTAGTCTCACAGAGCTAGAATATTTTATTTCAATTAAATAGCCAGGCTCTCCTGGTAACCTTCAAATCCAATCTCAGGTGGCTTTATCAGGACAATGGGGTACCGTGCTTCCCTGACTGGACTCGGGTTTGGTCAGCAGAAAGTGCAGAGCATGGTAAGAAGTGAAGCAGACTTCGTTTGGTTTTCTTTTTAACTCAGGAATGGAAATGAATTTCAGTTTCCAGCTAAGTATCAAACATCTGTATGTTCCACTTCCTCGAGAAGCTGACAAAATAAATTCAGTATTAAAAGCAAGAAGAAAATGAGTCTGACAGACTCATTCTCGTCTGGGCATCCTTTCCTGGTTTACTCTTTGCCAAGCCATGATTGCAAAAGCAATTCCTTACACCCTTGAATAAATGCCATTGAGCTGTTCCAACAAGTACAACCAGATAAGTCAACATGGGGGTGCTGTATTTAATACAGTTGATAGCTCTGTGTAAGAGTTAGGAGCAAATGCCTCTACTGGAAGTCCAAGGCAGTGATGGAGCTGACAGGAAAATCAATTACAGAGCTACAGTGAGGCAGTGGAAAGAGAATGATGGAGAACTTGAAAATTAAAAATATATAGAGATAGATATATATATATATACTAGAATTTCGATCGAATAACCATCTTGCACCTGCTATACCTACACAGAAGAGGAATGGCTTGTGCAAAACCTCCTCAGTGAGAAAGGAGGAATACGAAAACCATAACCTAATGTTACCAAAACTTTTGAGGCCAGATGGAAAATACATGTAATAGTAGAGAACTTAGCTGGTCTGCTGGTTTGCATGTGTAAAGAAAACAAGCTGCACATCAGCTTTATTAAACTTATAACAAGCAAAGATTTCAGGCCAGTTTACCACAAACAGCTGTAAGATGTTGCCAAAAGAAAATTGCTAATGTCGTCACAAATCATACACTTTTAAAACTGTAAGTTTTTCTGACAAATTCAAGACTGAGGAATCTGAATTCACGTAGCAGACATTTTTCAATAGCAAATGCTTGCTCAAATAAATTATTTGCTTTCAGAAATGCAGAAACTGCTGCACATAGACGGCCAATTGTTTTCACATTACACTCTTTGGTGACAAAAAACTTCTTGGACAGCTAGCTTTTCTGTGCGAGTCAGTGTCAAGCCCATCACTTGTTTCAGGTGAAGAAGAAACCCGGGGAATTTCAAAACAAAGGTTTTCACTTTTCCATTTGGCACTTTTCATTATGAATATTGTCTGAATTACATACACGCAGAGAGTGCACAAAGACAAGATTAAAAGCGGGGCGGGAGGAAACGTTTTGCTGCTGGTCCAACCACAGTATGACATTCTCACGGCCACCGTGGATCCCACTTGGCTGAGGAGGAGAAACCCAGTGGCCGAAGGAAGAAGCGAGACCATGAGCTGACCCCCACGGCCCCCAGCCGTTTCCCTGGGAGCAAGGCCAAGGGCTGCCGTTTCTCACCAGAAGACGTGCGTGGGTCTGGAGGGCACCGGTGGGGTGGTTCGGGGATGTAACGTGGCCACTGCCACAACACCACCATGCTGAAGGTCTGGCTGACACCAGATGGCAGCTCTGCTCATGCCTGCCGCAAGGCTGATTCTTCATGGATTTCTCCAAGTATCTGACATGCGGTCTTTTAACTAAGTGTCTCTTCAACAAGAACATATGCTTTTTCAAATAGCTACTGAGATTTTTTTAAATACGTATGCCTACCAGGATCTGATGTTTGTGTTATACTATAAAACGTAAGTCTTCCATAAAGATAGATATGACAAGATTTAATTGCTGGAACTGAGTGAGCATTGGTATTCTTATTCATTTTGAAGAGGGATAACTAAGTCTGGATATGAATAAATGTGAATACTGCTTCATCATGAAATATTTCGCTGATACAGACAATTGGGTGCTTTCAGAGCCTCAGGGTATGCCAGGGTGGAAGTGTTACCTGCCACGTGGTTTCAAATGGTTTCTCCAACTGATTTGTAAGGGGCCCAAGTGGCAGCATTTTCTACTTGCTCTCCTTAGCACATTATTCTAGAGGTCCATAGTTTTCAGCATTTGAAAGTTATTCCCAGAAGCCAAGCCACACGTTACCTCATTCAATTCTTCACAACATACCCACAGATTTAGAAGGAGGATTCCCAAGTCCCAATCTAAACTTAATATTGGAAGAAAACTTAAGAATACTGTAGGGAAAGTGAAGGAAGCCACTGCTGCCTTATTATGTTGCAGAATGAGGACAGATGGAGTAACTCTTTCCAACAGTGACACAGATCCCATGATACCTAATGACCAGGATTTAAGAGCTTGACAGTTCTATACCTTTCCCAATTAAAACATCCCCCTGCCTAAATTTTATCATTGGAAAAGCTTCTCACCCTTCAGAGCTTTCTAGAAATATCAGCCACCGCCTTTTCACCTGCATATTACCATGCTCGTTCAGTTGACAGTTCTGCCCCAAACACAAACGGTGTCATTATGCCTTCCTGCAGACAGAAAAGGGAGGGAAAGGAGCAGAAGATGTCCATGCTGATTTTCAGTTTGGTCCATAAATCATTTGGTTACCTAGGATGCACATGATACAAACAAGTGAAGCAGCAAAGTGATGAGCCACGACATCCAGCAAAGCTCAATTTTTTCTCTTTTTTTACCTGTGAGCACCTCCATGTATTGCTTCAAGTTGACAGATTAATTTAGCAAGGGAGTATTTCTGCACTATTACTTTGACAGAATGGAGAATTTGGAATGCAATTGCTTATAAAAGGAGTTGTCTAATGCTTCTTGTGACCACCTCTATTCTATGACTCACAGACTTAAGGAGGAAAACACCTTCACGTTGTGTATTTGAGCCTTCTGCCTCAGTGATTTCTCCTTTACTTGAGGTCCCCGGCTCTACTACTGCTTGGCAAAGCCAGAGCACAAACATAAGAGACAAGAAAAGAGCTGCTGACAAAGTACTCATTCAGCAGATTATTTTAGTCTGCTCCAGCTCTGGTCACCCGCCTGAGTATCTTTATTTCTGATCTAGCGGAGGAATCTGTTAGCTGAGCAGTGAACGCACCACTCCTCTCCCAGGCTCCTGCCACAGATCCATCACAGTGATTTGTGTGGCGGTGACGCAGCAAGGCGCGATGCAGAGCTTCGAGAAGATGCCTGCGGAGCCTGCCAAGGAACACGACCTTTTTTTCCTGTCTGCCAGCTCAGGGTTCACGGAGGAAATCATTAAATTGGAGCCAAACATTCCTGTTGCAAAAATGAAGGACCTGGTAGGCCAAGACAACAATTGCCAGACAGGTTTGAGCTGCAGATGTTTAGTGCAGGGTAAATACTTTTGTTCTGGAGTTGATAAATATCCTAATAAAAGATTGTATCATTAAAATGGAAATTTATGCCAGGCTTATGGTCTCTACTGTGGAGCGCAGCTGCCGAGCTAAAGGTCTCCATGTACTCAAACTTGAGACAAGATAAAAGTGGATGCCAAATCTCAGAGTAAGGTAAGGAAAGGCTGTTTCCTCTTGGCTAGGGTGCGGCCGAGTCGATCATTTAATGTCAACGTGTTTTGAAGCAAGAGAAGCAGACGACGTCCCGAATATCTGTTGTAAAACACAAGTGGGTGTCGCTGGGTTTGCAAAAGTCATCACTGCTGAACTCCTTGTAGCTGCAGACATCGCACCAGGATCCCACCAGAAAAACAGGATCCAAGCAGGGCACGTGGTGCCCCAGGGTGCAGGGCATGGGGGGACCTCAGCCACATGGAGGGCTTGTGGGGTGCTGCCCATCTCTGCCCAGTGGCAAATCGGTCTGGGCGCTGATCTGGGGAGGGAAAGGCTCACAGCTCGTTTTCTCAGGTGCGCGATGTGCCTGGCAAACTCTGTCACGTCACCCATACGTTTTCCTAATTTTTTTTTTTTTTTTTTGCACAGGCAGTTTTGCAGTATGAAATTTGCAGAGCTGAAATAATATAGAAAGAAAAAAATTCCTTCTTTGCAAGGTAATTTGAACTCCAAACTGAGTTTGGACTTAATGATGTTTGCAGGTCTGTTGTGTTCATTTTCCCTGTACATTTCAGCACTGCAGCCTTCTCCGTGAGAATACTCATGGAAAGTGAATTTCAGGTAATAGCTCACTTTGGACTTTACAGTTGACTTTTATGCTTGCCCTTTGCAAATCTCATTATAGCAATTAGTTAGATAGATGGCGGAAGAGTGAAAGTATCCCGTGGGGCAAAACCTGGGTCTAGTGAAATCCAGAAAAGTTTTGCCAATGGCAGGATTTCAGCCCACATTTGTAATGTGACAAACAAGGCAGCTGCAAATTTCAGACATGCATGACTGGCAAAAAGAAGATTTCCACTCCAAAGAAATTATAGTAGTAGTCAAATAATGGGTGCATCTAACTCTGTTTGTGGACAGGAAAAAAACCAGTAGTTGTTTCTTGTAATGAGTTATTGGCTTAGGCTAGAATTCCAAACCAGAACAATTTTGCCAAATTGACAAGAATTTGAGTGAATTAAATCTATTCCATAGACACAGCCTTGGTTGTCGATCTACAATTCCTGAGATGCATAACTTATACGATGATTCTTTTTACAGTTTGTAAAGTTGGTGGTGGAAAAGAAAGCAGCCCTCTTCTCAGGTTGCATTTAAAACCCCCGAAAAGCATTGCAAGGCACTCTTGTTATTGTTATAACACTGAATTCCAGATTGACTTACAGGGTCAATGTGAAGTATTAATGTGTGGAGGCAGATGGGAGTTACGGGAGGGAAAGATGGCCCATTCATTCCAATATTTCACTGCTATCATTTCTAACAAATTAAGAAAACTAAAATAATATTAAAATAAAAACCTGCTGGAACAGGTTGCCCAGAGAGGTGGTCGATGCCCCATCCCTGGAAACATTCAAGGTCAGGTCGGACGGGGCTTTGAGCAACCTGGTCTAGTTGAAGATGTCCCTGCTCATTGCAGGGGGGCCTGGAACTAGAGGACCTTTTTAAAGGTTCCTTCCAACCCAAACTATTCTATGATTTTCTCTTTCTAGATCAGCTTTAATCTTGGATTAAACTTGGAACAAGTCTTGAGTTTATTTTACCCTAAATACTCAAACAGGTTTTCTCTGTTAAAACCCTTGTTCCTGTACAGTGGGGTTTGTTCCAGACCTATTTCTTTGTGTAATCCCTGGATTCAATATAAATAATACAGAACATAAAGAAAATACTTGGTCATTTAGTCACCGGTGACTTGTTTGGATGACATAATTAACTGGAAGTTTTACTGTTTTCTCAGAGGAATCTATGCCTGTACACAAAGTAGTCGTCTGTCTAAAAGCACCAAAACCTTGAGACATTTTATCTCACGGGTAAATCACTGCACTCTGTGTACGTGCACTTCTTAGTGCCCGTCCTCATCACTGTGCTGGAAAGCGTGACTGCCCTGGTAGTGCCCCACACAGTGCTATTTCAGCCCGTATTAGTTTGCGTGGGCACATACTCCTTAATTATGTCTCAAAGCCTCAGAGAACAAGAGGAAAGGTCAGTATGGGCTATAAACTGACAGTTCAGATATGGCAGTTCTAGTTTCTTCTCCCTCCCCAAATCTGAGTTCATGTGTCAGGAAAAATAGCAGCATGCAAAAAAGACATTTCGAAGGAGCTGGCAGCTGGCTGCACCGCGCTGGGTTGCTGGACCATAGGTCCTCTCAAGGTTTCATATCCCAGCACTGTCCCAGAGTAGAGAAACAAGATGGGCAACCTAGGTGCTTAACACAGAAGTGCAGCGTCTTATTTTATAATGTCTCTACTTTATTGGCTCTAGGGAGAAAGGGAATTATTCAGAGAGGAATTGTGTAAGTGCCGTCTTTGTCAAACATGTGCAAAATGAGAAATAAACATTTGAAACAGCTGAAGGGCAAAGAAGGCACTGCCAAAAAATGCTTGTTGGAAAGAAGAAAATTAAATTTAAACCAAGCGCTACTAGTATTGCAAAAGAACAAGAAACAGAACCTTCTCCTACACACAGCACAGGAGCCACAATGCAAAACCCAGGAGGGGAAGAACAGGGAGGGGAGGGAAGGTGCCAGCACCGACAAGGAGAGCGGCACCGGCGGAACCGCAGCTGGAGCACGGGGCTGACTCAGGCAACCTCCACCACAACTTCTCTTCCGACAGCCCTGCCTCCGTCTGCCGGCCCCTGAAAGGGATTCGCCTGCTCGCCTTGCAATCGCTTGCTTGGGCAGCCCCTTACACCCGCTTTCTGGCATCCCTCCCACTGTTGCGCCCCAAGGGCCTCGTAAATCAACGTTTGCAAAAAAAATGGAGCCTTCGTAGAGCAGAACAGCCTTGCTCTGCTTCGCAGCGGCTGGATAGTTAGCCCGTGCTGTAGGATGTACCGGACCAAAAGCATTTCCTCTACGTTTTTCTAGCAAGTTTTGGAGCCCCATATTGAAGCACGCAGTAAGGTCTGAGATACAAACAGTAAGACTGCGCAGCAGCTGCAGCACAGAGTATTTTCCTCCATAGCTCCCTGTACGTCTAGCTGAAGAGCATATTTTAAATAACACCTTTTGGGGGTGCCTCCATCCTTCTGCAGACTCCAGAACTGCTGGCCCATATCTCGAACTTCTGGTCCGCACAGGGGACCAGCACCCGGTGCTTTCAGGGCTGCCAAGTTCCTACCCTTGAACATCAGACTGGCGAGTCTTCGTAAACCGTATTTAACCCAGCGCCCGGTTTGCGGAGGGCTAACAGAAAAGCATCTGCGCTTCAGGAGAGGCTGTTCTGTACCACGCTTGTAATCACACCTTCCCGCATAGTTTACTACAGGCTTGATTGCAAAGTGGATTATAAATAAACTAAAAGGGGAAAAGTTAAGGAAACAAAGGGCATGGCTGCTTAGAGCCCAGAAGGTGGCCCTGGCTGATCCTTGGCCGGGATGCTGAGGACCAGGACCCTTTCCCCTCTTGTAGAACTGGTGCAGCTCCACGGTAAATGGTGCAAGGAGCTCCTCTCCCAGGACGAGACATCTGCGCTCGCCTTACAGCCCAAAAGTTGTTCATCCCATCTGATTTTTGTCTTCCTCTACTACTTACGGGGATAAAGAGCAGCCAAGGTGTAGTTTGGCCCCGCCGCTCTCTTTTTGTTATGATTACAAAATATCATAATATCTTGGTCAGCTAAAGGAACGGGATGTTTAATTTCTCTCTCATTTTTTATGGAGATGGGCCTGAGCCATGACGTTTGGATCCAGCCCCTGCACTGAGCATTTTCAAAGCCGCGGGTTGTTTGGACGTGGGCTTCCGACTCATCCCTCGCTCCTCCTGCTTCACCCTGGGCGCTGCCAGCCGCGTTTTGGATTTTGTGAGAGGACAGAGATGTAAAATCTATGTCTGAAACTCACGATGAGAAGCTGGGGTATGATATCTCCGAACGACATCCAAGTTTGAGAGTGTTTCTCAGGTGGTGTGTGCAAACCCCGCCGTAGCATGTGTTTTCTACAAGTATCTGATAACTGATGCTCTGCTAATTAAAATGCAGGGGGGAAGAATTATGAACTCAGAAAATCAAGTCTTTTCAACCACAACACAGACATAAGCTTTTAAGGAATGAAATTATTTCACTTGCACTGTGAGAGGCCTCTGTCTTCTGAATTTTTAGTCTCCAGGAGACAGATCAGGGGACCAATGCATCAGGAGAAACAGAGAAGTTGCGATGCTGAGAGCAGAGCAGGCTCAGCTCTCCGCTGCAAGCCACGGCTAGGATAACCATCAGCTGTGGAGCTGGTGCTTATTTTGGCAAAGTAAAGAGAGAAAGGCAGCCTTTCAGGCAGCCAGGAGAAAAAGCTGCAGAGAAAGTAGCTGCTTCTTTCTTGCTGGTAGCAGCTAAGGAAAAGGAGGGGAAAATCTGTCTTGGAAGTGTCACCGCTACCAGGCTGAGGGGATGGGTGATGCTCAGATTTGATCTTTTGGTGCCTGCCACACAATGGGTGGGGGCCTGGGGTGAAAGGGGGTTGAGAATGGCTTTTGAAGGCTTTGGAAGAAGGGAATATATTTCTTCCTGCAGAGCAAGGCATAGCCAAAGAGGTGAGGGATATGATGCTGAAGGTAGTCGGAAAGACCCAAGAAAAGAGAGGGGATATAAGGAGGAGAGGAGGAAGGGTCAGAAGCAAGAAAGACTGGAAAGAAGGAAGGGAAAGGAAATGTCTTTTATTAAAAAAAGGGAGGAAAAGCTAAGGAACAGACTGAAGGGAAAATTACAATGAAAAGGGCATTGCATGGCTGACACTGCCACAAATGGCAGGGAGTATACCGGACCTGTCAGAAGAGGGATCCCGGGAGATTTATCCCTGATGTTTTCCGAGCTTCTGCTCTTCCCTAGTGTCTCAGAGCTATGAGATGAAGGTAAGAACCAGCCTGCATCAGGCACCAACTGCAACTTAAAACACCCCGCAAACATATATATTCATGTTAATAAAACACAGATACATTTTAACCTCGTTATATGACAAACTGGAGAGGTGAATGAAGAAATCCTTTGGGAGAATATCAACACAGGAGGTGGGAACAGGCTGGCCTTAAGAGACACTCTCCCTTCACGGCTCTAATTTTGGGAACAGCCTTTAAACTCTGCATCCAATTGTAAACTGAGCTATCCAAGTTTTGCCCCTTCACTTATGTATGTCATATAATCAGGAAATGGGAATTATACAATCTGCCTCTGGCTTCTGTAGCTAAGCAAAACACTGCACAGGCTTACTGCAACAAACTAAAGAATTCCTTAGTAACCTGGAATGCAAATTAAATGAGACGGTTTCCCCTTTCTGATGATAGACATTTTGCATGAAGAAAAAAGCAACCCTAACATTTGAGTACACAATTATGTGTGAATTCCTCACTGAGCTGGACTTAGTGTGTTTAAAGATGGTTCCAATATCCCATTCAGACACTTAAAACCAAAACATAAACTCGTAATTTTTCTTTTTTTTTTTTTCCTGAAGCGCGTGGATATATTACTATCTAGAGGCATGTAAATCTGTACAAATTTATGACTATGTTCTAATTCAGTTTATTTGTTGATTTATCCATTTCACCTCTTTCAAGAAAATAGAGCTAAAAGCTCTTCAAAAGCTGGAGGACCATAGCTACAGACTCACGCTATACAGGCAGGGCTCAGCTCTCTGGACTTCTGACACAGACGTCACCGTCCTGTTTTAAAGCTTGTGGACAATACGTTGGTCCTGCTTAATCCCTACAGCAAAGGCAATGCATGCCAGACCAGCACATTTTCTCTGCGCAAACAAAACGGACATCTTTGAGTTCACCTTCTGTGCTCCTTAACTTTATTTGGGGCATGGGGGTGAAAGAGAGGAGACGGGTGCGGTGCGAGATTTTCAGGCACCCTGGCTTCTGCAGGGTGTGATGCTACCTGTCCTCCCACCCTGCGGGTCTCTTGCAATCTTTTCCCATCTGTGGGAGAGGAGGCTGATGAGCCTTCATTGCCGGTTCTTACCGGTGTCACTCGGGGGGGGGGGGTCAGGCAACAGGGTGTGATCTCAGCTGCCTCCTTCCTTCCTTCCCTCTCCTCTGCGGGGACCCAGGACCTGATGTAAATCCACTGACGTCAATAGGAGTCTGATCAAAGGGGCCTGGATTAGACCCCAAGGGCATTGCCTCTGAGAACTATTTACGGCAAATCGATGTGACTTCAAGGAAGAGCCCCGACTTCAAAATTAAACATAATCTAATTTTAAATATCAGGTGGAGCAATCTTCTATTTAGGTCCTGATCCAGGAAATCATTGAGTACTTATTTAACTTTAAGCATCTGATTAAGTTTTGTGCTGTCCAGCGTGAGACCAGAATACAAGTTCACAAGTCTTTGGTTTAAGTACATAATTAAAGGTAAGGATGTGGCTAAGTGTTTTGCTGAATGGGGATGAAATTACTTGCATGCTTAGATGCTGTGCTGAACCACGGAGACAGGGGCTGCTTTGTACTTGCTGAGAACAGGGAGCCTCTACTACGGTGCCGCAGACCAAGGGGCGAAGAAGCGACCAAGCTTGAAGAACAGCTGTTTCTTAGGGAAATCAGTAGGGCTTCGAGACCTGCTGCAGAAATATTGACAGGAATAGGGAAATCTGTGTGCGCCTCATCAGCCCGGGTGACTTTTGCCCATCCGCCTTTTCCTCCATCTCCATCACCTTTCTAGAGGGGTCCTACAGGAACGCTAAGAAAAGCGTGGCCAAGTGCAGAATAGCACAAAGAAAAGCGAGCACGAAAACAAAACAAGATGGAAAAGCATCTGAAATATTTTCTAGGAGCTTGTAGGCTGTTAGGTATTTCATTCCTGCTGGAAGGCGAGCAGAAAGGAGAGACCTAGCGTCCCCCCAAAATTTGAAGCCGTCCCTTGAGCTCTGTTGCCCCGAAAACGAAGGGCACGGCAGCTGGATGACTCTACTCACCGTCTAACAAGGAAAAGCAAAACCGATGGGTTCGAGGAGAGCCTGGAGAAGGAGGGAGAGCCCCGGGGACGCGGGGGTGACCGCGGATTCTTGGAGCGCTGGTGCCCCCTCCCGACCCGCCATGGCTTCGTGACCGGGCAGGGTGGGTTTCCCCTAAATCAGGCTTTCACTGCCCTCTCACGAGCTCCAGCTTTCCCTTTGCTTAAAAATCTCAGGGAGCAGGAGCTGCTCTTGGCCTCTTTGCATTTCTGGTTTGAAATATTCAACTCGGTCTCCGAGTCTTTGAAAGCAAACGGCGCTCAAATCCAGGCTTCCCAGGATATCATTGCCCTTAATATTCCTGGGCAACATGCCACAATTAATATCTTGTTTCACTGCACCTTCACTTATCCCAACACCTCCTCAGCTTTGCAGAAGCTCACGCAGGGATGGGAGAGCTACCCAGCTCTCTCATTCACAGCATCCCCACGGCAGATGGGAAAGGTATCCTGCACCATGAAGCCTCTGGAATTGCTTCATCGAGCTTCACGCCCTGCACAGGGATCGCCAGGTGTGTGGGAACGAGCTCTCCTTGGAGTCACACCAGTGATGACGAGGGACTGCCATAGTGCATTGCCACACGTTACACGGGCAGAATTCGGTCACCTTGTCATGCCAGAGTAATAGCATGACACAGCAGCAAAGAGGGGGAGGCAGGTTAATGCAGAAATGAACCAGTGTGAAAACACTGTAACAGTGCTGAACACTGGGGTTTGGATGGTGTGTGATGCCCAGAGTGAAACCTCAGTTCATGTAAATCACTGTAGCAATGCGGACTTTAGCTCTAGTGGCTTGCACAAGATCTACATCATTGCTATATTTGTGGCACAGCAGGCCAAGCAGTGGCATGTAGCCACGGGTCTGTGGATGGAGTTGGAGAAGGAGCCACCCAAAAAAACTCCTCTGCAGGACCCGCTTCCCGGGAGTGGAGCCTCCCCTCAGCCAGGTAGAGCAGGGAGAGCCTTACTGAACAGTCCTCTGGTGATGGTCACATCACCCACGCTAATTCCCTGACAGAGCAACCCAGCGGTCCATCCGTGGTTTTTAAAATCTAAGAAAAACATAGCAGGGTTTGTTACTTTTACCCTTGCAAAACATTTGCTGGTTGATCCTCATCTTGACACTCTGTGTCCTTCCCTGG
The DNA here is from genome assembly GCF_000737465.1 of Haliaeetus leucocephalus. Classification (NCBI taxonomy): domain Eukaryota; kingdom Metazoa; phylum Chordata; class Aves; order Accipitriformes; family Accipitridae; genus Haliaeetus; species Haliaeetus leucocephalus. Next base: position 8,053,175 of record NW_010972920.1, read on the forward strand.
AAAAATCCTTCGCAAACTCCAAGCGGCTGATATTTAGGGGCATGTGGTGCCCCCCACCCCTCTGCCATCTACAGGCTGCCAAATCCGCCAGGTTCACCCCCACAACTCGAGACAGCAGCTCCTGGGGTCCTCATCCCAAAGGAGAGGAAGGGAGAAAGAGAGAGGGAGAACAACACGCCGCTGCGTATTACACTGCATCAACGAGCACTAGAGATTCAGATGGGCTTTTTGAAAAAGAAAAAAAAAAGCACATTCAGAACATTTAATGCAGCGCATCATGCATATACCAACAGGACAGGACTACACATACAGAGCAACCGTTCCCGGTCTGACACCCAGCTTAGCATCCAAAGACACTTCCCTTCAAACGTTGTGCACTCAGATTTATTAGGCAGCTTTATGGACTGATACTTCCTCACATTTTACTAGTTTGATTAATTCAGCTGGCACCTCTGATCTCGCGTCCTCTACTAACATTTTCCCTTGAATGGGATGACTCTCTAGTCTCACCATTCATGTGTTTGAGTCAGATTTTACATCAAAGATGTCCTGGGTTTTATACTGTCAGAAGCAATTTTGTCCCAGAAGAATGAAGATTGTGATTATCCCAGGAGGAAAGCTGTCAACTCAGCTCTGTGTAGAAAAACTGCTGTCTACAAAAGCTTATGCTGGACACCCTTTGGCAGACTGCCCTCTTAAAAAAAAAAAAAAGTCCACTGTTACCTACATGAAAGACTTTTTCTAAGAGGGTTTGTGTGTTTGCTGACTTGGTTCGTACAGCAAATTCAAATGAGAAGAAAGAGAATAAGTATGTCTTTTTTTCACTTATTTTTCAGGGCAATGTATAGAAAAGCAATAAAGGGCAGCATAAGGAAGACATGTTTTGAGAAGGAACTGACAGATGCTGAGCTTTGATGATGCTCTATCTCTCAATTAGATCCAACCCTCTGCTGGATCACACATTTTCAAGAAATGACCAAGCCTCAGTTCAGGCTCTCCATAGGCCTCTGAGACTGCTGCAAGCACAGGGGTTCTCCCACCCTTTGCTCATTTTGGCAAGTTTTGTCCAAGATGCACCATCGCGGTCTGCCCCTGTAGACGTCCGTACTTCCGAGGTAAAACACTACAGTGCTGGCTACCTGTAATGCTGGATCACTCAAATAAACTCTCTCTCACCCTTAAGTAAGCTGACTGCAAGCTGGTTAAAAACCAGCACACGCCGTATTTTATGCAAAGAGCTGTCTTGCTACGATCCCAGCAGCATTTCTGTTGTGCTGCAGGACAGGAAGGACATCTCGTGGCGGTTGCTTTTCCTGTAGTTAGGAGTATGGGACACTCCTCCACCCTATAAATCAGCTTTTTGTCCAGCTGAGCCAATGTGGCCACCCAGGAATCTGAACGCCAGCGAAATTTCATCTGAGCCAAGGATCGTTTCCTTTTTCTTTTGACTTGTTCTCTAAAAGTAGCCCAGAAAAAAACACTGCCAAGGAGCAAACCTGGCTTGCCTGCATTGATGTGACATCTAGGAATTGAACCAGCTGCAAGAAACACGCTGTCCCCAAAGTAAGACTGAAGGAGAGAGATTTTGGTTATGATTCAACAAAGCACCTGAGCGAGACCTTAATACCCACTGATTTCAAGAGAACCCAGTACAAGCTTACAGTGGAATATGTGTTTAAGTTGTTTGCTGATTCCAGGCTTCATTACACAAAGTAACAGATAAGGAAAAAAAAAATTGAGAAAAAGAAGAAATCTGAGTGCCAAAGTCAAAAGGTAAATTGGGTAAGACAATTAGAAAATAGCTATTTTGAATATTCTACGATGTGAAAACTATGAGGTGTCATACTGTTCAGAAATACAGGTTTCTCCCTTTAAACGCATGCCTTCCAGGCTTAATCTAATATGGTGGTATTTCATGTAACTTCAAAAAAAGTCCACTTAAAAAAAATGACAGGATGGGGTACATTTCTATTACTGGAAATGGAATTTTAAGCACCGAGTTTATCTTGTCAGTTTAGCTCAGCAGTGATGTGAGCTTGCAAGGGGTGAAGTGGATCACTAATTGCCAGAAAGCATGACAATAAACTGATAAGCAAGGAGCTAAAAGTCTTTAGACAGGAGATGTTTCAGTAAAGTGGGGACTGTTTGAACAGGTACTTTTTCTCTGCGAATTGGCTTCTCCCACAGTTCAGCAGCGATTGCCTGACTTTTGTTCTCTGATCCCAAAAAGGAGCACACTGGGGGTTGTTTGGGCCAAATCAGAGAGACAGGTATATACCTGTACACCTTACTGCCAATGCCAGCTCCACCCTGCAAATCTTGCCGCTCTGTTTATGCTACATTTTTCCATGGCTCCAGACAGCCACAATTTTAATTGGACTGGCTGATTGTTTTTTTAACCCTTTTTATTTATTTCATTTCATTTTATGATGCTAATCTTGGCGCTTGGAGGACTCCTGTAATTCAAATTACGATATCAAAATACACATCAGCTAATATAACAAATGGCCATTCGCCTAAAATTAGGCAACCTACCATAAACAATAAACCAAATTAAACCCACGCTCCTCGTCTCTTCCTTTTGGCCTGAGCCGTTCCCCAAACATCTAAGGAAGAGAGTCCTCATGTGGGGAAGGTTAACAGATGCAGAAAGGCGAGAGGGGCAAGTACCAACCCTGCCCTGGGCTTTCAAACCTTGCGATGCATTTTCCTCCTCGTGAAGGGTGTGCAGCAGAGAGCAAAAAAAAAACCCCTTGGCCAGCTGTGAAAAGGAAATCCTAAAAGCATCGGGGGACTAATCAGATACAAGTTTTTCCTTCTGAAGAGTTGCCATCGCTGGCAGGAAGAAAATAAAAGGAAGGGAGAAAGGGACTGGCCCCATTTTGGGTGGTTTGTTCTGTTTATGACTTGTCTCCTGGAGCTTCCTCCACACCGTCCCAGTCCTCGGCTGTTAGAAACAACAACAGCAAATGAATAAATGATTTCAGGAGCACGTGAAAAACCTAACTCCCTTCCCTCAGACCAATATAACAGGCACAATTTCAGCAACGGTGCAGAAAGTACATTTTTGTCTTTTTTTTTTTTTACTTTGCCACCACTTTTCCTGTATCCCTTGATGTGAAGCCACTTAAGCCAAGCCTTGATCCTGCGAGCAGCTTGTGCTGGCCGCGTGGTTATGGTCAGTGGCTGTATCCACATAGGCAAATTGGAGGCTCTGACATGGTAAGCCTTTACAGCCTCAGTCCCTCAGGAGAGAGGCTGGGTCTTAAACTGGTTCTGGAAAGCACCCTCAAGACTGGGACTGGTCTATCCAAGGGGTCCACGGGCAACGTTTGAGCGCGGGCATGTCGGCATCGCCCAGCGGTGACAGCAGGAAGGGCAGAGGGAAGGGGTGCGTCGACGCATGCTGCTACCGTTTATTTTGTGTTTTTCTTCCAGGTTTAGGCAAAGGTTTCCCCCATTCCTATTTGCTCAGAAGGTTATTTATGAATTAGCAAGCTAGTTTTACGGCACATAGCATTTCATAAATTCCCTCAGATCCCACTGGGCCGCTCCATAAAATACTTACATATGCTACCGACTGTCAGAATAAGTAGTGATTTCCAAATAGTCTGAACGCTGGCTATCACTAAAATAACCCAAAATTAGTTTTGTGGAGGTTCTCATAGCTTTGGCCGTTACCTCCGCAGTGAAACTTACTGCTGCACAATAAAAGATACCAAGTATTGTATTTCCCACTGAGGTTACAATTCTCTCTGTATGGTTTTACAGTCTAAAGGAAAAGTGCAAAATAATGTGCCAGACAAAACTTTAAAAGCATTTTTGTTTAAGGTAATTATCATCTCTATTTATGCCTATTAAATTACAAAGATTAATATTAAAGAACACACAAAAACTGCCAGAAGGCAACACCTGAACTGTGTATGTTTAACACCCATGCTGTTTCTAAAGTAACTGCTCACTCATCTCCTTAAAGCTGCCTAGATAATTGCAACTTTTTTGTCTAGAGTTCATTTGAAATGGAAGAAAGCAGGGATTTCCTACTCCCTAGCCTGGGAACACTTGGTGGACTTTGATCCATTGTTTATGTACTGTATCTTTGATAATGCCTTACAGTACGCTGAGATTTTGTTCACCTAAGCATGGTGGGATGTTTGCTGTAGCCACGGCTGTGCCAGTTTTTCCATTCGAATCTTCCCCACACATACACGCACTTGCCATAGTTTTCCTGAGTCACCAATAATTGTAGATAAATATCAGTATATTTATGTTACTTGGGCATACATATGCTATATAGCTCCTAGGGGTAGCAGTAGCACTGACATTTACCATTATTGTTTTGTTTTCAAATTTCTTCAAAGGTTCATGGTCAGTTTCCTCAGAGTTTCAGCTCAGAAACGATACTGTAAAGTGAGTATCAAAAAAACCCTCTACATACTGCCCGAATTTCTTCTAGGGAGGAAAAAAAAAAATTGTCCTCAAGTTGCAAGGAAATATTAGAAAACGAATTATATGAGAACAGCTAAACTGATTTAGATCTTTGCTGGCTTTATGCTGAATTAAGACAAAGATTGAGAAGAACAAATGAGTCATCCAGATATGGATTTCCAAAATGAGCTTTTTCTATAAAACACAACTCCTCTGAAAAAGCTTGTATTAGAGAATATTAAATCTATCTAAAGCAGATGTACGGGACAAATACCCTGCAAAAAAACCCCACTGTGCTATTTCTGCATTCAGCCTTTTTTTTTGGAGCAGTTGAAAGTAAAAAGGACTTGTGCAAACACCTTCATTTACACAGGGTCACCAGTGGGGGACAAACCTGTTGCATCTGTGCCACCTATACCAGGGCTTTACTCCCAGCATCTCCCAGCAATGGAGATCATGGTGACAGCAGGGGGTACCCAGATCCCGCTGTGGGTCTGGGTGGTGGTGGACCACGACCAGGGCTGCTGCTGGGTGGCAATGCCCCGTTGGGCTTCAGAGAGTCACAATGGGAGGTCCTACCATGCTGTCCCAGGGCACTTGTCCCAAAGAGAAGGGGAAATGACACGGGTGGGACTAAGTTTCAAATACTGCTCATCTCTGCGATTGACCTGTAAGACACACTGGAGATTCTCCACATTTCTGATTCACTTCTTCTGCCAAACATATTCAGCCCTCAGGCACGTTGGTAGCCATTTTGGTCTGTAAGGCAGACTGTGAAGATCTCCAATCCTAACATGCTCCAAGCCTCCCAGTGCTAATCCCACAGAGAGCTGATAATTTTGGCTGCTTTACAGAAACTGCCAGTGTAGTGTAAAATTTTGAGTAATACTGATTTTTTGAACGTTATTAACAGCTTCTTCAAGCCAAAGTTAGGAGGAAAAAAAAAAGAAGAGAAACTTGGCATCTTCTGTCCCTCTGCTTGAGCTGGAAATCTCAATCATGAAAACAGGATGGATAATAAATAGCTCTGTCCAAGTCTCATGCGGACTAATATGATTAAAAAGATAGCACATCACTCAGCATGTTTCTTTGGTTCTTCATTAATGAAGGATAGCTATGCATTCAGCTCTGTTGGTATGATGTTTTATTAGATGCCAGAACCTTATATTCTGCTTGCAACTATTGATTTAATCTGCCCACAGTGTTCGCTTGTGTAGAGTTACTCGCACTTCACATCACAGGTACAGGAAGAACAGCCGGATACTTCACACATTTCTGTAGGTGATAAAAGCCCCTAGTCTGTCTGGTATTTGATATAAAACTCTAGCCTGGGTTTTTGGGTTCAACATTTATTCTCTGGCACTGAACAACACTGGTTTATCAATGTTTTTACAGGCTGCAGGGGCAAGCCAGCAGCATGCCATAACAAGCATGCAATGCTGCCAAACTCCGACTGCGGCTCTGAAACCTCTGCCCATGTGTTGTGAATGGTTAGATATGGCACCTGGGCAATTCGTTTGGTTTTTTTTTTTTAACAAATGAACCAAAGGAGCCCTTACATGAAAAAAAAGTTCATAGCATGAGGTGTGTCTGTTTGCGAGGGAATGTCACATTTAATTTCCCCAGCGGGATCTTTTCCTTGAACTTGTCTTTGAACTGCAATTGTGGCCAACCTGAGGCAGTGACAGCATGTGACACAAGGATTAAATAAAGGAGGAGTGCCAGGGTTAGGGTTAGGTGGGCCAAGGGGTTAATGAGGGCACTAAGCTGAGGTTTCCCCCTTGCAACACAAGCTCTTTGTTATTTAAACAATGAAGTGGGTATTGGACACATCTTTAACGGAGTTTTCAGAAGACCCAAGCCTCACAGAAGTCTCCAAAAGGGGAACTGTGGACTAGGCCCCGTTTGAAGGTTCTTGAGAAGCACTCTGCTCTGCAGCTGGGAGCTTGGAGGTGCTCCAGGCTGCCCTCAGGCTTGGCTGAGAGGCGCAGCCCTTGCATGCAGCCTGTGTAAGAAGAGCAAATGTGGACAAACAAAGAGTTTAGATCTTGCCAGGAAGAAATTAGGTGTCACCTGACAACCAGGCCCATCTCATGTCCTTTGACTTGCTGCCTTGGGGAATGGCTTCAGATCTTGACATTCATTAAGCACAGCACACAAACGCAGGAGTCCTACAGCTATTACTACTTTTTTGCTACAAAAAGCCTACATATAATGCTAAGGGTCAGGGCAGGGTCCCCCTCATACAAGCAGGCATGGTCACGGATGGGTTGAGCCTTGACATGGCACAAATACCCGAAGGGTTTTGCCCAGGGAGGCTGCAAGGGATGGTGGCAAGGCTCACGCTTGGAGGCACCGAGACGTGGAGAAGCGTAGAGGGGCCTGGGCAGTCTTGGGGCATCCCAAGGGTTTTCCATGGAGAAGTGAGCAGGGCCCCTCATCAGGGGCTGCCCTCGGGAGCAACCTGACAGAGCAACGCTTACATGACCAGTGAGGTCCCACCCGAAAGCCTTCACAAAGCCCATAAACTTTTCAAATGAGTCATCAGGAAGAAAATAAATTACCTGTTTATTTTCAAGTTTGTGTAAAAATAAAGGCTCCTGTAGTGTTTCTATTATGAAGAGCTCTCTTCCCATAACATTTCAATCACTGCTTTGCCAGCAGTGACTAATTTCCACATGCCAGAGAAGCAAAATGCTCCTTCCTTATACCCTCCCCTTTCTTACGATTTCTACCTGCAGGTAGAAAAAAAAAAAGAAACTTCCTCAATTGCTTGTTTCAAGGCTGTCATCAGTTAGCAGTTTTTCTTCCTACCAGATGACCAGGCAAGGTAGAAATTATAGAGCTCCTATAGAAGATTATACGTTTAGCCTTTCAGAGTGGGGAGGTATGTAACCCTTCTTTCAAGCATCCCTCTGTCACCTTCCTGCCCTCTCCCTGAGGCTCATTCCAGCTTGTTCACAAATCAGAGGTAACTGACAGCAGCAAATCAGATCACATAAATCACTCGCTAGCGGGCGAAGTGCTGCAGCAGGGAAGGTGAGGGTGCACCGCCGCTGTGTGAACCAGAGGTCACCGAGATGCTCCTCACCGCTCACCTGCAGACCCCGGTGGTGTGGGCAGCCCTCCGTTCCCCTCGCTCGTGCCTGGGACCACATCCAAGACCTCCACCCTGGCCACGAGGGGAATCCGCGATTTCAGGGTTATGGCTGAATGGTCAAAGTTGGGGGCTTAATAGCACCGCCTTTGAGAATTAAATCTGAACTTGATCCTCTCTGATGCTCGCCTTTCCAAAAGAAGGCCGCGTATTACTGTGCTTCAGAACAGATTTTGACACCAATATCCACGTATGTTGGTTTGTAACTCCAAGTTAGGGTGGGAACTGCACCTTTCTGCATTACCGTGACAGTTTTGTTACACCGCGGCTGAAATACAGCACACAGGTAGCTTTAATAATACCTGCCATGCTGACATTAATGAGAACTATGAGCATAAAACCACAGAGACATGAAAACCACTGTGCTGAACCAATAGATTAGAACAAAGTAGTACGCAAGAAAAACCTCAAAAGTAATGACTAGCTGTTTACTGGCTGAAGCCCATCAGTGAAATGATCTGCTTCAATGGATCACTAAATTACCAAAAATGGGGCAGGGGAGCTTAAAGCTGAGTATCTCGACATCATTTTTTACATCAAAGAGTTTTCATTTTGCCAGAAAGAACCCCCAGCACCTGCAGACTGACGTCAAAACAAATGAGTAGCTGCCACTACACTGTCATTAACAGTTTTAGCTGTTTATACCATATCAAAACTTGACTGACCAATTTTTGTTGGAGAAATTGCTTTCTCCACCCTATGTACCTACCTAGGTCCTTCACTTTAATAAATGATAGCTTCTGCTCAGAATATCCCAAAAGGTATGTGGGTAGAGGTGCTGAAGTGTAAATATGGCTGTGAATTTTCTCTGAGATGCTCACCTCTTCAAATTGCGTTGAAAGTTTTGAGAGGGAAGGAGAGAAAAACCACCCTGAAAAACCTAAACTTCCCTCTGCGAGGGTTTAGCCACTTGAAATTGTTTAGCAAGTTGACAGTAACACAAAATCCTGCTGAATGTTAGTACAATGCTAATGCTATTAGGCTTCGAACCAGGAAAATAAAGGAATTTTAAAAACCCCAAGAAACTAAAACCCAAGAACTCCCTGTGTGCTCCCAAAATATAACAAGCTGAAATTAATTTCTGTGTTATTTCTTATTCTAACCTGTGCAACTTTGTTTTAGGAGGCCATATACCATTTCCAAAGGTTACTTAACCACTAGCTCTCTGAAAACTATTCTGGTGGACTCCACACTGTCAAATAAGTCACATAACATGACAAAACCAGCTAGTTTTATAAACTTTGTTTGACAAACACAATATATTAGCTTGCATGATATGGGACCATACAGTATTATTCCACCTGAAGATAATTCACAAAATCCTACACCATGAATTCACATCATTCATGAATGCACCACATTCAGTTCCCCTTCAAGAGTTCTCCATCTTACTAATTAACAGAGCCGGGTGCAAAGACTTTGAACAACTTCCTGGGGATTAAAAAAATAAAAAATGCAGAGAGACTAAAGGCCATTTTTCTTTTGACAGTATCAGAATGATTTCATCCTACATTGACAAGGTGAATGTTCAAGCACAGTGCCCCCCTCAAAGTGAGGAATTCACGCACAGTTGAGGTTAATTTTGTTTCTAATTGTGGCCAAGCGAATATTTTCTTTTTCTTTATTTCTATTTCTGGTTTAGGTCAAGATCAGATGTTGAAAGACTACAATACTAAGAGAGAAACTCTTGTATTATACCTAGAGTAGGTAAAGCAAGGGAGTGTTTGAAATATCGTATTGGTTTCCCAAAATGAGGAATATTTGCTCTATTAAAAAATCATATGAGAAACCACGCTAGCAATAAGACACTACAAATTTCATTCTTTTTATCTGTTGCTAATCCATACAAATTTAGAAAGAGTTGTATAAGGCTATAGCTGAGTACAAGAAGCCATGATGGAAGGCTCCCTTCTGCTGAAGCAAAGGCAAAAAGAGATCAAAATTTTAGAGTCTGATGAAATGAAAGCTCTAGGAAGGTTAGTAGAGACCATATAGTTATTTTTAGTCCCTGCATTTCACTAGTTCCTTCCTGATCCCTTTCTATTCTCACACCTACGTAGAGGAGATGGTATCCTACGTCCTGAAGCAAATTTTGTAATGAAAAGGGCATTACTAGTTTACACTTAAAAATATGCTCTCGTGCAAGAAAATATGTCATTTAGTTCTATACTGCTCTCGTGAGACCAACAGAAAAATCCCAGTGTCAATGGTGAAATACATCTATGACGGCATTTCCATGAAAAATATCATTCCCCTTCTGCTCTTCCAGTTTAGCAATCCTGGTCTGGAGGTGTGGTAGCTGGATTCGAGGAGCATCAGTTGCCTTTTTGGGATACATTCATGTGAAGCATAGCCACTAGGCAAGAAGACTAGCATTCTTCATTACCTATAATTGCTTAGCATCATCCTGGAGAGTCTGGTACCTGCCCAGTTGGACTGTCTCTTTTATAGACAGAGGGTAAAAATCCCCCCCTGCCCCCAATCTGTTAAATCTTTAGAACTATAGTACTGTTATGCACTACTGTTGTACTGCAGTATTTTCTCAGGTTTCCATCTCTAATTGCTGTAGCCTAATTCTTAATCCTAGTTTCCCCCATGTGCCTTTTTATGGCTTCTTTTCCTTGGTCAGACATCTCACTGGCTAAACTGCATTGCAGGTCTCGGACAAACTTGAAAGGTCTTACCTGCTCCTACCTCCTTAAATAGCTGTTGATTATGTTAGTCTTTAAATCTGACTTCAGTGAGAAATGAAGCCGTCTCAAAGAAGTTAAATCTAGGGAGCCTTCAGTCTTTTAGTGTTAAGAGAAACTCAATTTCAAATCAGAGCACAACGTTAGCTGAAAACTCCTTCCTAGCCTTACTCTGTACAGGGAGCTATTGGTACCACCAGAACGATACAAAATATTTCCCTCATGTTGGAAACCTGTTTGACATGTCATGTTGTTTGTTGATATCTACGGTGCTGCACAATTTTTTGCTAAACATTTATTTCAAGGTAGTTAAAGCCAAGCAAAAGGAGAGGAAGGAAAGAAGAACATGCCATGAACGAGCTGCGGAAGACACCCCTTCGGCTAAACGGGCTTGTAAGCAATCTGCCTCCTCTGCTGCTGGTCAGCTTGACTTTCCATCATATTTTCTGTCTTGGAGGAATTTTGACAGGTTTATGTGTGACACTAGGTTACCCTGTAAAGTGGAAAGCCTGTAATTAGATGCTGTGCAATCAGCTACCTCCCACTGGCAACCAGTCTGCCTTAAATCTGCCATCATGCTTAATCAAGAAAATGCCTCCAGGGAGGCCAGTGCCTCCACAAGCCACTCACCCGTCATCTGTGGGACATACCTTAGACACACACTGCCACCTCTGTAAGGGACCTGCCCCCAAATTCATGGATGGCCAGGGATAGGGGCAAGCACATGTCCTATAGCATTGCCGCAGTATTGAACTTGTTCAGTAAAAGAGCCCAAACTTAGCTTTTTCTCCAGCAGCAAAGAGCGAGCAGGGCCCCAACCTGCCACCACTAAAGCCATCAGCAGGACCCCTCCTGTACCGCATCAGGGTACAGCCACATATCTTAGACGTAGATGTATTAAAGGATGTTTTCGATGGCTTCAAAAAGAGCTTAGTCTAAAACTGTGTTATTTGAATGAAAACATTCTTAACCCGTATGTGCTACTGTGCTTACCATCAGACAGCTGCTGGTTTTCATTTGAAGAAGAAAAAGTAGTATTTGAAATAGCTGAAACTATACAATGTGAAAGACAGGCATAACAATAAGATACAATAAAGCTTAAGGAACAGGTGACAGGACAGACTGCATTGAAGAAAGGAGTTGAAAGATTTTTCCATTTAAAGCCATTACAATATTTATGATTTTGTTATTTCTTAAATGTCACTTATGAAAAAAGATGCATTACATAATGGAGAGGTATTGCTAAATACCCAAACACATGCACAAGCCACATGAGTGCCATAAAACTTCAAAAGGTGGCTGCCTAATTAAAACACTGTTTTTCATAATGCATTTCTTGGAACGGGTTTTAATGTGCTCAGATATACACAGATGCTTACTTCCCAGATAACAACATGCAAAAAGAGAAAACAAGTCTGCTCCATGAGCATAGTGTGCACATCACTGTTGGAGACAGTAGCCAGCAAGGAGAAAACACGTTCAGCGAGACGGGAAGGAACTGCAGTTGTAGATCCTAATTAAAGGTGGGGCACCATACCTGTCTTGAGTTTCTTGGACAGGTATCAATGCTTTTGGGAAGGGGGAAGAGAGCCCAAACCCAAACCTCCGTCATTACAGTCAAAACTGAAATTTGGAACTAGTTGTTGATGGCCTGCAGAGGCAGATGTTGGTAGGCATCCCCCGTGAGACACACGTGGCACAAGATCGGCTCCCCACCACGGGGACCGTTCCCTTCGCATGACACCATGACACAGAGGAGGCTTTAAGTCCATATGGAGTCTCCATAGGGAGCCTGACACAGCATAGAGGTGGAGCGGAAATGTTATTTTGTTTTCACTGCTTAATGCTGCTTTCTTCTTAAGTTGCTCTATATCAGCGGAGTGATTGAAACCTCCAGAAATAAAGCATTTCTTCTGTAGCTAGAAGCAGCTTTCTTAACCATAAGAGATGCCTTCTTAATCATAAGAGATGCCAACCAGTTGGTACTGTTTTGCAGCCATGGTTTGGGTTTGAACATGTAACTACACTTCATTTTATGGTATTCAGCTCTTCAGACAACACAGATTGGTTCCTTTAACTGCAGTAACTCAGGCAATATTACCTTGCAACATTACAGAATCTGCTTTACAGAACACTAAAATCCTTGGAGATGCAGATTGACCACAAAAGTATCACTAAAATATATATGTTATTTTTTTTATAGAGGAAAGGCAGCATTTTATGAAAGCATGTTAACTCCTTGGAGAAAAACTGGTCATGCAAGGCTTTGGATATATCAATGTCCAATACATAAACAGAGGACTTCAAATAGTGACACGATTTGAAGACAACCACAGAGCAGCAATGGAGACTGGTAGACATCCATGTCTAAGTTTATAACTTTCACTTCTTTGCTCAAATATCTTTTGACCAAAAAAAGTGTAAATGAAGAAAAAGTCACTAGTTTCAGTCTAATCTTTCATTAGAACTTGATCTATGAAACCTTTTTTGTCATATTCACAAGGGTCAGTTTGGACAACTTCCATTCTCTCCCAGCAATAAACCAAGTGGAGGATTGGATTACCAAGATCAGCCAAGCAGTTTTGCCAAAGTGTGAGAACCAACACAAATGATTGCTAATTAGCAACCTTGTGTGGTGGTTAGAACCCATGACCTCTATTTAGCAAAAGCTCAAGCCATAGGAAAGTAAATTCAGAGACCATGAAAATCTGGGCAAGTCTGAGATGGGGAAATTCAAGAGCAGAGGGAAATGACAAAAATCATTGTATGCTTTTTCTGTCATAGGAAACTCTAACCCAATGTCTAGAATGGTCTGTCACTTAAGAGCTTAGGGAACTAGACAGAGCTGGCTGAAGTTTGCTGTCATCCAACACAAAATTCCTGGTCTGAATTGAGCACAGAACCTGAAAACTTTTCCATTTTAAACCAAACACCCATACAACTTGGATTTTTGAGGTTAGTGATTTTCAATGAATAGTTTGGGGAAAAAAAAAAAACCAAACCAAACCCAGACTTTCAAAAAAAAAAAAAAAAAGAAAAAAAAGTGTTCCAATGCAAAGGACTTGATGAAATTTTTTTTGTCCAGCTGCATAGGAAAAAGAGCAATCCTAGCAGCATCCCCATACATCTCCATAAAAGCATTTCTATTCTTTGGCTCAGCCACCACTGATGCATTTCACTGCAGCATAAGGACTGGAGTAAAACACACGGGAGCATGCCAAAGCTAATCTGCAGATAACTGAGGGGAAGGTCACGCTGTTGTGAAGAGGTACTGATGTAGGTCATCTATGAAAATTTGTTCCCTTATCTTTGTCCCATACTTCATTCTGGGAGATTATCTTCTGCTCTTTGTCCTTTGGGCATGGCCATTCTCTAGGCTCAGTTGTTGTCAGAAAGTGCTTACAGCATCTAGTCTTAATTCAACCACCTCCGGATGAAATTACTGCTCCCATGTCATTTGAGGGGGGGTGGGAAAACCCATCTCCCCCAAAACCCAAAAACCCTAACTTTGCCAGGCTGTTTTTCTGCTCAGCTCCTCAAATTGCAACCTAGGGACATCACAATAGTTTTTAGGTTCCTCTTATTTATAAGGATCACAAATCCAGTGTTTGACCCAGCGTTTTGTCCCAGTAAAACTCACTTTGATGGCTTTTTATTCATAACTGATCTAAAAAAAAAAACCCACAATATTTATGCTTTGAGATGACTGCTGTGCCACAGGAATTGAAAAGGCAGATGGTACTGGATTTCCTTCATATCTGGTTTCTCCCTTTTCTTACAGCGGCAATGCTAAAATTTATCCGAAGAAGCGTGCTTCTGTGCCCTCTAGTGGCGTCACAGTTTAGTGACATAATTATTTAGCACTTCATCACGAAACCAGCAAGATCAAATACAGTCCAAGGTGTTAGCGAATGTTTTCTTATTACGGCTCACACATTTTTGTTCCAGTGTGCCGAAGGCAGGAGGGGAACATCAGCCAAGCAGGACCACAGGCTGCCAACCTCTGCCTACGGTCCCAGCCTCCCCAAAATACCGTAGCCAGAAACCACCGTGGGTAAGATTTTTGATCAAAATGCTAGCAGATGCCGGCATCCGTTGCAAATCAGACAGATTCCTTCTGTTATTTTGTTTCTTGCTCCCGGTAGGAGAATGCCACGCTCCCGTCTTTGGGCTGGGAGTGATGGGCATGTCATTAGCAAAATTTTTTTTTTTTTTTTTTTTTTTTGACATGCACATGCCTCTCGGCCCCATCTTCTCAGATCATAATGTCACAATCTAGAAATGCCAATATGCACCCTTTCAGGGATCTCCTCTTTAGCAGAGGGTGGCAGATGTTTTCTGTAAAGGGGGGTGACATTTCTTTATACTCTCTCAATTAACCCTTTGGCAGTCCACCTTCTCCCCTACGTAACCCAGAAAGGTCAGGGTATGGGACTGGCTTCCAAACCAATTCGGTCACAGCCAAATTTGGTATTTTGCCTCCAGCCTGACCAGGAGAAGTTCACAGCCCCAAAGGGGTTTGGAAGAGGGATATGACTTCTGAAAAGACCAGTACTTTCTTGAGCAATTAATGTGAGTTCTTTGCATTAAAGCGGCAGTAGTGGCTTAAGAGACCCTCAGTCAGGAAGGAGGACCCTGATCCTACTAAGGGACTGTAGGGACATGTAAAAGGCATCCTTGGGAATACTACCAGCAGCTGCACACAAGAGAAAAGTCAGGACCTGATCTTTGGTGCACTAGGCATGGGCTGTCTTAAGGTGCATGGAGGGAGAAATCTTTAACTCCTGCAATTATTCTTTATTTACCCTTTGTTGGGGAGGAAAACCTCTTTACTCCTTTCGTCCCTGCCTGCACACACACTGCTGAGGTGAGTCGCAATGCTCGGGGTACAGTGTTCTCCAGGTACTTTGGTGAATGCCCCCTCCGCAGTGGGGTCTGCAGCTTTTCCGTGCGGCCCCAAAGGTGAATTTCTCAGTTGTTCTGGAGTACTCTATGCAACCAGAAGACACTGTCCCACTCTTATGAGGGCCTTCCCAAGAGAAGGGTAAATAAGCCAGTCCAAATACTATAAAATTCTAGCAAAAGCCCTCTCAAGAATGTACTGTTGAGTCTTTTTTAAAGGTCTAGTATAGCGTGAAAAATGAGCCCAAATGAATAAAAATCGATTTGAAGCCTGCGATCACTTTCTTTTAATGAGAACAATGAACTCTCCCTTACATGGCAAGATTTACTGATTTCTGCCTGCCAGACAGACTTTATAATGACTTAACATTGCCTTCTCAAGTAAGTACCATAGCAGCCTTACAACAGCGATCCAAAACATGATGTAGTTTTACTAACACAGCGTGCGCAAGGAAACCCAGCGCCTTTAAGTCAGATGGCAGCTGGGAGAGTTGAAGTGAAAATAAACTAATTTGGGCCTGTGCAGTGTATAAAGAACCAAGGCATCACCTCAAAAGGTATGACTCCCGTCCCTGTCCCCAGTGACCAGACCCCACTAGATGGCATCCACGCCTTGGCTCTCTCCCTGAAGGCTCCTCTGTTGCACTGGGAGTTGTGTCCCTTGGCTGGTTTAAAATAATTAAGAGGCACAGGAAGCATTTCAGGGTCTTTCTATAAGTATCTGCCCTCTTTTTTTTAAATCTCATCTTCATTCCCCTCCTGACGGTTTAGCTTTTCAAATATGTAGTAACATATTTATTTTTTTTTTAAATGAGCAGTTGTTTTTAAGTTCTACTTAAGCATTAAACTACAAAGTTTTCCAGTACAATACACATTGTTTTACAGAATAAATAAAAAACTGGGTATGTTGAATCCAGACAGCATTAGTAGTGCATGCATTTTATAATTTATGGTCTTTAATAACAGCAAGAATAGTTGGCTTCAGACTTAGAGAAGAGTGAATCAGTCAAACATCAGTAGTTACGTCACGGAAAGATAACTTTGACTGTTCCATCACTAGTCAAACCCTTGGTCACTGCCTGCTAAAAAAAAGCTTTACTCATTCTTCCTCTGCCATCATTCCAAAAAGTTGTTTCATGGGGTGTTAAATGAACACCTAAAACAAAAGGCTATTCTTTCTTCTGAAAAAGTCCTAAACTTTAATTTTGCAGCAACAGAGACGTCATTTGTACTTACAAAGCTTCATAAAAAATGCAGTCCTTCTGTATTAAAGCTATAAAGGAATTGTGTTTAGTCTGTCCTCTCATTCTCAAGGTATAGCTGAATAATAGCTTTTTTTGCTTTGCAATGGTTTGATTGTAAAGCAGTTGGCTTTGACGCAGACAACATTAAACAGGAGTTCCTGCAAATTAACGAGGACCATTTTTGTCTAGCTGTTTGTTCACTGAAAAGCAGATTTAAAAAGCTACATTGCAACAGGCTGCTTACATAAGCAGAAAGAGAGATTCAGGTATTTTTGATATTCAAGTGTCATGTAAATCTCTAAGCTGTAGGCTGGGCACTCGTTTTATGTAAAGCCTCATATCCACCAGCTCTCTGGACACAAATATATCCCCCTGCACAGTCCAGTATTTTCAACCCTCACAAGTTCCCCTCCAGACTCATTTGTTCTCTCTATCATCTTCTCCCCAGCATCCCACCAGCCAGGGCACCTCCGCTAAAATCAGCCACACAAACCCACCTCCTTTCATCCCTGCACACTGAGGTTTGCAGCGCAGCTCCTCCAACACCTCTGCAGCTCTCTGCAGCCTTGAGCTCCTCTAACTTTCCACCCTCAGCTTTCTTACCAAAGGTGGTGGGTAAGAATTGAGAACAGCCCGATTAGCTGGAAGGGGAAAGCTAAGACAGAGACTCAACAACCATCCTGTATTTATTTTGGAGGTGCTAAACATGATAACCAAGAAACGACTTATAATAACCAAGGAACAGATCAAAAAGATGGCATGTTCGTCAGGGTCAGTTCACTGACGTTTGTTCAAAGCTGTCTCTGCATTCACAACCCTAGAGCTTCAGGGCTGAAAATGAAAGCAAAATGTTCCCGAGACTGCCAATTCTGTTAAGGTCAAAACCAAGGCTAATGCAGACAAAATATGATGGACCAAGACTATATTTGGTGATAGAAGAAAATTGATGGTCTGCAGCTTTCATCATTTAGTTGCACTTCTATATCGGTATTAGCACAGGGGTGGGAAAGACATCCAGACTGCTCAAAGACCCAAGTTTTCCTACTGAACTACCCTTCAGGAAGAAGTTGTCTTAAAAAATAAGAAAAAGTTAAATGGTGGGTTGGATTAAAAAGTCTATTATATGTCTAATGTCAGAGGGAAGCGAGATTTAGGAAGAAGAGATGGGAAACCTCACTCCTTTTTTTCCCAGAGCAGAAGTAACCTACAGAGCAAGCAGACTGTTGGAAGCAAGGGGGGTCACATCCCTTCAAGATGGACTCACAAGCCAATGACAAAAACAAAGGTGGGCTTCAGGATCACACCAGCTGCAAACAGACCTTCAGATCATGGGACATCAGCCTGATAAAGCCCCAGGAAGGCTACAGTGTGGACATCAAGTCTTTATCACCATCCTCTCGCTCCACAGATCTGCTCCTCAGGGTCTGGGCTACTGGGTAATGTTATCGTAGCCAAAAAAACAGCAGAGAAGAGCCAGGGCCACAGCAGACATCAGCCACCCCAGTGCAGGTGCTCTGAGCTGGTGCTAATCTTTCCTAGGAGCACCAAGGATGGGTCATATTGACCCAACCCCTAATTCAAAACCCCAGGCTAAGGTTGAGTCAAGAGAACGTCATGGGAAAGCGGTTTCCACCGAAGCGAAGAATAGACAGAAGAAAGTGAAGATACTAAGTAGTGAGCGGTAGTAAAGGTGTTAACAAAAGTGACAAGAACTAGCAAAACCACTCTAGAGGTAGAAATTTAGTGTCGCTTGTTCACATGTTTAGATTTACTGTGTTTTGCTGACAGAGCTGGAACACAAATGAGGACTAATGGCAGCAACAAAATGCAGAAGACCATATTGTGGTTCATGTAGGTGCCAAAAAGCTCAGACGGTCGTAGGTTATACCCTCGCTCCCTTCCATTGCACTGAAAAAGCACTTTTGCGTGCCTGACCGCTTCCACCACAAATCCTAACGTGAAGGTGCGGTGGTGGGCCTGGTTCGTATACCTGGGTGTGCGTCAAGGCTGCAATGACACGGAGCCAAGCAAGCTCAGCCCTGCTTCAGGAACGGCTTCGTGCAGCTCCAGTCACAGCCCGGCTCCAACGCTACAAGCTAAACTGCATTTAAACCAGTGTTGCTGCAGCTCCGGCCTGCCGGAACAAATGTTCAAACACTAATAAGTTCCGTTCGAATGGAAATGAGCAGTTACAGTAAACTCGCTTCCTACTTCCAAAAGCAAAATTTCCTCTAATTTCATTTAAAATAGCAAATCCTTTTCCCCCCAGCTGAGTACAAACAAACATCTGGAACTGCTGTGTTTTAGGTTTTGTTTATGTAATTATTTAGTGGATGGCCAGAGGGTTAGAAACTGCCAAATAATTCTAGTCTTAGGAATTTACATTAACTAATTTCCGTGGGATTCAGGATTCATTTGCCAAGTTTCAGATACAAGCAAGGCTTTTGCGGTCGAGTTGCAACTCCTGGAAAGTACAGTCAATAAATGGAAATGCCAGACATGCATCCCTAATTCATCTTCACCCCTAAATATTACTGTACTAGGGGAAGCTGTAACATTTAACCCTGCGTGAATTACACTGAAGAAGAACTGGCAAACAGCTTAAGCCACTCTGTTGGTCCCAGAGTTGTCTTTTGGGGGGAAGATGTGGAAGTGACCTCAACATGGTTTTCTCTTTGGTGACTCTAATTTTACAGACAACTAAACTTCCATCTGAGTTTTCATAGGGACAACTCCTATCACACTACCACTGCCAAAAATCCATTTACCTGGTCAGCTCTTTAAAACTCTGAGTCTCTAAAAAGATGGACTTCCAAACATGTATTTGAGCAACAAAGCAGGCAGGATTCATAGAAATACTGCAAGTCTACAACTGCTTGCAGAGTTAAATCCATCGGTGTAACAAAGATTTGGCTGCAATGCTGCTGACATGTTGGGAACAGAAGTGCTTTTTGGAATAGAAGGTTAAAGAGGTAATGACCTCTTGGTATAGGGACCACAGGATCTTAATGTTGGGGGAAAATAAGTCAGTATTAGGAAAAACTGTAAAGAGATGACAGGTAGACCTGATTTCTGAAAAGAAAAGCATACCTACACAAGTTATTTGTTGTAGAGACAGATCACAGAAAATGAATTATTTAATGTAGATTAATTAGCTGGTTTTGTGTGCCTGCTTACACATCTGTGTATGCATATAGACATATGGACCACAAACATACAACTGTCACCTAAACAATGATAATTCTGCAGAGAGAAGAATCAAAATGGTGTGTTTAAAAGAAAAATTTAATTGGTACGCACATGAATTATCTTTCTATAGCGACAAAAAAATATTCAGGTATTACTTGCCCTAATGATACCTCAATTCTCACCACCCTACAGCTATCTATAACTGGCATTTTTAAGCCATGAGATTAACCAGGGCTTCCTGGGCTGATTGTTTCTATCCCATAGGCCTTGAAATTTCATGTCACTGCTGTAAATTGCTTATTTATAACATCAGCCACTGCTTCCCATTCCTTCCCTTCCCCAGCCCTCCTTCTCCAGGGCCAGAAGGAAGAGGAATATGAACAGCAAACTCCCCATGGTGAATCCATTTCCATCGCTTAGGTATTTTTCTTCCATTTGGGAGCTGTTCTAAAACCTCAGACAATTTCAGTTATTGGATATAGGCTTTCAGTTTTGCCTGTATGTTTGCACAGCTTCAAGAATTTTCATCTGACTACCAGACTTGCCACTGTGGCAAACCCACCCAAGCACAGACGTTTGAGTCATGCTCAGAATTTAATTTCTTTGTACAGAATCCATTCATGTGGGCAGGTTTTGTTTTATACACATTTTGCTTCTGTTGAACATCTCGTATTTTAATCCTCAAGGAAAAAATTCATCTCACCTATGTAGAAAAGTTTCCGAAGATCAATATGTCTGTGTTTTCTCCCTCCCTATTATTATAGGGCTCATTTTTCTTTTCCTAGGTACCCATTAATCTCTAATCTCTGAAGTGCACGATGCATCACAAAATGGCATTCATTTTAAGAGTTTCAAGGGTTTTTTTTAGTCAAAGTTAGCTTTGATGTACACAAATTATGCAAAATTGTGATAGAGAGGTATGTAAAGGGTTCCACTAAGGGAAACAACAGCATTTAAAGTTTCCTCTGTACATTTAGATGATTGATTTTGCATTCTTGGTTGATTTCATTTTCCAAATTCGGTATAAACCAAGAATTCCCTCCCCCTCCAAACCAATGTACTGAACCATGAGGAAAAGAGGAGTATGTAGTTTCCTCTCAGTTGCCTCCTGTTATTATGAGGCTATTCAGGAACACATAAGCTTTCCCAGACCAGTGATGAGCGTAAATCATCTCCTTTTAAATAAATACAACAGTTATGAAAAAGTAACAAATTTGTGATATAACTACTCAACAGCATATTGTCATGGATTCACAATTTACTGAACGTGTACCTGAAAAGCATTAATTCTGTATGTAATCCTCCCTGATTAGGCATCAGATATAGGCTCCTACCTGCATTTTCAACCACAGTTTGCAAACTAACTCATTTCTGAAGAGCTGTCAAAAAATAGCTTTAATGTGATGCTTATTAGTCTTCAACCTGGCTGCTGTAAGAGTGTACTGAGAAGACTGAAAATTGTTATTTGAGTCTCTTATGGGGAATGGTAGATGGTATTGGATGGGGAAGAAGTAGCAAAAGAAAACAATAGCATTGTTTTTTTAATAGATTCCTATTCTTTACAACATACAGGAAGTTTCCAAGCTTGCATTATTAATGTGCTGTTATCTTTTATGCATAGCAATACTAGACAAAACCAATAGTTTTTGAAGGTAAAACAAGAAAATTGAAACTGATGCATTGGCTGGTTTAGTGCATTTTTGAAAGTTAAGCCTTTAAAGAAGGTAGTAGGGGAAAAAAGCTTGTTCATTACAGATCCTCAAGTCAGTCAAGCAGAAAATTCTAATCTGAAGAAAAATAGCTTTTAAAGAAAGCACAGACTTGCAGCATTTTTCTTACAATTACTGAAAGATTTTGCATCTCACAGCAGTTCAATACCATTGAACAGAAAGTGTAGGCTTGGTATAAATACATAAATCAAAAATTGATTTATTATTCCAAGATTTGAGAGCCTAAAGTGCAGAAAAAAAAAATCAGAATAATACGGTTGCTGGTTTTTAACCCCCGCCCCCCCCCCCCCTATTTTAGTCTTTTGTTACTTGATCTTACACCGGTGAGCTGATTTCAGCAATAAAAATCGTCATTTTCACTGAAGGTAGAATTCCAATGCTATTCATAAGCAGAACAGAGCAGAACTCACAGGAGACACCATTTCTAAGAACAGTGGATCAGTGAATCCCCCCAAATCTTAGGATAGCTTAAGAAGTCTAAAACATCAGTGTTCACACTTAAAGCCCTGAAGAAATGTTCAGTTTAAAAAGCCCATTTACCATGGAATTGCTTCCTTCCCCTTCAGTGGGATCTACTGATTGCTCAGTGCTTCCAAGGACAGCCCTGCATTTCCAATTGCCTAGGCATATGTACAACCATGGTCTTCATTCCAGACCCTCTCATGACTAATCATGAAATCGTCAGATGAGACCAAAGTCATCAGTTTTCTCCCCATGGCAGTGGCAGAGTACAGAGAACAGCTTAAAGAGAGCAATGAATTCACAAGGTATTAATGCGGAGAGATGAGACATTACATTTTCCATAGACTAAGCCACCGCCTTTTGAAAAAGATTTTTCTGTACAATGCGTTTGTTTCAGAGACAGACAAATACTACAGCATCTTGCCTAGCTATGATCTAGCTTTACACCATCTGCAGTAGTCCTAAGGCACTTGATCCCTGTAAATTGTGCAACTTCCATATAAATACTTCCACCTCACCTTTTAGTCTTTCTGTCAAAAAAATAATAACCAGTATAACTCAAGATTGTTGTTTCCTTGACTTGGCCCTCCTACAATAAGCAGCCCACTTCCTTAGCCTTTATCGCCTTCCACTGTTTGTGTAACAGTCATGTCTTTCCTTAGTTATCGCTCTGCTAGACCATAATAATCTGCCTTGATAAGTCTTTCCAGCCTTCCTGATGATTCCCATGGCTTTTCTCCAAATTCCATTCAGGTTATTCACAGTTTTCAGTGTAAAAATTGTTTTCCTGGAGGGTCATTTACAATGTTATTTAAAGCAGTTTAGGGAAAGTTCTCAATTGTTTCTTGCACAAGCAATAATAGTCTTTCACATTCCACATTTGGGGGAAAAAGTCTATCAAAAATATTCACCTTAAAATATTTAAGACTGAACATTGGTGAGACACGCTGAACGAGCACTGCATTGGGAGGAGGTTGTACCAGTTAGCTGTTGATGCAGTATTAGCCTCTTGTCCACTCCGAGGCCAGTCCAAAGCCAGCTAAAGACAATGGAAACAAATCTGCTGACCCTATTAAATTTTTTTGGCTGACTTCATTGAGTTGGACTCTAGGTTATAGTTGTGTTTGAAAAATATTATGACAAAATAAAAGCTCCTTTGTAATTTATTAATAAAGCTACTTGCCTGGTTATTGCGATGTTTAGCGTCTAAGCATTGACTTGACTACATGGGAATTTCTGAATGGATGGAGAAAAAGCCGTGTCACAAAAAGGTAGGAAAAAAAGTCTTGAAACATGGGAAAGGGAAGGTATTGTGGGACCTTTAAGTAGAACTTTCCCCACCTCCAAAAATTCAGAAGTGCTGTGCACGTCTACTGCAAATCCCTTGTAGAAGCGGGGGTAGACCTAGCACCCTTGCACCCTGCAGGGCAGGGACACCTCAGTCCCTTTGGACGGCTGGAGGCAGCAGCCTCATGGACTGCCAAAGGTCGTTTGCTGGAGGTCTTATAGGTCTGCGAAGTTGAAAGAAACAGCCTTTCAGGACACTCTGAGATCAGTCAGAAATAGAAGAGGAACAGTCTGGACGGGCTCGAATATCTACTGGAAAAATAGACCTACACATGCACCCAGTGTTTGCTGTTGACAAGTTCCCAGCTGGAGTTACAAGGAAGACTACTCTGCATACACACACGGTACGTCTAGCAGCATATTGCGGAGATGCTTCAGTTGCGGTGAGAAGCATTAATTGCTCTGAGACTATGTTCATCTACTGCTTTCGTTATGAATCCAGCAGCGTAGTGCCTGCAACTACACCACCTGCAACCAAAATTAAACACCTGTGAAAATATTCTTTTAACTGATGATTGTCATTTAGTCAAAGTAAATAACAAAGGTGGTGTCTTTTTTTTTTTTTTTTAAAAAGATATCCCATGCTCTCATAAGTAAATTTCTTTTCCTTGTTTTGCCTAAGTGTTGAAACCCATCATCAAAAGAACTGGGAAAGGGAGTTGGTATCTATATGGGTGCTGCAAGTGGATAGAGGGAACAGCCTTGATATAGATATTTATTTGTGGTAGTAAATTGTGCCATTTCTCACTAGGTTAAGTCACACCACATTGTTATTTTGCTTATTTCAACGCAGCAGCCTATGCCAGAAAATTGAAAGAAAGCAGAAATCGTGGTTCTTCGTTACAGAACAGGCAGATGAAAAAGCAGCTAGGTTAAATTCATCATAGTGTTAATAATCCATACATAACTGCAAAACAAATGTCCAGTTCCTGGGTCCAGTTTGCCATGAGTAATTTCAGACAGATCATCTCTAATTTGTTTGCATTTGTTGTGCTGAACCTGACTACGCCCCCACCTCCATACATTCCCTAGGTACCAGAGGAAAAGCAGTAAGGATATTTCTTATGCCTATTTACAACCATTGCACAAACTCATGAGAAGATTTTGACTTTTGACATCCAGAAAAAGCACAGTTTTCACTAGCTCTATAGGCAGGCAAAAATACCACAGTTGAAAAGGTACTATCTAGAAGGAAGGGGCAGCACAATCCATATGGCATATAACCCTAGACTGAAGAGTACAGTCAGAAAAAAAAAAAAAGGGGGTTTACTCCATGCCAGTGCATGACTGGATTCCCTATTAAGGAGAGCTTTAAGCATCAGTTAGCCCACAGAGCTTGTGGGTGGGAATGGATTTCATCCCGAGTGAACGCATTAAAAAAGTAGGACAAATATGTCAGGAAGATGTCCATGAAGTTTGCTTTAGTAATCAAGAGGCAAGGGCCAGAAGGCTCCAACTGGAGAGGCAAAGCAGCACAAAGAATGTGCGGTTACAAGAAAAATGTACTATCTTCAACAAATCCCAGAAAGAGGACCTTTCTGATCCTGGAAAGCATTAATTCCCAGTCACTATTTTTAAACAGATAAAAACATATGTATTTGAGAGATCGCCAGCTGCTGGTTCAGCGTTTGTTTCGTACTGCTTTTGGCAGCAGCAACAACAAGCAACACAGCAATGATAAGGCAGAGTAAATTCAGACACTATTTCCCAACTCGCCATCTAAGAGCTTAATCGAATAACACAGGATGGAGAGGGGTCTGTGCACATTTCCATCACTTGCAGTCCCTCTACATGTTACTGAGCAACATCTTGTTTCCCTGTGAGCACAGGATTTGAAGCCCTTAAACAGGTTGGGCTCAGGGGATAAGGTGATCCAGCACCTTTTGATAAAAGTCTCTGCACGGCTCATATCCCTGATTGCGGTGGGGCTGTACAACCCCAAACTTTTTTTTTTTCTCCTCCAAAAAATACCAGCACATTCAACAAATAGAGGGACCCCCGAGCAGCAGGACCATGCTAGTAGGAGCGCATAAATATAAATATATATATATATAATGTGTTTTCTGTTTTTCCCCAGGACGGCAGCTGCTGCAGAGCAGCCCTCCCCACACTCTGCTCATATGCAGAGTTTTGTGTGAACATCAGAAAAGTACCCTTATCCCAGTTTTTGACCAGGAGAATCCTGCAGATGAGGTGAATCCTAAAACAGCTTCTTGAAACATTTGTCAGGCCATCCTGCACCTCTGTTTTCTTCAGGTTTTTCTTCTGTTGCCATAGGACAGTAACCTCATAATGAGGTTTTGTTGTTGTTGTTTTGCATCCTTTTGATCAACTGCTCTAAAGAATTGTTATTTTCAGCCCAGAGTGCAGATTCATCGCTGGCAACATCCCTTCCTACCTCGTTGGCTTAGATGGGTTGATAATTTGTACATTTAATGCCTGTCAACCATTTCTAGGTATTTTTTCCCCCCTAATTCTTCAATGCTTACTACACGTTTATCAAGGGAGGCCAGTAAATAATAGATCAGGCAGAGTTTTTACTGTAATTCCTTAATTTGCTAACAGTCCACAGTTATCTGGACATACAAAAGGAATTATTTTCTATCTACCAATTAGCAAACCAGGAGTTCAAAAGCCTCTGCGACTGCATTAAACACTGAGAATTCCTTAATCCATAAAAATTAATGGAGATTATGTTAAAGAGACTTAAATATTTAAATCCTTCACCACATTAGTCACTCTCTTTTATGTGCAGGTAACTCCAGCTGAAGTTCTCGGGAGCCCTGTGTGTGTGTGTGGCAGAACAAACTAATCTCTTCAAACGAGAAACGTGAGCTTTTTACCAGCTCTCCCCTGATGGCAGAAGGTGGCTGCTTTCGCCGCAGCTTTTGAGTTCTGACCCCCCGCCCCGAGCTCTTACCGTATGACTTTAACATAGAGGCTTAATTGGCTCCAAAAGTCCTAAATGGAACCATTTATTATTGTTGTGGATGGTTGTCCTGGTTACAGATAACTACAGTGTGCAATTAAATATAACTGAATTCACAGTGCTGCCCGGCTGCCAGACAGGAGTTCTGAATTTTCAGTTTTGTTTGGATCTGAAATTCGTCTTCGCCATCATCTTATACTGGTCCCAGGACAATACCAGCCCAAAGGAGCCACGCTGCATGCAGATACTTTATATCGCTCTTTTTATGGCTACATAGTTTTCACACACACCTATTAATTGGAGTTACATTAAAAGGTTTTGAACTAACTTTTTCCTCTCGGCGGCATAGCTTTAAAAAGTTATATCCTCAGAAACAGAGGAGATTTTTAGAACAAAGAGTAATTATCTTGAAGATAAAAAAGTTGCATTTCAAAGATTTGCTAGAGGGTATTTACTGAACTATACCTGCCAAAGAAAAAAGTTACAGAAGTGGGATTATTTCACTCCCCCTTCATTTCTTTTCTTGCCGGCCCCTGAGTGCATCTCCCAAAATATTTGGTTTCTCTTGAAGCCACAGAGGCTCTTTGTGCGAGCACCGAAGGGGCAGATTTCCTATCATTAGGAGGATGAAGAACCACATTTACCCAGGCTGATTCCCACCCAAATCCACAGCTTCACTTGGGACTCAGGTTTGCTTTGAGCAGCTCCGATGCTACCAGCTCTCCAAAAGCTTCCACCACTGCTTCCGAGACGACGTTCGTATTTCCACGCTGGGGTTCGATACCGCCTTTTCCTCCTTGAACCCTTCTGAGTGGCAGAACCCACCAGCTGCACATCTGCAGTTTACACATCCAGGAGCCGGGCCAGTTAGAATGGGCAAATTATATTTAATCTCTATATTTAATGAGTTCTAGTTAATTTTATATCTATAATGTATATCATGCGCCTCTGTTACATGCACCCACGCATTTTTTTCCTCTTGCAGGGCTTTGCAGAAGCAAGACAAAGTGCCTATCAAGGTAGTAAGGAGCTCCCCCCCCCTCAGATTGCCACTAGAGGTCAGCCGGAGCCCGGCAAATCCCCCCCTGCGCTGCCCGAGCCCTCCCCAGTGCAGGCAGGGGAGGGCAGGGAGGGAGTGGGGAAGGGGGGTCGTCTGACCTCTCAGGCTGCTCTGTTCCAAAATTAGCATCAGGCCAGGCAGCTGTGAAAGCGAGCCTTCAAAACAGTTTAATTTAAAGTTGCTGCCTTCAAAGGGAAAGCGTGGAAGAACCAGCCAAAAAAAAAAAAAAAAATTTGCAATAAGGTGAAGGCTACAAGCTAACCCTTTCGTATGGCAGCTTTACAGCACAAATTCAGGTAGCTGCAACTGGTACTCGGGCAGCATTTAAGCCCAAACACACAGCACCTTTTCCAGCAGATTGAACTAATGCTTTCATAAAAGCCTGGGCTGAAGTCCTACAGGCTTGAGAACCTACTCTAAATATTGACAAATATTATTTCAGGGCGGTTAACAAATGCAAAAAGCCATCCCTACACGGCAGATTTACTACCTTGCAAGAATCCAGAATAGCCGATTGCTTTGTGTCCTGGTTTCAGCTGGGATGTAGTTAACTGTCTTCCTAGTAGCTGGTACAGTGCTATGTTTTGAGTTCAGTATGTGAAGAATGTTGATAACACTGATGTTTTCAGTTGTTGCTCAGTAGTGTTTAGACTACAGTCAAGGATTTTTCAGCTTCTCATGCCCAGCCAGGGCACCTGACCCAAACTGGCCAACAGTGTATTCCATACCATGTGACGTCCCATCTAGTATAGGAACTGGGAAGTGGGGGGAATCGCCGCTCGGGGACTGGCTGGGTGTCGGTCAGCAGGTGGTGAGCAATTGCCCTGCACATCATTTGTACATTTCAATCCTTTTATTACTACTGTTGTCATTTTATTAGTGTTATCATCATCATTATTAGTTTCTTCTTTTCTGTTCTATTAAATCGTTCTTATCTCAACCCAGGAGTTTTACTTCTTTTCCTGATTTTCTCCCCCATCCCACTGGATGGGGGGGGAGTGAGTGAGCGGCTGCGTGGTGCTTAGTTGCTGGCTGGGGTTAAACCACGACACTTTGTTAGTAGAGTCAGTGATACGTTAGTGTCATATTTAAAACAATACAAGAAAACAGATTTTAGCCTCTGACGTACCCTTTAAAATGGACATTATGCAGCAAATGTCCAGCACACAAGGCTCGTGGGAAAGGTCACTGAAACATTTTCAGAGCATTTTCACGAAGCTAAGTTTTTTCTATTAATTTGACGCTTACAAATGGATGTTCCTTTGGTGAAAGAGTTTTGTGTGGATTCTGGTACAATATAATTTTGGCAGTATTTTGTTCCTCTTATACAGTTCAATAAATTCTTATTGAATTTATTTTATATTCTCTTTTCCAACCTTTTGGCAAGGATTAGTCTAGAAACTACTAAGCTGTATGAAGAGTAGCATTGTTTCATATTGGATTTTGCTAGGAGCCTTGCAGACAAATTCATGCAGCATGCCCAGAACAACATTTAATTCTTGTGAAATGAGAAGTGATAGTGATATGTATCGAAGATTTGAGAAACTGAAGAGTCCTGACCTCTTAAAGGAGGAGCAAAAAAAAAAACCCAACAAAAAACCCCCCAAAACCTCATCTAATATGTTTTGGTAGAGCTAACCTTCAGCCCCTGGAAGCCTCAAGCCACCATTTGGTTTCCCTCTCAGAAAAATCACCATCTTCTACTATAAATATCGGACAGCTTTCTGCCTTTTTCAGAATTAGCTTAACGACCAAGGACTTTTCATAATGAGACTTGAATGGTTTGAACATCTGACTAGGGGGTCACCTGCAGTTCTCAATTTCATGCCAAAACCCCAAGGTTAAATTGCGAATGCTTCAAGAAAAACAAATCAAACATGTACAGAAGACCAATGATAAAAGCAGCTTTTCAGCTCTGGTGATCACAACGTATGGGAAAAGTAACACACGGAGCAGAGCCTGGTTTCTGGAAAGCAAGCAGCTTATTAGTGTTGCCTGCCTTGCAATTACTAGTAAAGCAGTAAGCTACTTAGCCGAGTAAGCCAAAAGTGAGAGACGGAGCAGCAGGGCATGATTCTCCATCTAATCAAGGGCTTTGCAGCCTGTCAGATGGGTAAAACCAGAAGAGTTGGGATTGGGAACTGACAGAAGCTGGGGCTGCATTGATCACAAATTCAAAATTGAGCAGCCAAAGAATGGCCTTAAAGAAGGATGGCTCCAGTGGCGTGGGACCTCAGGCAAAATCTAATCAACTGAACTAATAAGTTACGTGGCAGAGAGCTTGCCTGCACGGCAAACACCTTTTTGTGTGCATGAACACCACGAGTTAGCCAGTCACTCAAACCAAAGGAAGGCACTCGATTCTCTAGTCCCGTGCTTGTAGAATGGGCTGAAACAAAGGACCTGGTAGGACAAGCTCCTTCCTCTGCCTTTTGTAAAGCAAAAGTCTCTATTGTAGTTCATTAAGATCTGTAATAGCTCTACAAGCTTGTATACACTAGGCATTTCACGAATAACAAGTTTCTGGCAGCTGACCAATCATCTGAATATTTCAAGGCTTGGCAATATTTCAGCACAGTCTCCATAGCAAAGGAGGTCATTTTCTCTCTATTCCCTAAAGTGGTAGCTTACAGTTCAGTCAAATTCCTTCAAGTGACCTTTCTGCATATTTAAAATATTTATCTTTTAAATAACTTGTCATTCTGTTCCAGTTTGTTGCAGCGGTTATAGGAGGAAACCCCCAAACCTAGGATAAGGTTCTGGTTATAGGTCATGCCATTACCAAGCCCTCCCCTGGCAGGCACTGATTAGAAATGACCAATTAACAGTCCTCTAGTCTATGGCATAAGCCTAATTAATCAGACCGAGGTGTGCCTAGGAAACTAATGACATTTCCCCTATTTGCCCAGGAGAGGATGCCCAGTCAGCATAGCTTGGCACCAGTAGCCAAAAGGCCCAAGGGGCTGTCAAAAACAAGAAGACTACTTGAAGGGCAGAGTGGAAACACAATATTTAGTGAAAAGGACCTTCAGGATGAGAAATTGTCCCAACATAGTGCAGCATCGGACTTGGCAGGAGTAATCTAGCATGGCTTCACTCAGCATGGAGAGAACCGGTCAATTGAAGTAAAACTGGAGCAACTGTTAAATTGCCACATAACTGCTTAGTCTAGTGGCTGTGGACACTGTGGTGATATATTGAAAAGTAAGACCTAGCACCGACTGCAGCTAAATTCAGCATGAAGGTAACCTCTCACTTGCTAAAGGATCTTACATATTGCTCAGCGAGGCAAGACCAACAGCACAAAGCAGGTCACCTCGCACCTTCATAAGCGCCATCTCCTCCTTCTGGAGGCTGAAAACCTTCCAGAGGCTAGTAGGCAAGTCTTCAATGCCTACCTAGATATCTGTTTCACTCCTGCCTTTGATATCTACGTAAAGCGGCTGCATTGCAGGGCTTGCTTCGGCTCCAGCTCGATCGGGGCTCTGCAACCCCTTTGGGAGAGAAAGCTCACAGCCCGCAGAGCTTGGGAAAGAGCAATCTGTGCTTTGTTTCAATGACGCTGAAATGGCTGGGGATACAATTCAAACAATTCCCAGATGAGAGGCCTGGGGCTTCCAGAAGGACAACAATAGGGTCAAGAAGAGGAAGTATTGGGGGCAAACATATTTTGGCTGGGTGTGAGGACCCCTACTATGTGCGATTTGTTCTTTTTTTTCCTTTAGATGCAAGTCCAGTTTGGCTAAACAGGATCAGGCTGCTTTCCACTTGAATGAACAAGCAGTTTTGTAATAAGAAACAGTCCTTTATAGTTTCTATGAAACTGTAGGACTGACCAAAATCATTTTGCTATTGTTAAAACTACTAAAATAGGATTTTTGACTGTTTTTGCTGACTTATGAAATGTTTTCTTACACAGTAATAAGAGAAACTGTCACTTAACGCTGGAAATTCCCACAGTTGCTAAACTGAAAAACAGAGCAAAATCTTTTCAATGTCATGCCTTGTGCAAAAATATTTAACAATTAACAGTCTCAAGTTTCTTGTGCATTTTTCTAAATATTGCAGTTGTTTTGCGAAGACCACTGTGAACACAGCTGTGCCAAACCAACAAACAGTTGAGGCCATTGTTGGTATTTTGGCAAAACTATCTTACAGAAAAGCATGAAAGCCAGCTGGGTTGGAAATTGCAGATTCAAACTTTAAAGCTTTGAGGAATGGAGTATGCAAAAATAAAAAGGCTTTATTCTGCCATATTTACCCATGCCAGTAACAGCCCTTTGAGACCCACTCTTAGTGGGGGATATATCCAGGCTGTAGGACAGATACACTGCGGGAGGAAAGGGGAAAAAAACTCCAGCCAACGTGTGTTGAGGAGACAGCCCAACAGCCCTGGGAATACATCAAAACTCCCAAGTTTTAGGCATATCCATCAACCCCAATAAGTCCATTAATGAAGTATAAGGGTACTCAATGTATATATTAGTGACAAAAATCTGGCGTAGAATATATCATGCCACCTTATGCTGCGTTATACTCTGCAAATGGGCCATTGGTTTCAGTGGCCGTTTCCTGAAGATTTATCTGGAGTCAAAATATCCTCTGTAGGTAAACAGATCAGAACCAGACCTACCAGCCACACAAGCATACAAACCCAGTCAAAACGCTCTATCTAAGGTATACCTCATGTATCAGTGCACAGCCGTATGTAATCAAATTTGCAGTTCACAGCTCTTTAAAGCACCTTGAAGTGCAAGATTCAGAGCACCCTGTGTGCTGTGTGGAAAGAACCTCAGCGAGTGGTGTTTCATGAGGACTCCCACAGCCTCGGTCACCAGCAGGTCTACCTGGTGATGGGACAGAAACAGAACAGCACAATGAGATCTGTAGCCTACGTAATGCCTTAACTGGAGATGATGCCATGGTAGCAAAGGTTGGCTTGCAAATTGTTGTCAGTTGGTTAGTATTTCGGTCACCAGCATCAATGGAGAGAGTATGGATTCCTCTCTCCCACTGGAAAGCAGTTACTTGCAATGAAATAGAGTTTAAAACATGCTTAACTTTGATAGGTGTTATTTTCCTTCTAGAAGCACGCTACCAGATGTACTCGTGCTGACTAAAGATGCTGTTTGTTCCTGCTGCAAGACTGTGATATTTCTGACAGTTACCTCTTCCACACCTCAGCTGCCAACATGAATCACGCAAGTACGGCAATTCTGCTTCAGTGCCCAGTCCGTCAGGGTGATGTGGACTGCCACAGAAAGTCTGCAGTGATTTTGTGACGACAACGTGAGAGACACATCACATGTAGAGCCAGTGGATTACAGGCATTGCTGACAGTACTTGTGGTTGGCAGAGATTTTACAGTCTTGCTCGTTGCAGAAAATACAACTCACCAGCTAGACCTAATAAAAGCCAGTCCTCGTAAGCAAAGCAATTATGATGCCAACATTCAAAATGCTAGGGAGCATACACTTCTTTTTTTTAAATGGTGGAGGCCAAGAAAACATGATATAATTTGTGTTTAGGGAAGCTGACATTCTGCTGTGATGTTTGATCTGGCAAGAAACCACGGTTCCTTCCTGCAAGCTGGCAAAACACTAAACATGGGGAATGCCATGCACAGACAGCCTCAATTAAGCTATCTTTTCTGAGCTGTAAAACAGCACTAGGCACATAAAACAGCAGAACACACATTTGTTTCCTTTCCATCTGCACAAGCATATATAGTGATTCAGGCTTACCCAATTTACAAGACAAGAGGAAGAACAAACATGCATTTAATCTCTGTTTAGGACCACCTTACTCTGTATTGGCTACTGGCGGATTTCCGTTTCTACAACAGTTGGCAGTGCCAACTGGAGCATCGTGCCTTTAGAGGAACTTCAAGCTGGAGGTAACAAGTTCATTAATCATGGTGTGTACTATCCTAAATAGAGCACAGATACAGCACAACTGCAACAGGGTGCTAGGCAATTAGCAAAAAAAAAAAAAAAATAAATCACATACCTACTGCTTTAGTTCCTAGTCATGAAACTGGGTTGGTTAGGCAATGCATTTTTAGAGCTGAAGTAATACCTCCTTATAACCTTTAAATACTGACATTATCTTACAGGCCACCAGATATGAGTTAAGCTATAGGTTACTTAAAATTATAGCAGTTCATGACATGTTAAATTATTCTACGATACTTATGTAATCTGATGAAGCCGATTGCATCAATAGCCTTGACAATGGATTGTATGCATGGAAAATCTCAGACTGCTGCAAGACTGAGAAAAATGTAAGCTATTTCACCGACTGTCACAGCAAAAGGCTTCTTGCTTAATATTTCATGTTTTCTGCCCATTCCACATATAGATATTTCCATAAATGTTTCCATGTTTGTGGTCTAAAAATCCCACTGATTGTTGTTGACATTCAGGGACACAAGGCCATTGCCTAGCAAAAATGAGAAGTGCTGTATGAATCATGCCAGTTCATTCACCACAGCTACACACAGTTACAGCTGTCAAACCAGGTTTAGCACACACAGGACAGAAAGGGAAAGAAGTAGAAATGCAAGGAGAGGAAGAATAGCGGGTGCTCTGTGCAGGGAGGTTCGTAGTACTGCCTAAATGTAGGGTCTTCACGTAGTACCAAGTTCAAAATCTTCTCAGTTTGCATATGGGCTCTCTAATTCACCAGCCTCCAGCAGGCCATAAGGAGAACTTAAGTTTTGCTGGCTATGCAGGGAGCACAGGAAAACTGAGTCGGAAGACTAGATGCTTTAGTAGTCCCTTTGTGGCCAAGTCCTCCTTCCACTGTGCTGTTTCACACTGACACGTAGTCACCAGAAAGCAAAATGAAACCTATACAATAATTTTACAATCCAATGCAAGTTATTATCTACTAAGAGCAAGTTTAGATCTGTATGTTGTTTCTCCCCCCCCCATAACTATAGTCTACATAATTAGTACCACTCAACCATAAGAAGAAAATAATCATATTCAAATTTGGCCTTTGATCAGCAGCGTTTTTCCTTTACATGAGAAAAGTTCAGTCTGGGTTTGCCTGGTGCTTTTGAGATAAACAGAAAATTACCCTGCAATTTTTCTGGCAAGTCTGTGAGGAACTGAGCCAATATTCAGCTAAAATTAAATTTAGAATTAAGATATGGTTGCTTCACCATGTGTCTTCCTCTGGATTTTACACAGCAGAACTGGGATTCCAGATCTCATATTTCACAATAAGGAACACTCTTGTGTTTCCAGGAATCTCATTCTCAGAAATAGACTACTTTGGTTGCATCTATGTTAATGTGAACCTGAGCCTGAGGACTTTCCCAGTGTGGGTATCCTATCTGCTCTATATCCACAGCATAGGTCCCTTGGATATCTCTTGCCTGGCCTAGATGCAGCTACAGTAGACACTATCCCATTTATTCCATGAGCCTTCTGACATCCCTGGTGCCTCCTTACAGCAGTTGACTCTGCTTTGGTGTAGCATGCAAAACTGTATGGCCTGTGAAGAGCAATGCATGACCTGCCCATTTATACAAATGACCTCTGGAGAAAAAAAAAAAAAAAAAAAAAAAAAAAAAAAAAAAAAAAAAATATCCTGGGCCAGAAATCAGTCTCCAGGACTTTCACACATCTCCTGTCTGCCTATACATGGTAAGTAGCAGCTACATCCCATGCTGAAACTACCCAAGAGCCTTCAAAGGACAGGACACGTTCCCTCCCTACACTCTGGGGCCATGAGATGCATGTGGAGACCATAGAGGCATCATATTGACCTGGCTTCAGAGGGAATTACCTAAATGCTTTCTCCTTCGGAAGGAGCTTGCCAGCCTGGGGCACCCACTGCTCAGTAATATTCAGGAGGAAAACAGATGCTCTCAGGAGAAAACATTCTGTAGAGGCTTCCACGTAACATGAGCAAGAAGGAGCATAAAAGCTGCAGTGCTTCCCCAGAGCATCGAGTCCAGAGGCAAAACACACATGACAGACGTTATTTTTGACAGATCCTTCACTCTCCTCAAGCAGACAAGCGCTAGAGAAAGTGAAGACCTTTATACCCAGTGCTCAAAGAAAAGCAATAGCAGAATTGCTAACAAAAGTTATTGCAAAGCTGCCTTTGAACTGGCGCTCTCAATCTTTGCTCTTTGTAGTATTAGAGAATGTGCATGTCTATCACAGAAGTCATGCAGGCCCTCTATAAACTGTTTTTATGACTAATCATGCTAACTAATTACAGAATATTACACACAGATTGTCTTCTTGTTTATGGCAGGATTAGCACTCTATCCCCTTAGACAATAATCCAGGGCTCAAAGCTCCTCTCAGAGACCCTTTAGGATGCAGCTGGTTTTGGATTAGTAAATTCTAGGTGATCTAGGGTGGGCTCTAAATGACAGTCCACTGAGACTCTCAAGTCTCATGAAATACTGACCTTGGACAAAGAGGAGATAGAAATATTCCATTTTAAAAGCTGGTACAAGCTACTTGGACATAGTAGGGTACAATTTCTATAACTACTAATCTGAAAAACAGATTATCTGAAGGCACCTGGACAAATGCTGTTAAGAAACTGAGGGAAGGTTTTTGCTGAAAATAACTTACCCAGGCTAAAACTTTGGCTCTGAATAAGGAATTAATTAGCACAGAAAGAGCAAAAGCCCAAATCCAAGATGCAGAGACAGCATCTGAGCAATATCTTAAGACAGCTGACAGAGATAAAACTGAAAGCAATTGTGACATACAGCTGACAAACTCAAGCAGATGTCTTCGAGACCACATAAAAACATCTAGACTACAGTCTACATGAAAACTAGTATGTGTCTTACTAGATCATAAAGAGAAAAAGGACACATCTCTCTGGAAAAAAAAAATAATTCTATGATACAGTGACCAGATTCCTTCCCTTTGGATAATTTACCTAATCTGGTAGGGAAAAAAAAAAAAAATCTCTATTTTACAATTGACCATGTACTGTGGACATGCTAGAGAAAGCTATTTGTTCATTCAGTTTAGTGTAGAATTGATCAGAAAATAAACACAAAGCTTAGTGAAAGGCACTTGCCACAAAATGCAGAACATTAATGACTTTCACAGAAATATGCAGCAATTTAAAAGTCAGACAGTCAGGATATACATATATGGCTAAAAGACAAGTCCCAGTGCAGTGTTATGAATTATGTATTACTCTATTTTATATATTATAAAATAACAGTTTTAGAAACAAGAGCCCTTTCACATTCCTCCTCCACATATGACACCTGAAACAAATCAAGTCACTTTTGAACACATATGTCTAGTAACAACATGCATCAAAGCAGCCAAAAGTGGAACAGATGATTTGGCTTCCCAGTATTCCCAGCTGTTCAACGACAGCAAGCAAGCCATCATTAACATCGCATATTTTGGCAAGGATACCAAAATGTGAGCCTCTTTTTGCTGATAAACAGCATCAGCATTCCCCTTGGATACATATAAAGTTACTGTAACACGACATGTCAATGATACCTGCCTTCTATCAATCACTTGAGTTTTGCAGGAGCACCTTTTATTGAAGAAAAATCTTCCCTGCGCCATTGGAGAGATGGTCTGAAAAGGGCAGAGTGGAGAATAATCTCTCTGGATTCATGACCACTTCTCACCAAAGACAGCCTGGCCTGGAAAACCCCGGCCTCAGTCATTCATTTCTCTTGAGTCTGACAGCAGAGGATTCACAACATTCAATTTAGGTGCTTGTAGCAGCCAGCCTCAGCGTGTCCCTCAATTCCCTTTCATTGGCCAAATTCTCCATTCTCATCCTGAGAATAACCATATGCGCTGAGCGATAGCATACTGTTTTCTTGCAAACCCATTTCAAAAGTTTCCCTTCCCAGGCTAAGGGAGAAAAGAGGAGTCAAGCAATTATAATTTTTGAAGAAGAAGCTGTTGAAATCCCCTCGCCCGAGGCACTTCCCTTACAGCAAGGGCATGCCAGCATAAAGGAAGTCAGCAGAAACCCTGTCCTTGCATTCCTGGTACAAAATGACATTTTTTTTTTTTTGAGCGCCTGGTGGCAATTAGCATCAAATGCCTAGTGCAGAACCACCATGACAGAGACAAACACTGTTTTGTCCTTCTATCTTAGTAACTTAAGTGTCTTCTACTAGCACAGTACTTGAATTCATTATGGTGGTCAATGTACTTCTAGCATGAATAGCGACATTTCTGCACTCTCGGTACCTCTGGAAATGGGTAAATTACCTTTAGAGAGGGGAACAGAGGGGATAAATGACTCTACCAGAGTGACTTAAAAAGTCTATAGGGAGAAGTTAATTTGAGTCCAGAGTCCCAATCTAACACCTTAAGCCTCAGAAAGGCTTTCCCTTTTGTATACTCAGGGCACCCCATATGCAGAAGGATGGCATTTGTCCTTCTAGATTTTATCAGCGCCTTAATATATTGATGTTAAGATGGAAGACAGGGAGCTTCTACTTTATTAGCTCCTCTTTTTGCAGTGTTGAATCCTCAGCTGAATACAAATTAATTTTTTTATTCTCCTTAGTTTTTATGGCCATAATGGGTATTTGGCAACTCTTGGAATAAGGTCATTTCCATCAGTCCATCCCTCCCTCTCTCCCCCTAACCCTTTCCTCTCAGGTATTTATTAGAGCATCAATCACAGCAGTATCTAGGCACAAACTGTCACCTGACTAATGGTCTGTGGCTTTCAGATACCATAGCAACTTAACGACACACATCAGCATATACCTCTGTCACCGCAGGGATGCGGTGTATTTAAAATATGGCACCCATGCTACCAACGCATGCTGGTTTTTTGCACAAGGTCAAGATAATCTGTGCCAGACCTCCCAATCCCTGGGCCCGAGAGTGTCTCGGAGTAAAGCCATCTCTTCACAAAGTACAAATAAATTGCTGAAGCAAGTGGTTTTCCTACAGAGGGGATGAAAACCAACTCACTCTAACTTCATCAAGGGTGCTAACGGGAGCCTCATCTTGCCCCTTTGAAAGGGAGAAGGGGTAGCCAGCAGGTACGAGGTGCCTGGATCCGCAGCGTCTGCATTTAATCCAGCTGTGCATCCTCCTCCCGGCAAGCGAGGGTGCACCCAGGACACTGGGGTTGCTCAGGATAGCTCGATGCTCTCCAAACGAAATCTGACTCGCTCAATAATGTAAAGACAAAACTCCTCTGGCGTGCTTATCTAAATGCTCGCTGCCTTTCAAAGGCTGCACCCACCCCTTCCCCCCCTTCTCCACCCTCCTAGCCAGGCAGTTATTTGGTATTCAGTCCCTTTGTCTCCTTGCTCAAGTCGACTCACATAATTGATAGTGGAGCAATTTCCAATTTAAACTCCAACCATTAACATACAAAAAGCAGAACACATTTGGAGTGCTTTGCTGCTGGGGGGAAGGAAACATTAGTTCCAGGCAGACTTAACAAGAATGGAAGAAAGTGAATGGCTTTGAACTAAATCAAGGCATTTATGCCTTGATTTTTTTTTTTCCCCCCTCCTTTTACAGCAGGACTCTGACCACCCCCCTGAAAAGTAAAACATGGACATCCCTTACAGAAGGCCTAAAAACCCCTCTGAGTTTCATTATTTATTTCAGACTTCAGCTGGATGCAGATACATGTGCTCTGAAATACTGAAGCATGGTAATCACAGTATAATCAGTATTCTTATCTGCATTAAAAGCTGATCTTGCATTCATCAGATCAAACCCAATGCTTAGCCCCTGAGTTTGTTCAGCGCTGTAATATATTCCATTTCTCTTGATCCATCTGTCAGCACATTTCTGCTATGTGGAGAGTACGGATGGCTATACAAGGCTCTAAACAGAGGGGCTGGGTTTCTTCTTGATCCTCATGGGGAATCATATGAAACAAAGTTTGCTTTACTTTTGAGCTTTTCTTCCCACCTGTCTTGGCAGAAGGTCTCCATATGATGTACAAATACCTGCAGCTTAGCAGGTGCTCTTTGATTCTTACTAAGATGTTTGTCTCAGTGTCTTCTTATATTTGCAACCCATAAATTGGATACCATAGTGTAGTACCTTCCCTTTGTCCTTTTGAAATATACCCCTTCCAGTTATGATTATCCTCATAAGATCAGTTTATCACTACTGTCACTTTCTCCCCATTCTCTGTTGCGCTATCAGATTTTTTTTTTTTAAATTTGAAATCATATAATAGTTTTGCATCTTTTGAGCCTCACTATGCTTTTGTCAGGTCTAGGATGCGTGGCGGATGGCCATCTCTTTTCACGCAAGAAAACTTCGAACTTGTGTGAATTACAGACAGTAAGAAACATTCTGCAGTTTCAGCATCTCCCTGTCCCCCCCCGTCCCCTCCCTTTTGCAGGCATTTAATTGCAGAGCCAAGGCCTTTCACTGAGCTGTGGCTTTCCTTTGAGAAGCTCATACACCGCTGCACACAAGACAGGGTATCAGTCAGCTTTGCTATCACCTCTGCACCAGCACACACGTTCAGGTTTCCTACTTACAGCACCGCTTCCCGAGGAAACAATTACAGCTTTCTAAAGGGGACTTGTTAGCAGGAAAACCAGAAATTGCTCCTTGATTCAAATGCTCACCAGAAACCTGTCAATCCTAAGATAACGCCCAGATGTACTACTGTTAAAGGTGAAATGGAATTTACCCCACCACCGTTTATTTACCTTGCAGGTCTGCAGCCCTGCAAACGCCACAACACTGAGTGTAGCGTTTACCTTGCTAAGGGAAAGCTGTAGTGGGGGGAGAGGGAAGAGGAATGGACACAGCTTGGAGTAAGCTGGTAAGGAAGCTTGCATCATGATTGCTTGGATTTGGAGGTTAGTCTGCTCAGTAGCGCTATTTACTTTAAAGTTTTAAGTCAAGATGGCAGCTGTGCAGTCTGCAAATGGAAAGAGACACTATAAAACCAGCTCATTTTTTATCCCCCCTCTCAAGGCTTCAGCCCTCACTGAAGCAGTGTGGCTAGGAGACTGCACTTACATTATTACCCGAGATCAGACAACGTCTAGAAGCTGCCCCTCCATCTGGGTACGCAGGGTTTCCCTTCCTCTGCCCCCAAACTTCCAGCTCTCCCCAAGCAAGTGCGGACACAGTTCGTTAGCGGTTGGCTGCAGCATGGCCCAAGCTGGCTTTCGGGGAGCTCTGCGCTGTAACGACCTGTGTAAATAAAAGCCGTCCCTCCTCCAAATCACCATCACATAGCAATGCACTTTATGGGGGTATCAGCATTTCCACCAGATAACCTTGTATACTCAGTTTTACAAGTGACATGCTTCAGAGTTGACTGATAAAATTCCTTTCCATAACTGCAATTCAGGAATTCCATATCTATCCATCTTATTTATCAAACTCATTCCACCCTGGCACATCAGTT
Organism: Haliaeetus leucocephalus; assembly: GCF_000737465.1. Lineage (NCBI taxonomy): Eukaryota > Metazoa > Chordata > Aves > Accipitriformes > Accipitridae > Haliaeetus > Haliaeetus leucocephalus. The sequence continues at coordinate 8,093,696 of NW_010972920.1, forward strand.
AGGACGCTGCTTGAACTGAGCCGTGTATACCAAGAGCAGCTGGAAGCAGGTTTCAAACAAAAACAAAGCCACAGCTTTAACCATGGAAGAACTACAGAGCAAGCAATCCTTCGACAGTTTTCCTTCCATCTATAAAAATAATCTAGATTTACACGGAGAAGTGTTGAGCTATTTTCAAAGTGGTTCGGAAAAACCTTGAAGGGCATCAAAGTTTTTTATTTTTTTACTTTCATATTTTGAGAAATTATTTTCAGCTCTCTAAAGGAGAGTTCAGATACCACTCATAAATCACTTCACACAGTTTAATTCATCGCAATCTTTTTCAAACCACTACAATTCTTGGATAAAGAAAACAAGCATTTACCAATACTCCAGAAGGAGGAATATATTCATCAAGTAAACATAAACCCAAGCTGGCAGAGCAAAGCCTGAAGACTAACCACGTTCACTGCAACCTTAGATTAAAGTTTTTTCCACCCAAATTTACTGCTACTGCTAATTACCACTATTTTTACTTTACACAAGCCTTCCTAGAGATTACACTACACTTCTCACCAACATTCAAATGTCCTTCCTAACCAAGCTTGAAAAAGACCAATATAGAGCCCCTCAGCTGCTAACACTTGTCTTTCAGGAAAGTTAGAAGCAAAAAAGGAAAAAGTTGTCACGTGACCAAACTCACATGCTTTGTCTTCCAACCAATAGCCAAAGAGCCTCTTCTCTCTTCAGGTGCCGAAACCCCTCCCCAAGTCATCAGGCTAACCTGCATCCCCTGCAAAGTCCCCCAGGTATCCCCTCTGACGCTCCTTATGACCTCACTCCCACATTATCTCATCATTGTAATCAGCTGAGGTCATCATGTGACTCAACGGTGGGAGCCAATGAGGAAGCAGACTCACCTCGAAGCACGGGCTTGGGAGCACTGCCTCCTCTTCCCTGCTGCTGGGGTCAAAGAGCTTACAGAGAAATAAAGTGCACAATCTTTGCAATAAATGCGTTGAGGGCTATTTTCCATGGAGCAAGCTGCTTTTGCCCCTGCAACTCCAGTGCTTTGGTTGGTCCAGGGTAGCAGCTCAGTAATGAGAGCTGGTGATGTTATTCCTGGTCTCCAGTAATCAGTTCCTGTCGATACTGCCTTTCATCCTTTTCTTGTGTCAACATCGCGCTGGATGCTTATAATCATCCAGCAAGTCGATGAATACACCCGAACACACAGGATGTGTCACTCACTTTAAACTGTTGAGTTTCTGAAATCTGCTTGAGCTAGCCAATCTCCAACCATTCTCTTATAGGGTAATTGCTGACTCTTACTATTGTTATGTTTTAATTTTTTATTTTGTTAAGTATAAATCAATATTAAATATAAACGGATATTAAATAGATAATATAAACATACTTTTCAAGACAGTATTTGCGAATCTATATTTCTACAGGATTTTATACCTTTCTATTTTCTTTATACAGAAATCTTGAAATCCTGCTTTTATTTCTTCTTTTCCCCCAAAGTGTCCCGATAGTTTTCCTAGTATTGATATAATTAAATTGAGTTTTCCTGTCCAGGTGTTTTTACTGACCTGTGCCCTTGCTTTCTCAGTTTTTCTGTCTAAAATCCTAAACCTGTTATAACTTAATTCAATTTAATTTAGACTGAACAACACAGGATGGCTTGGTCCAAAGTTATTTCCAATGGTGACAACTCAGGGTTTTTTCACTGACCTCATTCAATTCCCTACCCAGACTAGATAATCAGGTATGATTAGGTATCACCTACATGATTACAGCTTTCATAAATACTCTGTCTTGCAAGAGACTGTTCTCTGACAGTCCCACCATTTTAATAAACAATTCTGTTGATGGTGTACAATTAAGTTGGAAATTAATTTCAGCCTTTTTACTAGCTCATTCTACCACTTCACCAGGAATTAAATGGCAGTAACATTTTTGGTTTTATTGCTAACACGCATGCATGTATCTTTTACCATATGGAACAAATATCTGATAAGCATATCACCAACCTTTCAGGAAAGATTTCTGTAATATATTTCAGCTCCACATTGTTTCTCAATTTGCCTGTCCACGTGTTTGAGGGAATTAATGCGAATGCTTGTCCTACAGATTTGAGTCCTGTGGTGGAGTGACTCTGAGGTCTAGAGAAAATGCAGTCTGGGATTGCGAATTCTCTATACAGTCTAATACCTGAAGTTAAACCAAATTAGACTTTGCTTTTTGATGTCATCACTTGATTTCACAAAGCATATAACAACATTACCAGTCTTTGGAGCTCTGCGTCTGACAGCTTTAGACCATATCTGCCCATGGGTGCATAATCCAATAGGGTCTGGGAATAAGATAAAAAAAATAGATAGACATCATCTTTACATGAAGTTTATTTCCACAGAAAAAGAAACAAAACAAAGAAAACTGTACTGTGTAGCATATTTTAATATAATGTGCTTTTATGAGGTCCCTTTGGAATCTAGTCTATATTACAATCACAGTGAGACGGATCAGCATAGAGCATTTCATCTCTTACAGTTATTAAAAATCAGAGGTGAAAGAAAAGGCAAGTATGGAGGATGGCTAATGGGGGCCTTGTGTGGTGGTGAGACAGGGATTTGTGTTTGAGTAACTGTGGTTTCTACTTGCAATTTCTGTGCTGTTCACTTAGAAAACACTCATTGAGTGCTCCCTTATGGCTTTTCTGTACAGTTTACGTTTTGCACTCTCTCAGCATCCAGCTGCTAGACACATGTAGTAACTAACGGAAAGGCTGTTAAAATGTACTCTGCATGCATGAAGGCGGAATTATGCCACTTAAACTTGTTTTCAGCTAGGCTCTAAATTTGTACGTGCATGCGAGTGACCATATGAAGTGCTGCATATTCTCAGACCAAGAGACCGCCCTACTCGCTGTTTTTTATTCACATCTGCAATGTTGCAAAGAATTCTGAATATATGCACCGCTGTTCAGTATTTAGGATGTTAATGAAGGGTAATTGTATGCCCTGTCATAAGTTGGAAAGAACGTACAGGTATAAACAAGCCCAGTTGATTTATCTTCCAAGTGAGGCAACAGCATGTGGATAAAGAAGCCTGCGTGCTTAGGCATCAGAACGAGGAAACGGAGGGAAAAAAAGCAAAACAAATAATCAGTATCTGTTTAATGAACTACCAAAACCCAAACCAATCTTCACTCTATCATTAGATCTTTTTGCTCCGGAACAGTATAATGCAACTTTTCTTTCAAGTAATGGACCTAGTCCAGGTCTTTTTTTCTTCCCCTACAACTGAGAAGATTTCATTCAATGTTCAAAAAATGTAATACCATTTTGGGCAGAGACATTATACTAAGAGGGAGTCTTCAAGCCTTGTCTTCCTTACGGGAAAAATTGTGTCTTTCACTCCCTACATTACCCAGCCTGAAGAAATGTATGTGATATCAATCAAAATGAAAGCAAGGTAGTTCATAATTTGAACATGTTAACAGGCCAAGGTGACATCCTTCCTTAGGAAAAGATGAAGAGGCTTTGATGTGGAGGCACAAATGTAAATGAAGCCTTAGTAAACTCATTTAAAAATGAGTTTGAAATTTTCAAGGGTTTGCTGGCTTGGCTTGGAAAATCACTGGGCATTTCAGCATCACAGGACCCTCAGGAATGCTTGAAGATATTTGAAAGGTAACTGATACTTGTGGCAGCAAAATTGAAGAGAAATGTCACGGGACTGCTCTGTTCCTGCAATAGTTTCAGTTCCGTTTTGCTGGAGAAGAGCTACAGAGCAGACTTGGCGAGAGTTTGGTGGTGCTACTTTCTGAGTTAGCTGAATTTCCAGCTGGGTGTCGTTGCTGCTATTTCAATCTTTTTAGATTCAAAGACAAGCTGGAGTTCACTACAGGTATTCAAATTCTTAGATCTCTAATATAAAGTCGAACAAAACTAGCAATGTTTTTACCACTGGAAAGGCTGGCGAGTGCAACAAAAGGTTTTAATAATTTTTTTTGCTTTTTATTTTATTAGATATTTCTTTCTTTTTTTCGGAAGGTATATTTTCATTTTTTTGGCAATTTAAAAAGGGAGCTTTTCCTTTAAAACCAAAGAAAAGGCTCTCTCTTGGCCGTCTGTGGGCTCAGCCACGAAGGGAGACAAGAAATCTCCCCAGACCCTCCCGAACTGAGGGCTACGCGTGTTGCTAGGAAAAGCGAGTCGTGGAGAGAGCTTTCTCCCCCCAAATTCACAGTAAACGGCAGCGAGAGCTGAGCTGAGCAGAACTGACAGCTAAGCAGCTGGAAGCAGGACATCGGGAGGAATCCTCCAAGCCTGGGAGATAAAAAGACAGCTGCTCCAGCCCTGTGCACGCTTCGCTCAGCCCTCTTTCTCACTTCCCAAATCCTGGGAATGACGGAGGGAGGGATGAAGACTGAGGGGCAAAAGGGGGTCTTGGGGGAGGACGGGTATTAGCGAGGGAACAAGAACATCTGTTGCTTGTACCCAGCGTCTTCCACACGCGCAGACTGTGGAAATTGGGCTGCATCTGGGGTGGGTGCGGGAGGGCAGGGGGAGTACATTAAAGGAGGCACGTCGCCGGAGCCTTCCAGCACAATAGGCTATTTGCCGTCGTCGTTGCCGGAGGGTGCACGGGATTAGCTGGATGATAACCCAGCGGTCCTTCTGGGGGCAATTCTGCTTGGGAGAGCGGTAGCCCCGGCTCCCGCAGACAGAACAGGCATCGCATTGCTCTCTCTCCATCAACCAATTTGTTTCCTTTCATGTTGGGTCAATGAGTTACAGTGTATTATGGCTTTAGTGGATACAGACTAGTGAAGGGTGAACGAACTAGCAAACATTCATTTAAGTCTGGATTCCTCATTGAAGTGCTGGGATAGCTTTAGTATCACGTATGCGGGGCCTCATTCCAGGAGCACTGAACCTTTCCCCGGTCAAGAAATGTCACGAACAGCATCTGCGTACTGTATGTCACTCCTCTCTAACGAAGAGCGCCTATGCCTGTGTTCCCTGTTCAAAGCGGCAACACATTCATAACCATCAACAGAGCAAGAATGCCCACAAGATGTTCTTAATGGGAAAATAAACAGGCGACACCAGGGCTTTTGTTGGTGACTCTAACTCCAGCCACTCCAGTCGAACGTTAATACTGCAATTCAAATCTTTGTATCTGATGTTAGCGTTTATTTTTGAACAAGCTGCCAAGTATTCCCACAAGCTCTGGTCTCCCTCACTGCTGACAGTGAGAGACACCTCTGGAGGCAACACAAGGCATTTGCGGTTTAACATCTTTTTATCAGAGAACATCTGCTTATCAAGCACGAGACTCCATGAGGGAATATGCCAGCCTGAGCGGGGACTGTGTGTCCATTTTGGCAGCTGTCCCACAGAAGATATAAATCCCAACATGATTCAAAACACCTACAGAATATAGCTCACTCACTCCCTTGCTTGCTCAGGGAGTCTTGTTCTAGAGAGGATTTTTATAGTTAATGTATAGTCTTTTTCGTAGGAAGAAGGTGCCATGTTCCCACCTCGTCATTGACCAGTAAGTGCCGTGCAACCACAGTGCACAAGGCAATGGGAGTGGTTTCATCAAGAAAATTACCACGTACTTGTGTGTTGGACCCATGTTACTATGAATGGTTTCTTCTCAGTGGGAAGGGCATACAGCACTGCTTCGTGAACACTAAGTTTATTTAGGTGGCTTTGAATAAATACAGTCTAAACAGGCCAAGCGCATGTGTCTGGCTCAAGAAGATATGCAAGTCTCCACAGAAGAAAAGATCTATGTGGTTGTTATTTTCAGGTTTTAAAGCAGCAACACTTTGAAAGGCATTTAGCAGGCAGATAATATCCAGCAGTTTCAGTCTCAGTTTAGCAAGCTATCTGAGCATTTTTTACTTAAGAAGACATGGGTACTGACTGCGTTGAGTCGTTTTTCTCAAAATTTGGTATGTGGTTACATACACCCTGAGGAACTGGGCTGTACTTTGCAGGGTGCAGGCTGAGAGTCACTATAGTCCTAGGAGTGCAAACTGGTGAGTGGGCATGATGTGTCCATATATCCACATCATTGGCTTTACCTTAATACCATACAGCCGCAAAACTGGTGAAGAGCTTACACTCAGGCAGGCTACAAAATCTTACTGCCTTCACAGCAAAAAGTTAAAGGGTTTCCTAAGAAAACTTCCATACTCCCGTGACCATCCCATCTTCTCACTATTGATAGTGCCACTTCACCCCAAAAGCAGAATGAACACATCTGGTGCATGCCTGTGGCTGTCAAGGGCTGGTCACGTTCTGGCAGGAACAGGCTTGCGCTAAGAGTATGTGGATCCCATTAAGTTTTCTTCCCCCGATTTTCCCCCAAACTTGTTTAAAGCCCCTTGTGGGGCAAAGTGGCTTTACCTCTACGTAGTGTGTGTGTATGAGGGAAAATTGGGGCTGCAATTCTGCCAATTGGACAAAATAACATTAGACCTATCCCTAAGACTCAGTCCTAATATGTTGAAGGGTAAATACTCAGGTGGGCTCCTCAGCTCCAGGATTAGAAGACTCTATTTTTAAACCATTTGTTTTTATTTTTTTGCTTAGGAGATCCCGAAATTTTCCAGGAGCAATTACCCCGAAGTGAATGTGTTGTGCAATACTGGTGATGGTTATAAAATTCTGGGAAGCTATGGAATTTGGCTTATTTCTGCTTCTTATTTCCTATTTCTGGAATTATAGCTTATTTCTGTCAAGAACACAGTCATAATCACATTATCACAAAACGGGAACGCAATTGTTTAACACATCCCTACTTTTTGCAATGTGTAAAGTTAACAGTAAGTTTTTTATACCGCCTCTGCCACATAACGCAGATGTTGTTGCTTTCAACATTGTCTTTGTTATTGGAGCACAGCTGAAGAATAATTTTAGTCCCCTATTTTACATAGTCTCTTTCATGTGTTATTGCTGCAGCCATCAGCCAGACAAGACATTTGACTAAGCAAACTGTCAGTGTATTTCACACATCCATGGGAGATGAATAAAATCAGATTCCAAGTTTATGTATGAGATGCCTCTAGTTTGTTCAGTTTTGTGCCAGACTTACTTTCCTCATTAGTTTCCCTTTTGTTATAGATGGGAGATTTTTGACAACATAACTTTTAATCTGAATATACTGAAATCTTTCTCCAAAATAGAAATATTTCACACAAATGTCTCATATTTTGACATCCACAGATTTCTTTTTGATTTGTTCTCTTGAAAAGCCAGAATTCGATGTACCTCAGCAGCTTGCCTGTATTACCTGTAAGATGCAAGTGCATCTATACATTGTAAATCTTCACCTTGTTTGTATACACATACACACAGAAAAATGTTGGAAAAATACAGGCTAAAGAGCTAACTGTTAAGTTCTGATCTGGCATTTGGTGCAGTGCTGGATTTTCCTGAGGTCCTGTCCTTACGGAGAAAGGACTTTGCTGTGCTACATAAATACGAAGCAATGCACTTGCAGTACAACTGGATCAGCAGCTGAGGGCTGAATCTGTCCTTACTGCAGAGCAGTCTGCCCCCAGGAGAGCAGCATCCCGAGAGTAAAGACTTTCTCTACACCCTGACCAAGAACAGTTAGCTTAAAAGATGGGAAATCCAAAACACTCAAGACTTTCTGCCTGGGTGAAAATCAACCATGAACTGGTATCTCTGGAAGTCATTTAACAGACTGTAATTTGTATGAGAAACGATCTATTTCAAGAGATTTCCTGCATTCAGTTCCCTAGCAGATAGTGCCGAAAGAAGGCACTTACAGCATTTCAGCATCTTGCCTTCTGTTTGAAACCAGTGAGTATGGGAATATGGAAATGGAAGCTAATTTTTAGAAACACGATCTGAATGCTTCTGAAGCCTCACAGCTATGGCTGTTGAGAGGAGAAGGAAATCTATCTCTGGTTTAGGTCTTGTGTGCCAAAATGATCTAGATACGACATTGAAGAAGGACACACAAAGAAAGGGTTTTCCCTCCCGCTCCAAGGAGCTGAAAGACTGGGAATGTAGCAGTTCGCAGCTTATTGCTTCCTGGCACCCAAACTCACAAATGTGACAATAATGCTGTAAGGATTATCAGTCCAATTTATGTTCCAAGTGTGAAATGTCCAAATCCTGCACAACAGGGAGCCTTTCATCATTTCATCTGCGTGCAATGAATGCAGAGAATAATTAGCAAAATGAATGAAAAGGCTTTGGACTCGTTTTTAATCCACCTCTACCCAATGGTAATAACACCCCAATTCATTAAGCATCAGATGCACATTAGTGAAACACAGTGGCAACTTAATTCAGCTGGGAAGGGCATACCCCTAGGGAGAGCTGAAACAAGCAAGGCCATCACTTCTCCATAGGTGGTTAACTTTAATTAAACTTCTCAAAAGACATGTTTGTACTCACCTTGAAAGAAAATGTGAGATAACAACTACTTAAAGTGCCTTCCTGTTGTATTTCAAGATGGTTTCCTTGTCCTTAGCAAGTTGAAACAGCAAAAGCAGTGGAAATTTTGATGGAAGGGAGTTCAACCTCTGGAACAACGTATTCAGGGGACCTCTGCAATAGTCAGAGAATCTGTAATATCTTTAGGGAATATTATTATTAAATTTCACAGTTTCATTTATTCCTCTGGATTGTTCTACTCTTGCCCTTGTCACTTCTGATCAAGTGCTCCTTCATGTGTTTGTTTTCTCATTTATTAAAGGCCAACCAGTATTCTGTTTACCCAATTCCATGGGAAAACACAGAGTGACAGCTTGCCGTGGGCCTTGGGATTAAATGCTGTATCCTGAAGTTTCATTTCCTTGCAAACCCTTCTATTAAAGAACTAAGCGGGAATGGTGAGCCAATTTTCCTATTCTCTTAATTTTCCCTAAAGGTTTGCTTAGTGTCTTTAGCTTAGACAAAATCTAGATGGAAAACACTCATGTGCTCTGGTTCTTGTTTTCTTGGTAAAATATCTTGGAACTTGGCAAGTGCAGGGGCTGAGGGGAGAAGTTAATTTAACTGATATCCTGCTCAGTTGGAATCCCCTTGTCTTCTGAGGTCTCAGTTTGCAATTCCAGTACTGTAAAAATTGGCCATTACAGAAATTGCTTATTAATTTTCCCAGGGTTTCATGTTGCACCCCTGACTTCTTCAAAATTCTCGGGGATACTATGTAAGGAAACTAGGATGCAATACTCCCAGGGTCTGTCCTTGACTCCAGCGCTGACTCACTCCTCAGTGCTCCGAGAGACAAACCCTCCTTCTCTGTCTTGGCCATAGCGTGCAGAATCGAGGACACAGAGCGACTGTTGTCCCCAGAATAGTACAGGCACCCTATGGCCATTCCAAGGAGGGAAAACTGTGCTTGAATAGCTATCCTCACGTCCTGCTTGTTTCTCTACAAAAGACATTTGTGACTCAACAGCAGACGTAATAGATGCCTGTCACTGCCGGTGTTTAGTTTCAGGGAAAGTTGTCCCTCTCTTCTCTATCAGCTGAGAAGGCAGAAAGCTGGGGAGCCCATTGCTTCTTGCCCCACTGAAAGCTGGAAGAACTGGGCAGGCAGCCAGTCCCAGCACCAGGATGCGGGGAACGTATTGACCTTAAGATATAAGCTGTTGAGGGGACTGTGCTGGTTCCATACATTATCACCCCTGGAGACATGGCCTGAGCAGTCCTTTGTGGTCTTCTTCCAAAGTAAGAAGGATTATAGAGAGAAACTCGTCCCGGCCCAGCTCTGAACAAGCTGTGCTTGTTCCTAGCCCAAAGAGGAAGCAACGTACTGCCTGTTTTATCTCCAAAGCTGACAATTTCCATGTAAATGAGAGAAGCTAAGATTTTATTCCCAGAGAATAAATTTCCTTAGAGAGGAAAACTGGACATGCCCAGAAGAACCCACAGCACCCGAACTCTATCTGACAACCCCAATTGGAAAAAGCCCATTTTGCCCACAGATCTAGCTGTCATCTTGCTTAACAAACTTGGGGCGGGGGCTGAGAAATTGTCTACGTCACTCACCAAAACTAGCCATTGGACTCCATTTCGAGACTCAGGTTACTCAGATGGTATTGATACGCCATAACTAACGTGAAGGAAGACATGGAAGCAGAGTCCATAAGGGATCAGTCAGGGCAGAGACGTCCTTCCTCTGTCACACTCCTTGCAGAACTCTGTACCGTCAGAGAGACTTTTCCACCACCACTCCTGATGCAGAGGGCACGCCGGGCACGCTGGGCAGACATCAGCTACCTTCTCCAGAGCAACTGGCCAGGTCTGGTGTTTGTTGTGAAAGGGTAAATCACTACCTTCCTCATTCTTCCCACTGCCACATAAATCAGCCCTTCTGTAGGAGCCATTCCTGGGAAAAAGAGCAGCGAGGGGTAAATCTCAGGGAAGTGGAAATGCTGGTGCTCTGGGTCTGTAAGCAGATGTGCAGGGTGTTCCTCCACCGGCCTCAATGGTGACAGACATTTCTGACACTCGCGATTAATCTTCTGATTCTGATTCTGGCCTTGTCGCTGCCATTTCTCCCTACAGCTTCTCCAACCTGTCATGCAGCCCATGGACATGACAAGAGCTGCAAACTGCAAATGCTCCAGCAAGCTTGGCTTTAAATAGTTTAATCCTGGCAAGTGTGTGCCGCTGAGGTTTCACAAAGGTTAAGCCCTTTGAATGTGGAGGTGATGAATAGCTGCTCAGTATGGAAAACACCCAGGTGATGGCAGGGGCTTTTAAATTCCTCCCCTTTTTAACATTTCACATGCAGAGGAAAGCCTTGAATTCAGTGTGATACTTGTGTCAATGGCAGCGCGGACTGTTTGTAAACATACGACAAGGGAAGACGATTTAGGGGATAATAACTCTGTGGACCTCAGAATTTCTCTTTTGCAGCTGCCATTCTGCATAAGCCACCGCGGGTAACTAATGGGTAAAATAAATTAAAACCAAGAGCTGTTCTTGCCTTTACGGTCCAGGCAGGGGGCTGACAAACCTTCTTTTTCTCAGAAGGCTTTCTGCCCGCAAGGGTGTAAAGCTAGCTGATTTCTTTTCACCTCTGCAGATCCTGGGGCAAAGACTGGAAATGCCAAAAGGACAAAGCGGGCTTCCCTTCCCGGTGTGAATAGGAAAAGGCCCCTCTGAGACAGCAGAAAATGGGTGGTGTGATGAACTGTGGGATGGCAGGATTTCCAGGCGCCAGGGCTGCAGAGGGCAGAGGGAAGGATGGGGGCAGAACACCGGCTTCTCGGTGCCCCGTGGTCTGTTCAGGGCAGAAGAGAAAAGGCGCCTTTTTGCGAAGAGACCCACGTAGCCTCTTAGAGGTCCTATTATTAGTAAGCACTGTTTAGCCTTCCGAAACATCCTTCAACCCAAAGCATCGCAAAAACACTCCCCCAGCTGTTATATTACATGGATAATTACAGTCTGCAGATGCTAATGTAAGGAACGGATGTCACTTACGATACATCACGCTAAAGGATGAAAGGGTTTTTTTAGGCTTCAAAGCGGCAAATTGCTAGTCTGTCTTTCCCCATTGGTTTTTATCCTGCAGAGGTAGCAACCTAGCCCCATTCATCAGTTTGGACTGAATTAATTTTTAAAGAGGGATGGTGCTGGGAGGCTACTTGAGCACAAACAAACGTTTTGCACGTGGCCGTTGCATGAGTGGGCAGTCAAAGAAGAAATCACCTGAGTCAACCGTAATGTGGCCTCTCAGGGACACTACTCAGCTTTGCTGTCTTTTGTGGATGAGGCAGCAGGCTCAGGCAAGGTCAGGCTGCAGCAGCTCAGAAATGCCCTGGTGGAAACCTTGGCACATCCCCAGCCACCTCTCTCGGTGCCATAGTTCCCCTCTTGGTCCAGTCTCCTACCTCTTTGTTTGACTGTGTCCAAGGAAAGCTGAAACTATCTGAAAATCTCATCTATCCACGGGGTTTTAATGGACACATTCTCTAAATATCATCCTACGGGTATGTGCAATCTCCTTTTTCCACTTGTGTTACACCCACAAGAACAGTTGGTGCCCCGTGATTATAGTCTTGAACTCAGCCTGGCCCAAAATAATTTGGAGAGTATGGATTAGAGGGCTAGCCACTCTACAGAATTTTAGACTTCTCAAACTATTCACAAATGTGTCTCCAAATCAGAGAGCATTCAGCCAGCTTTATTTTACAAGAGGAAAATCAAGGCATATTCCTTTGACAAAAAGCCTCCTGAACGCTAAAGAAAGGAGAAGCAGGCAGGCACATTTTGAAGATATGCTCTTTTGCGTCATTTTCAAAATGAACGCTATTAATTTTACATTCACACATTAATTTTTTACAGGGTTTTATCCGAAACATAGGGCTATAATTTTGGCTCAGGTTTCTGGTGACTCGAGGTTCATTTTGTTTATAACGTCACCAGAAACCCTTGACGGAACTCTGTCTCTGTAATTCATGCCGGTTTGCTGTTTTTTCTCACTCTTCAGTATACTGGAAGCCTCTGTAAAAGTCACAGAGGTAATTGCACTATTGGATTTGTATTGTGTGATTAAATGTGCGTGTATATGAAATTTGTCAGGGAAACACCAATAAGACTACATTCTGAAGAAAAGTCTTGCATATATGAGTGAGTGGATATACTTCTGATGCTGACATTTCAAACAATCATAGTTCAAGGTTGAACTAAATTAGTAATAGACTGTCTATTAATGCATTCACCGTTTTTCTTGCCTGTCTTCCTCTTACCCTGCCCAGAGACTGCATAGTAACTGGCACTGGAGAAAGAGATGGGCACTGTATAGACGACAGAGCATAAAGAAAGCTTAGACCAAGTGACAGTAACATTAATTATAAAGTAGTAGGGAGAAAAGATGCATGTAGAAAAGACTTATTGCTTTCAGGTTTTTATTCTCCTTTCCTCTGAAAGAGAATGTTAAGGATTCAAATTACCTTTAATTCTCTGCACACAGTGCATCATACATTATTTGCGCTAGATAAGTATAACTTTTTTGCATTGAGAGGAGCTTTACCAGTCAAGGAGAGTATAAAAACCATTTCATATAGCACATGTTTCGGGTTTTTTTTTTTCCCCTCACTTTAACTTTCACGACATCAAAAATAATTTTGAATGCGGCATTTCCCAGACAGTACACGAGGTGCTGAGAACAGCTTTAATAACCTTCCCCCAGCCTCCGCATCATGCTTCTGGCTAATGCACATGCGTGTTTGATGACTGAGGCTTTCACAGTATCACATCTTGATCTCTGACTGCCTATGTCATTCTGAGCTTGCTTTTATCCTTACTGATAAAGAGGGAAGCAGGACGCAAAGAAGAGAGCCAGATAGGCCGTGTCTCTGTTGTGAAATGAGAAGAATAATTGCAACCGGCTTAAAGCAGTTTCCCCAGTGTCCATATGCCTTCTGTCTATATTGGTGTAGTTATTGAAGCCACATCTAAAGTGCATGGCAAATATGCTTTGTGGTCAGAATACACCAGAGCTTGTTTTTCAACATCCTTATTAGCGTTTCCCACTTTACTGGAAGCAGGATATTAGATGAAGGCAATGCATGCCCTGATCTCCCCCAGCACAGAGGTGTGGTGGGAGATATCACCAGGTCCCGTGAGCTGGGAAATGATCTCCAGTATCACCATTTAGAGATCACCAGCTCAAAAGGACGGTGTGACTCTCTGGGCTGCCAACTGTCAACACAAACTTGAGTGTTGAACATGACATCGTGTTCAAGGTAAGTTGCTACTAATATTTGTTTCCTCATAGCCCCAGTAGAAGGTCAACACGTTCATATGACATCAGACTGATTACAGTATTATGCTCCTGTGTTTCTGCAGAAGAAGTAGTAATTTTCTAATTTTTCTCAGTTAGAATTAAAGCGGTAACAAGCAAGGTTATGGTAACAAAACAGCTGGTGATACCTGACACATCCTACTGGTGTATGCAGTGTGAAAGTAGGCCCTAATCCTTGTACCTCTGATGAGGCATTTTGGGTATTTGCTATCACTCACGACAGTGGTTTTTGTTCAGAGCTGAACCGAAGTTAGCTCAAGTAGCACTAGTTGCCAGCATGTATTTAATAAAATTGAGGCTTTCCATGTGCACAAAAAGAACATTAGCATGTCTTTCTAGCCTTAGTGATGAAGTTTAGGGAATATACAGTCTATGTCTACTAAAACAACCTAGAAGTATTCCCTCTCTCAGGAATTTGCTGCCTCACATGAATATTCCTTTTGAAGACTGATACTAAACTACTCGTTATTTTTCATGCAAGAAGCCGCTTTCACAGATCCAATTCTCCTGGCTATCGACAACTCTCCTGTCATTCTCTTACATCCTATCTTCGGTTACCCATCATTTAGAAGCAGATGTAATTACATTCTGCCCTTTCCTGGCTATATGGAAATAGGCTAGCACTAGCTGTTGTCCCTGTTAGACTATTGTGAGACGGACATATGGAAACATTTATGTTGAAAGTATATAGTCTTGATAAGTGTGGGGTTTTAATTTTGGGGTTTTAATGGCTAAAGACAGACAGAGGGGGATGAAAGAAAGGAAGATGCGTCAGATAGAAAGCAATACAGCTGCTGTCTTCAGTTTGAAAATCAATTGAATCAGTTTGAAAATGAATTAAATCGTGGACTCTAACTTTGTGTTGGTTTTCTTTTTGCTCTTTAAATAGTGGAAATACTAAGAGGCCCTGGAAAAAATGCACATTGACCTCCATCCTTCAAATATACTTAATATATTAATTAACAGCTGTTGTATCTCAACCTTGTTGGCCCAAAATGTGTACATTAACAAACATCTACACTGGAGATAAAGCTACCTTTAATCTTGTGGCAGGCAACTGCCAGGACCTACGGCACAACTTTACTGAACTCAAAGCATTTGTAAACAGTTCTTTTTTCTGATTGCCTTTTAAAGAGTAAAGTAGCATGCAAGCAAATGTTACACACCTTTTTAGCACACCACTGATGGAACTGTTTCAGATGTGTTTAGAAGGAAAGAGACTCATTTCTCACAAGCCCATTTGCAGAAGAAATCTTTGCTGAATGTTTGACACACACAGACGTATGCTATCATCTGATGAATATCCAGAATAAAAAACATGCCCAGGCCAACTCTCAGATGGCTGTTCTAGCTCAGCAGAAGGCAACGGTGCTAAGGCAATTTATAGTCTCAAGCTATGGTCTCGGGTACCAAGCGCAGCCAAAGAAATGGCTCCTATCTTTGCAAGGGTTCATCTCACTGTTCTGGGACCGGAGCGTGCTAATGATTGCAGGCAATCTGAGATCAGGAAACACATTTTCCACTCCAGAGTTCAAATCTCACCTGAATCAAACTCTGAGGATACTTTGTACACAGATGGAAAAGTCAAATACCTTCATAAAGACACGGCGTTGCTTAAGTTAAGCTATGTGGTCATGCCTAGATGCTGTGAAATGACTTCCCGTCATTCACTGTTTTCAAATAAATGTGTCCTGATGCATGTGCTATACAGGCAGTGCTGGCTTCATCTGCAGCTAAGAGTTTTTACCCTATTTTTCAAAGTTCATGGCAACTCACGAGGGTATCGTTTACTCCTAAAGTGTTGTTTCCCTGTTAAACATCATCCTTGCTCATTCTCAGCTGAAACACGGCAAGTAAAAAGAGATGCTGACGATCTGAATTCCACGACAGAACGCGCAGCAGGAAGGACACAACGTGGTTTGTTGTTGTGGATCTGTACGAGTCCATTCAGTTGTCTCAGAGTAAACATGCCCTCCAACTTTGCAGACAAACGTTTCCCAAAAGCTGCCTTGTAGGACACTCGCTGGCAAATTGTGGATGTAGAGGGTGGTGGGCTTTCTTTGAAAATGTGACCGGCCAGAGTATGCACTCTGTTACATCTGAAATTCCCAGGCAGGAAAGCCATGGAAAGTTAGGGAAGCAGTGTGATAAATTTAGCAAGTGATAATGTAAACAGCATGGAAAAAATGTGTGCTGTACAGGAGGGCACGGGCGCATTTGCTAGCTGGGACGTTACTGACCATTTGGAAACAAGATTGCAATGCATTCAAATTGGATCCAAAGAGTTGCTTGTGTCCTCAGTTTTATGCTCTACAGGTTGTCCCACTGGAGTCAGTGAGACTGCAGAGTATGCTGTTAAATGCTATAGAATTATTTATTTTTGTAAGGATCAGGGACTTAGGCGGTAAAATGTCCTTGGCTTCACCTCCCAAATAGATCAGTAATGTAAATAGGCAGTTACTCTTAACTGTTGTCAGTGATTAATCTGCTTAAGGAGAACCCTTACTTCCTCTGGTTAGCTTTACTATTTCTTTGTTGGTATTTGACTGACTTGTCACTTTGCTTGAAACAGTAGAAACATCAACTTGCCAGAAGCCAGAGAACAGTCTCACTCCTTTTAATTTGCTTGTTTTCAGTATCGATTCACTTAGAAGTCTAAAGATTCAGCCTCGTAGTATATTTTCCTGCAGCTGCATTCATATCCCTATCCATAAACTCAATGCAAGTGAATTTCTCAGAAGGAGGACATTTGAAATGTCACAGAGAGTTAGTCAAATTGCTAAACTGCAGGCATTAACAAGAAACAATTACATAAACTCTCAAGCTGAGGCCAACCCTGCCTGCAGCAATTTGTTCAAATTCCTTTCTTTCTGTGTCTGCTGCTTCCCTAATTGTCTTTAACTGGTAGCTTTATAAAAAGTACCAAATATCTGCATTGCATCCTTATATTATACTGTAAACATAAATGAGACAGACTGTTAATTCACAGTTCTAGGTTTCCTTCCCAAGTTACAAGCATTGCTTTCTTGCCATTGTTTTCCCACAGTGACCTTCAGTGCCATTTGATTTTGATAAGGAGTGATATCGTTTCCTCTTTTAACAAGCCATTGTTCAGATCTGAGATAGGAAATATCCATGCAGGCAAATCCAGCGAGCCAAGCACACTGTGGATATATAACTTGCTTCATAAAATAAACCCTCCACAGAGCTTGCCTTCTTAAAGAAAGCAAGGTAGTCACTGTGCACATATACATGCACGCACATATACAAATACCTATGTATGTGTGTGGGTTTTGCACACTCGCATGCACACACACACAAATCCAGTTTGTATTACAATACTTCTTATTCCCTCCTGGATTTTTCTGTTCTTTGTGACAGAAAAGCTGAGACAGGGAAGCAGAAGGATGCAACAAATGAAGTCAACGTGGAGAACCACTGCTGAACCTTAAAACTCTGAGGGGCTTGATTTACTTTGAGATCTAGATTTGCACAAAGTGCAGGGCGCAGAAAAAAATTCTGAAGTAGCTATATCCTTTCTTACCTCCATCCTAAGAGAAGCGTATTTCTCAATGCCTTGACAAAAATAAAGCCATGGTGTGATCCAGCCGGCACCAATGGGAATCTTTGCAAGGATCTCAGCAGATTATGGATCAAGCCGCACATATATCTAGCACATGTAATTTTGCAAATTGCTCCTCCTGTTTTAATGACACAGGGGCATACTTCGGTTTCACGTAACTCTTTTTTTGTACAGATTGAATGACTAGAGAACATTCTTCCAGTTAGCAAAAGGCTGACTTGTTTTTATTTTCTCGGTTCACCCACCTAGCCTCACCAGTGGAAGTCAGAAAAATGTATGCACTTTCCCCTGTATGATAAATAACAAATTTCTTATGAAATCAATGAGTTCCTTGTTTACTACTTCTGTTAGGTAGCCATTGCCAATTGTGTTAATCATTTCAAACCTGTCCTGCTCTCTTTCAATGTAACAAAATATAATGTAAAATGGCCCAGTGAAACAGGACACACCAAAATCCTCAGCAGTTAATTCAAGGCTATGCAGTAGCATCAAAAAGCAATTAGCTGTTTGAATTCAGGCAAATTGGTAGGGTCACAGTAAATCTGCTGTAAAGAAGGGGGACCGAGTAAACTGAAGAGAAACTTCCCAGTCAGACTGCAGTAAGTACGTAGTAAATCAGCTCTTGATAATTCAGGATGCAGAGACAGAAAAATACCAATGAATCCAGAGAGGGAGTTTGTTTAAGTATCTGTCCTGGCGAAGGAAAGCATAGGAAAGGGAAAGGCTGGATTGTTGAAAGGGCAGAGGGAGGGATAGTATTTTTTCTGTCAACATCATCGTAAAGAAAAGAAAATGTCAGTGATATTGATAGGAGAAAGATGAGAAAGAAAAAATATGGTTGTGTTATACACTGAACAGTGAATGGTGCAGCAAAGCTCAGCTATGCAGCAGAGAGGCTATAATGGGTATGAAAGGCTGGACTACTCATTTGGATGAGAAGATGACAAATTGCTAACAACATGAGACTTGCTCTTGTTCAATTGCATTTTAATAACATGAAAGGGCTCAATGCAACCGGCAAGAGGCACAGAACAGAAATTACCTTATGAAAAGATCATCTGCCTCAGTATCTGTCACCGTTGAGCAGGAAGAATACAATAGCAGGGGAAGAGATCAGGATGCCCTTACTGTTTTTAACACAGTGGTATGAATGCCCGGATCCACAAGGATGTGGTTAAGGCAACAGACTGCCTGATCTCAGTATCTGTTTTTGTCACCGATTCTGGACAAAAGATACTGAGGTTGCCCAGAAACTGAGGGAGCAGTGGCAAATCCAGCAGCAGTCGGGGCTGCAGGAACCAGAGCGGAGCTTGCCTCCTGTCCAGCTTCAAAATGAAGTTAAAGAGCTTGGTTTTTTTCATGGAGGTCCAGATAATGCCTTTATACTTGCAGAGACAGAAGTTCTTTAGTAATTAACTATAAAAATAAATAGAATAAAATGAAGGTGCAAATGCTGTTCCCATCTTCCTTAACACATCCCCTGTTTTCCCTGCCTCATTCCCTCCCTAAAACACATACAGAAGAGACATGATGACATTTCTAGCTTTTATTTGATATGAAGACTTTGGTATTTCCTAGTGTTTTGGATGTACAAATTGCTGAAGTGGAGGGAGAAAAGACTGGGAGGTGGCCTGTACCAGTCCTGCTTTCTTTTTTTTGGGGTGGCACAGCATTCTGACTTCTTTCATACTTGCCAAAAGGCACACAGCAGGGGATCATGCCTACTGAAACACCGTCCTCCTGCAAAACACTCTCTCTGATGCAATATCCCAAATACTCTGGAAAGTAACTCCCCTGCAGACCCAGTCAGGGCGTGCTCCACGTTCCCATCGGCACACAGAATCGGAACAGCATGTTGGCTTTCGGGGACTGTCCTGAGACAGGGAACTCCACGCCTACCACAGAGCCTTGGAGATGCTACAAATCAAACCCGCGCTCTTCTGCTCCACGTTGGCAGTGAATGAACGTGACTAAGCTAGCACCATTGTGGTATAACATCCACATCAAAATTAAAGGTTCAGTACGTGGCTGACCAAACCTCCGTCAAGCCTGCCAGTAACTGCGCGGACTGAATACGACTGTAATATCTAGCTCTCCATGCCGAAAATATTCTGGTGCCGCCCGTGAGAATAACCTTTCAGTTCATACTGTATTTACAATATTTGGGCGCTGAAGGCTTCTCAAAATTTGGGCAACTATGAAGAGGACAATAAAATACATCAAATAGCAATTACCAGCCAATAAAATGGCTCATTTCTCCCTCCAGCTTCGTGTTGAGCCTTAGGCGCTAGACGGAGAGCATCCTGTCCGAGATGAGAGACACGAGTTTTAATTAAGCTTTTTCCTTCCCTTCCCAAAGGCGTTCAGGCTCCAGAGGTGGCTCTGTATTTGAGGGGGGGCAACCTATTCATTCCCTGGTGATGAGAAAGCTTTCATCAAAGCGGCAGAGGCTGGGACGAAGGAGCCAACACCCTGTCATGACTTACACCTCCAACAGTCCTGCTGCAGCTGATAAGATTACACAGAGTGTAAACCAGGGCAGAATGTGACCCCAGAGCACTTTTTATTCTTCCATAATCAAACCCCAGGAAGATATAAGGTTTTAAGTCATATTTTTCCCTGTTGTATCCATGGAGCATATACCAGCATAAGTCAGTGTTCGTTCTGAGGGAATAACCCATGCTCAAGACCTAGTCCTCAAACACAAAGGCACCGCAGAGCTGTCTGGTTACAGATGACCACCTGCCTACGAAGGTCAAGTGCAAAACCTTAGCGTTTCAAGCAAGGCATGATTTGTGACATTTCTCGCGTAAATGGGAGTCTGCCTAATCAACGGGAATGAAATGTCACTCTAACGGCTCAAGTTCTGCAGGAATTTTTCTCTGATACTCTTTCACCGTGATTTTTTTTTAATGCTGGCATAATTCACTTTGAAATAACATTTCCATTACCGCACTCACACCGAGGCAGCCTTTCTGGGAAGATTCCCTCCGTGAGGCAGAATAACATGGTACTAATGGGATTAATCGCGGGGTATAGTTAAGCATTTATATAAATCTTTGCGAGAGTGGGGTGTTAATTACTAGCTCGCATACCAGAACCCAAATAACGAAACATAATAGTATACACATTCAACCAAAGTTTTCTGGACTCCTCTTGGTCAGAGTATTGGTGACACAGGAAGGGCTCTGCAGGAGCTCGAGCTCCATTCACTGCCACTATTGTGTATAATTAAGGGAATTTTTTTAACACAAGCACAATACTGAGCAGTATCAAATGTGGAGATCTTAAAGTCACAATGCATTTAAAAAATGAAAACTGCACTGAAAAATATGAAAGGTGTTTGTAAATTTTCCCTGTCAGAGTTCTGTATCAAGATTTTAATTCAAATGAATATTCTGAGGTGAAACAAAACATAGTAGTCATTATTATTAAAAAGAAAAAAACAAACAACTTAGAAGGTTGTTTCAGTCTGGAAGTGAAAAAATGTCAAGTTTCCGCTTCAGGTTTCCTTCCTCCTCACTCTCTGCTCTCTCCACTTCCCTCCTTTAGAAGGCAAAGGGAAGGAAGTGTGCAGGGACATATTTTTCATCCTCTTTTATTGTTCTTTTTCTTGGGCATGTATAAAGTTTACCGAGCTGAAATTTATTTTCAATAGACTTTTTTAAAAACATGCTTTTGAACATTTCTCTTGTGTTACATTCTCTATATTTTCTGTTCCATCTCATCATCTCAAAGCAAACTGTTCTCTCTCTCCCTTGATGTTATCCTTTATGTTCTTTCTGAGGAAAGTCAGTTAAGTGAACTTTGCATTGTGCAGATAAGAGAAGCAAGCTGTGGCACTAGTAAGGTTTTAACAATTATGAATAGTTTCATTCTGTGATTAGCCTATTACTCCCACATCCTCCCTCTTTTCAGTACTGGACCAAGAGATGCCTTTGAAAAATCTACTGAGATTTATGAATTCAGTTAGACATACCAACACTTAACAACTTGCACATCAGCATTAGGCAAAACTGAGGAAACATTCACATTGCCTAATGCAACATGGAAATCAAGTAATTACAGCCAGGCACGACATACACCAGCAACTGCAAAATATGTTATGAGAGCAGGGAAAACTGTAGCAACAAATTATGTAAATAATCCATACAGGAGATATGTAAATGACTAAAAATATGTTATTCGCGGGCTCCTGATTCCCGAGGGAATCATTAACTGTGTTTAAAATATGGAAGATTACTTCCAGGTCCTTTTCTCTATTCTATCATTCTTCCCATTGTCTCATTAATTAACACGCTTCTCACACTTTCTTCTTTGTTTCCTTCAAATTGTTTCCAGCTAAGAATAAATGAAAACTACAGTCTGAACTAAATTGTATGCCAGTTTCAATCAATAGGAAGCAAAGAAGAGACAGTCAGCGGAATACCTCTATGTGCGCTAAGAATTAATTATAATAACCATATACACTCAACTGATCATTTCCATCGCCTCTTCTGAAAGGAGGGATGGGGGACTGAGGAGTTCTCATAGGACCGTGCGGGGCTGCGTGAAACCTTGGAAAAGCAAAGCTACCTTTCTTCATCCAGAAGCGTAACGAGAACTCAAGCTCCTAGGCAGAGCAGGGAGAACCAGAGCCCATGCCTGGAGGATGCGTGCAAGGCTGGGACGGGAGCTGATTTGGGCAACTGGGGAAATTTCCGCTCTGGTGGGAATCCAAGCCCAACCCTCAGACTAGACATCGGGGGGGCACAGCTCGGCCTGTCTGAAAGGAGGCTCGGCACATTGAGTCAAGCCTGCTCCATCTTTTGCAGGTGAACTTCCTAAATGACCACGACTGTATGGAGAAAGCACCTGAGTAGCAAATTCTCCCACTTGAACCCAGCAGTGAAAAAAAAAACCACCAACAAAGCCCTCCCAAGATGCTGGTTGTGCATGATTTTTAAAAGCTGTTATGCAAATGCCAACAGAAATGACATTTTAGAGCTCTGAGATGCAATGCATTTCCTTCAGTGGTGCTGACTGACTAGCCATTCATCGTCACGTAGCTAATTGCTTGCCAGCTGCTAATCAATAAGATCTGAAATACCATGTGTGCATAAGGGTTAGTCCCAAGATTAAAAAAAAAAAGAAAAAGAAAAAAAGCATAGAAAACATCCAATATTTCTGTGGTATTCATCCTCCGAGAGGTATCCCATGTAAGGTATATACTCCAATTGTATGTGAGCCCTTTCTGGAGGATGTGACAAAGACAGAAGTGATAGGTAAGCTTCACATTAAATCTCTAAGTTTTTCCTTAACTAATAAACTCCTGAAGCTGCTCTCTGACAGACATTGTGGAGACAGGAAAAAGTGCAGCTGAATCCCTCAGTGATGGTATAGCTCTGGTATAGCTTTAGACACACGCCAGTTCTCCAGTTTCCACAAAAAGACCATCCAAATGACCGCTGCCCTGTGACTTAATGGCTGTCAGACAGTGGGGGCCATTTGTTCTGATTGTGTTCTGATGATCCAGAGTATCTGGGCACAGACTGCAATCTTTCTGACCGGGCTGCAAATAGCTCTCAGAGCAATTTCCAGCTGAAATTATGCAGACATTTATCCAGACATTCTCAGGACTGTATCAGCCAAATGGCTATCTCCCAATGCAGAATTAAAAGCCTGATACTGAACAGATTATGTTTGGGAGAGTCAAAAGGATATAGAGAGTATTCTTCTGTAAAACTGGAATGTAATTATGACTTCTGGGGCATGGTAAAAATAAATTATTGCATTTGTCAAATATTTTGAAAAATACTATTTTGTACCCAATCCAATGGGCGTGCAATATTTCAGTAAACACAACAGTGCAAATTCATACTGTCATAGCAGATATAATAGTTTGAATTGCCATGCCGAAACAAAGAGTTGGTCTGTCTTCATCTGCAGCCTGTTTGCACAGTGTGCAATTCCATAACACAAATTTTAGAGCAGAGCGGTACACCTCCCAAATCTTTAGTAAATGTTGATGAAATAAATAAAATTAAATAAGTAGCTGATCTGAATGTTTTCTCTCTTGATACATTTTTTGGGGGTGAGGGGCATGACTTATACATAGGTCTATGCTGCATCTGCTTGTATGATTGTTGGGTTGACTACGGGTTCACCGTTTGGGTTTTTTAAATGCAAGCATGGTGTGCTGAAGATGGAGAAGGCACAGGGAGTCTCAGCAGTCACTGTCAGAGACTGTTCCCTTGTGGGCTTAACGTACACGTGCCTCTTGCAGGACTGCTACATGTGAGCAGGGACCGGCTGGTGGGACCCACCAAGAAAACTTTGCTGCAGATTCTGCCTCTGAAATTCCTGGGAAATGCAAAAACCTTCCTCTCTGGTGTTTTTTCTGCTGTGCTGGGGATTTGCCAATTTTTAAAGCATAGGATAGGCACTAAGAAGGAAGTGAAATGATCCATCAGCACCTCTAACCTTCAGTTTCTCCTACCTCTCGTTAACACTGAGACAAAGATGGGCAGGAACCTCTCTGGAGCCTCTGAACAAGCACTGCATCTGACATCTCTGTCCTGCGTCCTTCAGTGGCCATGATACAACCGAGTCAGAAGAAATGAGTCACACTAAGGTGCTTTAAAATGGACTAGAGACATCTGTAGCTTGTGAAGAAAGAATTAAATTCTCTTCAAAATAAGCAAAAGCAACATTTTTCTCCAAGGATAATGAGAAAAGGAACAAAATTGCTTAGCTTGCTCAGCCGGCAGCGCCTGGCCCCATTGCCAGGCATTCCCTCTCCCCCCAGGATGAACCTGTGTCCACCGCTCCGCTCTTTGCTTCCCTCCCGCTAGTGAATAATAAGCCTCAAGGACACAGGTGTGCAGGGATATTAAAAATAGACACCACGTTTCAAAACAGCCCCTAAAAGAATCTTATCACTGGAACGAGCCTCCATCTGTGTTAGGCCATCCATTAAATACTCTGGTTTTCAGAAATGAAACCAGGCTTTCAGAAACACAGCTGCCCCCCAAGCTAACACAGCCCCTATTTTGAGAGGAAGGGATGCCTGCCTATTTTTTCCTTCCTTCCTTCCTTCCCTCCTTCCTTCCTTCCTTCCCAAAATAAAAGCAAAAGTGGACAACTTGAGACAAAAATGTAAACACAGCTTTTGATAATATATAGAAAGGAAAACAAATATATAGAGATTAATAAAAGACAAAGAAATTCAGCCACCTGATATAATATTTTGATGTTTTGATGATGCCCTTTGGTGGCTCAGAGAAGAGTAGGAGGCCCGTATATTTCATATTTCATAGAAAAACAGCAAAATAAGCTCAGAGATTTATGTTTAACCACTAAAGAACGACACTTAGAGAGCTGCAGCCTGGAAATGAGTCTTTTATAAAATTGCAGAAGGGACTGAGTGGGAGGGTTGCACGAAGGAACCAGAAAGTGATGGTCAAAGGGGAAATGAGCAGACTCTCATACACAGAGAGGGAAATGGCGGCAGGGAGCGGGGGGGGAACGAGTTCGTTTTCTCTCTCTTATTTTTTGAGAAAATTACTTAGAAATATTAATATCTAAGAAAAACAGTAAAGGAAGAAGACAGATATCATCGCATAACTGAAGTATAAGATATCAGATAGCTGCATTTGCAGCTGGTGGAGATTATGTGTAACATATAACCTGTTGCCAATTCCTTTGATGAAACCAGTGCTCCCTTTACGCTACATTTGCAAATAAATGAGGTGGTGACCAGTTAGCATTAATCTTCTGAAAATCACAAATGAAGGCCAACAGTTTTCTGTCAGCCTCCTCATGGAAATGCAGTTGAGGTAAGATCAAAGCTCTGTGGTTACAGCAGGAATGCCTGATTTTGACCAAATCTAGCTGGAGCAGCAGGCGAATGAAGGCTGAACACAGGACTGGATTTGAACAGGTATAGCAGTGTGCCTGGCATAGCTGGCACACCTAGGGCTCAGTGGGAATTTCCTCCAGCTCCTGAGAGGTCACAGCCCCGTCTCCAAAAGCTCCTCCTCTCCCCTCCTTCCCATCCTTCTTCTCACCAAGTCCAGTGCAAGGGCTGGGGTGGGTGATCCACAAAAGCTCCAAATCCTGCCCTTCCCTGCAGGCATAAGGGCTACAAGCAAAACTCTCCATGTTCCTCTCGGCTTTGGTAACAACTTTGCTACAAACTCCTCATGCCTGCACACTAATGGTATTAATGTCTACACCCTTCTGTTGCTCATGAACTATGTTCCCATGGTGCTGGGAGGAAAATACACATACAGAGAGAGACACCTGTCTGCCACCATCATCACAACAATCTCCGCAAACTATCAAGCAGACTGTGATAAGAAACCCTCCTTTATAAAACAAGGATGGGGAGCATAACCTCTAAAATGGGAGAAAGAGCTCAAAGGGCCAAGCAGAGCTTTAACTGATTGGAAAACCGAGGTGCCCATCACCAAAAATCTCCTTTTGGCTGACTTAGAGACAGTTTTTTTCTTTGTCTTTCCCATTTGTGCTTCCCCATTTTTCTGGGACTGCTTCCCGTCTGGGTCAGATTAAGTCTCCCTCCAGGTGAGATGGGATATTATATTTAAGAGAGAAAAAAACCCTCGCATCAGCACAGGGACACAAAAGCTCAAAGTTGATCCCATTTCCACAGATGCAGAGTCCTGTGAGGGACTTGTGGGTGCTGCCTAGAAGAGACGAGGGACAGCAGGCAGGTTTTTTGTTTGGCTTCTGTGGGGTATGGGAAGCAGGAATTTGTGCATGCCTGGTAAGCAAGCAAGTAAGCTGTTGTGAAAAAACCACCAAATTCAACAGCCAATTTT
The DNA here is from genome assembly GCF_000737465.1 of Haliaeetus leucocephalus. NCBI lineage: Eukaryota > Metazoa > Chordata > Aves > Accipitriformes > Accipitridae > Haliaeetus > Haliaeetus leucocephalus. The sequence goes on from NW_010972920.1 coordinate 8,119,907, forward strand.
TTTTTTTTCCCCCCATTGGGACAGCTTACCAGACTTTGAAGTTTTGCTAGCCAATGAGTATTAGTGTGCTGTGACAGCTGGCAGTGCATTCCAGTGGGTAAGTGATGGACTGGCTCTGGAGAGAGTAAAATAAATTATGAAGTGGGTGAAATTTCAGCCCTCCAAATAACAGTCCAATGATTTCATTGGAATGGCTCTGTCTGGCAACGTATTCAAACACATACAGCTGGGCAGAACACACAAACCCTCCTATATGAAATAGCTGCATGCATGGGAAGAGAGGGAGTTCTCGTTGCATAAGCAAGCCCCAGTCGGGACACAGGGAGAGGGGATTTTCAAAATATGCGTACATGAGAGCCAGCCACGTATGGTTCTACATAAATGTCAGTATCGGAGCCAGTGATGAATATGTTATACACGCTGCTCAAAACCAACATCTTCAGAATTCTGCGGTTGTTCTGCTTGGCCTGGGGAATGTCACCTACTGGCTGCATTGTCAAAACACCAACATAGCCGAAAGACTCGATTTTTATCTCAATAAGCACAATTTACATGGATAGTTTTGCACCTGGAAACATGAATAGGTGATGCAAATAAAAGCCCATGACCGAGAATTTTCTGGGAAGCAAACTAAAGTCAGGTACCTACTTCCCATTTGGAATTAAATAGGTTTAGATAGCACTACCCTGCCAGGTCACTTTCAAACTCTCAAAACCATGCCTCTCAAAATGACTGACCTGTGACTGTCAGCACAGAGTTAATGATGTGGAGTTAATTGCCTTTTGTACCTGAGACTAGGCGGAGGGCTGCTGATGGACTTGGGCTGACTGATGGAGGTGGAGGGGGCAGAGGAAAGGAGAGCAGCTTTTTGGGACAGGAGGTTTTCTGTTTGTACCTGTAGCCCATTCCACAAAGTTGTATATTCTGAATGTATCGTCAACAGATGATGAGCAGCCCGTTCTGCTAATGTTTGTTGCTGTATAGGATCTTATTTTCTCTTTTTGTTAAATGTAGTCAACATAATTTGTTTTGATCAGGGAAGGACTGCGGAGCTTAGTTCTCCAGAATCCATAAATCTTTTTCAGCCTCTGGATGAGATCCATGGAAGTGTAAAACACTGTTACAAATAGTTGGAGGTGTATTTGCTTCCATCTCTTATTTACTCCCATTTAAACAACTGAGCAGAAGTAACTAAATTCCATAAAAGTCCAAATGCTGAATTAATGTGTTTTCACTGATACAGAAAACACACGCAGGAGGAGTTTCTGCAAGTTTTACCTTTGGCCAGGGACACTGAGGTCTGCAACGATCTACATCTGTGCAAAACCATCTCCGCATTTCCAGCTACTGCACAGACCGTGTACGCCGGGTGCGTGCGTGAGCCTTTGTGCTTTGGGCTGACCCCCTTGCCAGAGCAGCCGGCTCGTGGTCCTTTCCCGCTGCACCGTGGTGATGCTGAGCTCTAACAGCTTCACGGCTCGTCTGTCAGCTGCCTAAAAGAGAAAACTGTGTGCTGGGAAAATTTACTGCAAAACTCGTAGCTACTCGTGTTTGTTTTGCAGTGGTTTTAATCACCATTAGCCAAAGCTAATGGATATATTCAGTCAAGAAATCAGTTTCTTTCTATTGTTGAAAGTTTCATCAGGAACTTAAACTTCAGGGATAAACCTGTCTTGTCTAATATGACATCATCCCATTTGCTCTCTTCTCATCATAAACTGGCGTGATGACTTTTGTCTTATTCCAGTGTAATTAATTCTCTTACATAAGGTAATCACTACTTCTTGTCTTAGGAATACCTATGTGTCTGTAAATACATTCTTCTGTTTGTGAATCATATCTCCGATACTTCTGTTACCATATGTCTACTAAATTAAAAATCAAATAAAATCACAATAGATTTCATGTTAGCCCATTAAGCAACTCAAAGTATATGTACTTTTGCAAAATCCTAGAGGACTCTAACAATATAAAATCTCTTTTGTGCGATCAAATTTCCAAGCTTAAAGTCTGGGAAAATATTTTGATTACTCTTAAATGGTCCTCAATACTGAAGGAGGAAAGGTTTGCAAGGAGGACGACAATCTTGAGATTAAAAAAATATATATACATTGTAACCTTTTGTTTCCCTTCAAAGTTAAACAAGAGGACTGAATAGCCCAAAAGGGAAGCTAAAATATTTCAAGCTGACTTGCAATGACAGAATGGTTGGAGCAGAGTTTTCTTTGCTGTTTCACTTCAATCTACACTCACTTTCTTTCCAAATTTTTCAGCTAAGCTATCAAAGTAAAAATTATTTTTTCATGACCTCTGCCCTTAATTTATTTATTTTTTATTTTTAATAGGATCATTGATGCTGCCAATTTCCTTCGCGATATTGTGTGTTTCAGGTTCTCCTCTGCTCTCTTGCTGTTAGACCTCTTGAATACCTCTCCAGCTAGGAAGCCCAGAGATCACGAACTCACATGAATGCTTTGATAGTAGTTAGGAGCACTGAGAGCAGTACTTCTGTTTATTTAAATAGAATATATAATTATTATCTTTGGTGTAGTTGCAAGGAGAAAAAAGGATTAAGATACTATTGGACACCATCCCAGGCCAGCTGGAATCCTCAGTGGTTTTTAGGGTTTAAAATTACCAGGATGTTAATTTTCACTGAGAACAGTCAGCTCTGGATAAGGAGATACATCTGTATGCTCTGTTTCAAGTGAGCAAAGCGCTAGAAATATTCTGAGGGGCCGTTGCTGATATTCAGACATGTGAAATAACAACGGGACCGTCACATTCGTTTCACTCTCCACCAGCTCTCTTCTGTAACGTGCCCCTTGGTTAAGCACTATTCATCATTGTGTTATTTTTAGCCTGGTTTCCAAAGGAAACAAGGCGTATGAGACCGTGTTGTCTGTCTGTCTGCTTATCGCTGCCTCCATAATAACGCACTATTGGCCAGTTTCAACCAAACCTGACAGCAGGATAAAAGTCCGCAGGACGTGAAGTAGCTGCCGGTTTCCCAAAAGCGGGTGGCCGATGGAGGGACTGCAGTGGGAGCTGAGCAGCTACCTGGCTCTGGGGCTGGCAAGCGCCTCGGCACGGCCGGCACACACACCGGCCACGGCACCCGTCACCCCAACGCCAAAATTGTGCACGGGTATGGGGAAGGGATGGGCCATGGAGAGCCGTCAGGAGCTGGCTGTTCCCTTCTGGGCTTCCCGCTCCGGAGTTTCTCTTTGATTTTCGTATCTGCACACAGAAAGAAACCTTCCTGCCATTACGCCACTTCACTTGGCTGTAACTTTTCATCTTGTTGCCCATTACCACTTACTTTACGCTACACATTTTGACACTGTCGCAAATACAGGCTTCATTGTGCTAAGGAACAGATGAAATGCTCAGGTTTCCCCCCCGTTATTATGTTTGCCACCAAGTCCAACTCCAATTATTCCTTCTGTTTTAAGACACATGGTAAGAAAGACATTTGTTAGAAAAGAACTTTCCAAAGTGACACCTCTGTCAGGTGTCATTATTCCTCTATCAGGAAAAATTGTAAATAAGACTCCCAGTCCTACTCTGCTGCTGGTATTTAATTAGGCAAAACATAACAATGGAGCAAAAGAAAAGAACAAATTTCCACCAAGCATCACCTGCTACGTTCACAGAGGGTACAGACCAGCCAGTGGAAAAGGCAAGGCTTTGACTGGCGGGCCAGAAATTAAGTCGACAGGGTAACTCAGCCCAGGTGATGCCTGCTGGTGGAAGTCAGGCAGACCCCAGCCTCTCCACTGGCTTGCATAGTGGAGCAGAGACGCAATGCTTGATGGACAGCCCGGAACCCCCCAACCCCTTGCTGCCAGGCTGGGCCACGGCCAGGTCCCTTCAGCCGCTCTCCATGACCATGGAGAGGTGATGGAAGTGAAGCTGATATTTGGCCAGCATTAAATCTACCTGCCAGTGAGGGGGTCAGCAGGCCGCTTTGTAGCGCTGCCGCTCTTGTCAGAAAGACCAAAACATTTCAGTAGCAGTTCCACTCCCCATCCTGTTTTTCCTCTTAGAAGAACAATTTAGTGCTCAGCAGCCTTATTCTTTTCATACCTCAGCACTGCAAAGGCAGGAAGCTTGGTTTGGCTGACCCAAAACCAGCGGAGAAGAGGAAAACCTCTGAGGAACCGCCAGCGGTCACATTTACGTCCGTAAAGGAGACCAGCACCCCAGGAGTGGTCGTATGGACATCAGCGGAGTGCCCAGTTTGAGTCATCCCCCAGCCCGAAATCAGGGCTCCCACTCTGAGCCAGCACAAGAGGTAACATCACCATGAAAAGCTATTTGTGGTGTCTACAGTTTAGATATTACCAAGCTGGATAAAACATCTGTTTCGGCCAAAGTGAACAGACCTGGGAGCCTGCCTGCTTCGGGGCTGTTTGTTTGTTTGTTTATTCTTTGCTTTTTAATGGCAATCAAAACTTCACATATAGAAGCATATTTAAGCCTTTAAAGCAAGCCAACAGCCAGACTTGCCGAGTGCCTGCAGTTCTCACTAAGAACCAAGTGATGTTTACTCATTTGAAAGTGCAGCTTGACATCTCTGGAATTAAAGCACTGGGAGACAAGCTTTGCCACTCCGTTCGCTCCTCAGCAAACCAAGGAGCCTGCAGAACACGGGGAGGGGGGTGAGAGATGCCCGCTGGATAATGGTTCACGGGGGTCTTTGCTTTTCTTTTATAACAGCCTATTCTGAGTCACCATAACACAGTGTCATCAAGTACTGAGACTGTTAGGTTCAGTGACCCCTTTGCAAAACATAGGATTATTTCCCCAAATATTTATCTTTTCAGCTGAAAATGTCTGTGCTTGATCTTTGACTGGAGCTACATTCTTGGAAGCCAAAGCAAAGTACTTTCAGCTGTTTGAAATAACTTTAGAAATGATTTTATGAAAAAAGTCATACATAGTTGCATGTATTTTGCAATGCCAAAAGGGAAAAAAGGAATTAAGTTTGACAACCGGCTTGGGCAATGCTTTCATGTAGATCTAGTGCCTTTGCTGGACTTGAAATAAAAGAAGGATCTGCCAGGGGAAACCTGCAACTTGTGCATTCACGTGAGGGGTATCTTTACAGAGTGCACACGAATGCATAGCTAGTGATGCTAGAATGCATAGCGTGGACACAAGCACGCAAAAGACGGGTCGCATAGCAATCAAAAAGAGAACCTGGCACCACACTTGTGAGTTTTCATGTCTCTTTTTGTCTTGAGACAAGGTGGATTGGTGGGGCGGTGGAGGAAATAAATCTACTAAACTTGAGTGAAATGAGTACAAAGTGGGAAGACCCAGATTAAATAAAAGTGAAGAAGGCTGGCATGCATCCCAGTGATTACTGAACCAAACAGGAATATTAAACAATTCTCTGCATTAAGGAGAGTGAAGTATGCTCATAAAAGAGATGCTGGAAAATTTGGAATGACTTTTTCAGGCTTGAGTCCATATTCCCTTTTAAGTTGAGTGAAGAGAAGAGATGCCACTCAGTTTAGCTACTGAGCTAAACTTAGAAACGCAGTGTACACAACCTCACTACCACACCCCAGACGACCATTAGCTATCACACAGTGCACTCCGTGTCATCTGTTCTCTGTATTTCATATCACTTTAACAGAGGCACATTGGTTAACAGAAGCACATTATTTTTGGAGGTAGGGGTGGAGTGAGGAAGAGAACAAAAGAAGGAAACCTGAGTCCCAAGAACAGGGATAGTGCATTAAAAAAAGAAAAGCCACTCTAAAAAAGAGAGATGCTGTAATATGCTGGAAAGCAGTGATTGTCCTTAAAAACCTTCCTTCTGTATCTGGAATTTTCACTGGGGAATTAATACTGAAATTACTCCAATGAATTACTGAGGCCTCCACATAAAATCTGCACTCAGGGTCCTCGATCTTGCACTTGTGCTCATTAAAAAGTGCCAAGATATTAAAAACTTCTGGTCTTTTAATACGTGCGCTTGTGCCAAGAAGTTTTTGTGAAATAGTTGTAGGGTGACTTTTTCTACTTTTTTCTCTCCAGATTTAAAAGAAAAATCCGGGTTAATTGCATTTACAGCATCATTCATTCATCTGAAAGAAGGAGAGGATACGTGAGATGACCCCTTCTCTCCACACGGGGAATAACTTGATCTGTGAAACTCGCTGCCAGAGGACATTACGGAGACCACCTGGGTCTCTTGGGGGACAGGCGTATGGGTGCTTCCTACGCTGGGTGGCTCAGGGAGGCCCTGCACGGCTGCCTGCCAAGACCGGGGAAGGATCACACCCTACGAGCTCCATTACTTGCATGACTTGCGTAGAGGCATCTGTTCCCAGCCTCTGTCAGAAACAGGCTACGGGGCTACCCTGGCTGGGATCTGACCCAGCCTGACAGCTCAGCACCGTGCCTCGGGCTCAGTAGCTCTTTCGCGGCATTCACATGGCTTCGGGCCAGGTCCGAGCAAAAACGTATCTGCCTGCAAGCGTCCCGAAGAGGCGCATCCAGAATTACAGGTTTGACAAAAACGTGACCACCTGGACAAGACGGTTTCCTCCTCTAAAACGGAACCGGCAAAGAGCAGCTCCCTCCATCTCCTCGGTGGGACCCGTCTCTCAAAAGCCACGGAAAAGAGCTAAAGCGCTTTGCAGTCCCTGGAGAAAAACATCTGGTGTTGCACAGCACTTCTGCACCGGTGAATCTGCCCCAACCCTGCCTGGTGGCAAGGCTCCCCCCCCGCCTCCCGCTCGGCTCCGGTCCAGCACAGCTGACAACGGCGGTGCGAGGAAGCGGGCAAAGCATCCGTTCTCTTTTTTCATTTAAAAACCTGTTATAGCACGATTTTTATTTTTTTTCTGCTGAAGGCCTGCTGCCTTCTGCAAGTCATACGTGTCCTGATAAAACGGGAAAAACCTGAGAGAGGATTTTGTCTCGTGGTGGAGGTGACGTACAGTTTCTGACTGCTATCGCAGGAAAAGTTGTTATTCTCATTAAATCGTCCTCTCTGCAATATTGTGCAGCGTTTGTGGGCTGCTGCAACTGTTTCTTTGGCAAACGCTCAAATTAACAGAAGCAATCAAATCGTTCTAAGGTCATCCAGGAAACCAACAGCCTCCCTTTCCTCCTGACCCTCTCCCCAGCTTCCTGTCTTTCCTGCGCTCTTCCTAACGCACTTGGCCCATTTCGGCACAGGATTGCCTTGGGGAAATGAGCTGCTTGGAGGCTCCTGTTGCAGAGAATCCCTAAGAAATAAAAAGTTCTTCCTGGAGCTTCCCCTAGCCCCTTGAATGCAGCATCCTTCCTGAACACAGCCAAACTCCTCCTTTACTCAGGGCCATAAACGTCTTGCTTGACCCTGCTGGGGTAGCAGCACTCCCAGGAATTTGCAAAGCAATTTGCTCCCGAGGAACTTTTTTGCTACACCCACAATTGCACCTCTTTGTGTCCCTCAGAGTACAGGGAAGAAGAGGGGTAAGCAGGCATTTCCCCGAGGACAACTTGCTGACCAACAGCAGGGAAAATTATCCGTGCCCTTCACGGCCTGCCACCGCCTGCCTTTCCAACCTTGTATCACGAGCCTTCTCCGCACAGGAGAGACGAGGAAGATTGGAGGGATGCTGATGGGTGGCTGTTCACCGAGACCTCACGGCTCACCTTTCCAAGGCAAAGCAAACCCTGCTAAGAACAACAAAAATTGGGGCATTACAGGGAAGGCTGCAGAGAGTAGTTGCCCTCCTGAAGGCTGGTACCTGTCCGGTGAGACAGAAGGGAGTGAAACAGGGCCAGCTGGCAAAAGGGCCAAAAGGCAGCTGGAAGCAATCGGGAGGGCGTGGGGAACCTAGACCTGTGGCTGGACTTTAAGCGGGACCTTGCAAACATTTGGAAGGGCGCAGACATTTATGTTGTGCCAGCGGCACGTCCCCAGGGAGAGGATGATGACGAGCCAAGCCCTGAGACTGGCAGCGTTGTTCATCTCGTTGTGCTGACCAAGCCACAAGTAATTGTGTTGATTAAACAAATACCCCGACGGAGCTGAGAAGAGCAGAGCAGCTGTAGGCATGTCGAGCGCGATGGGAGCAGCTCCAGAGAGCAAACAGGGGAGAGGAGAGCCGCTGGCATGCGAAGGGCTTGCTAGGAATGGGCCTACGGACATGAAACCGCAGCAAGAGGGAGTGCATAGCCAGGCGAAGGGAGGTGGGAATTTCCACAGAGCACTTGAAGATCTTATAAAACGTTCATTAAATTAGGTTTCCAGCGATTGTCAGCACTTGAATTATAAGGACCAAATGCAATTGAATAACTACCTTTTGCTTTCATGTGAAATCGTAACTGCACATCAAACGTTTTAATCTTCTCCAGTGACTAAATATGTGGAAATCTGTAGGTCTATTTATATAAAAGCTTCCAAAGGATATGTTATCTCTGTGATTTACCCCCACTCCTTCCCCAAGGGATTTTTCTTTCATGTCTTCTTGCACCGTCTACATTTATTTACCAGTGAATATCACTTCAAATGAATTTAGAAGCAGGGATGTTTATAGAAATAGCACATTTTCAATGACTTGTGGAGAATACTTACAAAATGAATGTTGTAAAACACAAGTGTGTTTACATTAGCAAACCAATAACAGACTGGTTAACAGCCAGTCAAGGCGTGGAAGAAAGTAAGAGACCTGTTCATCCATTCCAAACCAGCCTACAGTCTTGAATATCAAAATGCTCTTCGGTGGTTTTACCTCTTTTGTGACAAACCTGTTTCCAAGTAAGCTTTAGACCAAGAATTTTTCACTGAAACTATTCAGAGGATCACTTGAACAATAATTTGAATAATCACTTGAAAATACGTTATTCTGGATGGAACGAAACAAAACAAACCTTTTCCAATAAGCAATTTGCAATAAATTATTCAATCACCTCTAATCAAAAGTGCATAGCCTGAAGGAGAGTAAAGAAAAATGGCTCAAAGCAGCAATTAATCTGTTATATTAATGAAAGGAGCCATGTGTGACAAGTGTACAAAATGAACTTTCCCGGAAACCCTCGTACGTTCTTGTTCCGCTTTGGAGAACAATGATTTAGATATTAATTTCTTTGACAAGGAGCATTTGCTTCCAGGTCATCCAGCTGCTCGGTGGTTAGCAAATAGGAGCGATGTGACAAAAGAAGGGACAACCTCGTTGCCCTCTTCTGTAAGTGAAGTTTAATTTAGCTGATGAAGCTTACATCCTTTCCCGCCCTATGGAAGCCCTCTACCATCTGGCTATCGGGTTAAACTCCGTAGCTGGCACCCAGAGTTTAGATAACTCTTTATGCTATGTGAATGGGACAGAGAAAAGGGCAGCAGCAAAGGGGTTTAAACTCTTGACAACAGACAGCATTCATGACCCTCTTCTGGCCTTGCCCTCGTGCCTCAGCGAAGGGATGGAACCTCCGTAACCCCTACGAGTGCACGTGCAACGCTGCAGCACCTCCTCCCCTCCCTTCCTCCCCAGCGAGACCGTGCAGCACCTCTATTCGTAAATGGCTGCGGGATGACGAAGGCTCTGCTTTTTAGCGTGCGTGCTACTGCTGGAAGTATTTCACAGAGCTTTCAAACGATGAGCAATTAGCTGACTTCGTTAGCCCCTCCGTGACTCTGCCCACCCCGATTTGCAAGCAAAGAGAAGAGGAAAACAAGGCACTGACAGTTTTTATGCTCTTCTCTTGATGCACCTGGAAAGGAAACATCAAGACATCAGGTTTCACTAGATATTCAGAGTCCTTTTCAGTTTTTTTTAGCGAGGCCGCAGCCTTCTGGAAGCCAGATATGTTTTCTTATTTTGCTCTCTTTTGAAAGGACTTAATTCTGCAGCGCATATAAAAGACTGCTGAATCTGGGGGCAGTTACACCTCTGAAGAATAGCTACAGTAGCAAGAATCAGGTTCACTTGAAAGACATGTATTTCTGCATACTTAGAGAACAATCAGATAGAACCATTTTACTTCCAGCTGCAAGAAATCTGACATCTGAGTTGAGGCAAACTGAAATGCTCACTGTAAAGGAAAAGTTGCCACAAATAAAAATTAACGTCAACAGCTCCTGGGCAAATTGGAAGTAAAGTCCTTATGCTGAGAGGCAGAGAAATGGTCTAAAATGTACTGAAATGCAGGAATTATACTAAAGCCACCAAAATGGGAGTGTTTCCAGTATGGCATAGATGAATAGTATGGATTCACCCAACAGAGGAACCCCAACAAAATTAATACTGTCATTAGCCAGGCAGAGCATGTAGATGGACACAGCTGACACATTTTCAAGAGAAGTAACACCCTCCTTCTTTTCTGTTCACCATAATATTTGGAATACTAACTTTTGTTCCTTGCCTTTACCTAAATTCCCTCAGGCCAAAATGAAATCAAAGTTCAATCAAGGAAGAGACAGCAAGCAGAAGAAAGAGGTACATACCGGTAAACGTGGTCTCAAGTTACCCGAATACCCAGGGCAGAACCAAAACGCAGGTCAGAATTAACACGAGGGCGTGGAAAGTCTGTGTTTTCATGCGAGAACTGGAAAATGATCAACACATTCCTCTCTCTAATTTGTAAAGACAGAGCTGCTACTACAACACTAAAAGAAGCTCTGAGTGTTTCAGGTATATATCAGGGGTGTTTTACTGGAGTACCTAGTAAGCCACCAGATGCAGCGGTGGCGGTGTCAGGACAAGTCTAAGTGGGGAAAACCAGGAAAGTCAAAACAAATACACTGAAACAGTGATTTTTAAAGCACATTAAACCCCTGACTATAAAGTACCATTCAGAAATAGAGCAGCGTTTCTTCCTTACTTTTTAATCATGGACCACTGAATGAGCAGCTTTTAATCTATTTTAGCCAGCAGAGGAGCCATCCTGTGAAGGCTTAACGAAACTTTCCAGTCTTCCCAGTACCTTGCGAATTTTCAGCAAGGCCATGAAGGGAAAGAGCCATCCAGCCATCATCCCGCTAAAAGCAGAGCGCTGCTTTTAGTTAAGCATTGACAAGAAGGAAGTCATTACCCAGAGGTCAACTTGTTAAACAGTTGTCCTAGGAAATATCATTTAAGACCCTAAAGTGACTTTGTCCAACAACTGCTTGGGGGGGAACACTGCTACCGCCAGCAATACTGCAACCGCTCCAAAAGCAACACACTGCAAAAAACAAGTCCCAGCACCCAGCCAAATGCCAAATAAAAATTCCCTTCCCAGAGCCTTGCAGAGATGGCAGAGGTGGCTTGAAAATGTCTAGGAGGAGTCACTGAACTGGTGGTTTCACTGGTGCACAAACTTCCCCCCCAGCTATCATACTGGTACACTACCCCAAACCAAAGTAGGCATTGACCTAAAAAAAAGAATCCTCTGGATCCATGATATTCCCTTTTCCAAAACTAAACCAGACAGTTGTGTAATGTTCCAGCCCAGTTTCTAAAATGAATAATTACATTCTTCAGAGCTTTGCCATATAATTATGGACACCTTTAGAGAAACCAGATATCCTTGTAGGTTTGGATTAAACTACTTGCAGTGTTTACACAGAGCACAGTTATCTCCTGCTATTGTTAAACCCAAATAAAGTAGACATCGCTCACATAAAAAGAAGAAAAAACCTACTCTTTTTAAAAGACAATTTACGTGGGGATCTTCAAGGGTTCTGTAAATCCAGGAGAAATACAGACATTTAAAAGAGTATAATTGAGAAGTAAAAACAGCATTGCTGAAAGTATCCCCATTTCACTGACACAGTGCATGCAAATGAGAACACTGTATCCTTGTTTCTTCAAGGCAAAAAACCCCTTCATGCTAGATGAAAGGAGTTTCTAAATTATAGCTATAAGTTTTTAACAACAGTTCACAAGGTTTCCTTCCTTAAGTACTGTTTAGATAAGGTGCTTTAAACCAGAAATTCACCCTTTCTTAGGTTCAAACGAGATCATAGTTTCCTGCCATTCCGAATGTCTCTGTACCTTTGTCAAACCACCACCGCTTGTTCTCAGCAGCGAGGGTTCACCACCAACTAACAGCCTGGACGGCATCTCACACACAGGGTAGAATCATCGGGACACTTCACACGTTCAAGACGTAGAATTTCCTTGGATGGGAAGGCAGGTAGAGTTAAGCATAAAGAAAATAAGGGGGAACAATGTCCGTGCAAGGCCATCTGGATAATAAGCGGTGGTCTTCCTAACATTTGTTGCTGTACCCATACACTCGAAAGCCAGAACTCTCTGCCAGAAATTAAATGCCACACAGTGTGACTAGTTTACCTGAATTACCACTATACAGGGCCAGGAAAGAAATCTGTGGCAGCGTCAGCAAGGTCTCACGTCGTGCCTTGACGAGAAGAGCTGTAGAAGATTGTACGTCCACCTCTCCATCCCTCCCTATTTCTGAGCCGTAATTTCACCTCATCCGTCAAGTGAGAGAACGGTGGAGCGTCAAGGTCTGCAGCCTTCGGGAGTAAGAGGTGGGGGGGTGAGATTTACTGGAAAGCTGCTCACATTTCATTCGAGTAATCCTGTCTGCTTCCAAGTAGATTTCAGAAAAATATCAGTGTTCTGCTGAATAGCTTTAATGGGATTACCTTTAAGGCTTCTCTAATAAATGGTGTTATTAAGTTGTCTGGCTCATATGGAGACTTATGCATAACCACTTGCACTCCCCCTTTTTCCTGGTTTTGTTACAAATTGGAATTAGTGTCTACTTGGTGTTGGGTTTCGTGTTTTAAAGGGGATTGGGTTAGGGGAAAATCTTTTGGGTAAAGCCCTTTTTAAAATTTTGCCTATGTTAAAAAATCCCTTTCTTTCAGCCTACAAAACATGTCCTAAAAGGGATTAGAGATGCTGTTCAGTACAAATCTGCCAGGAAGTCCAAATCAAGATTTCACAGATCAAACACCGGTACAAATGTTTGCAAAGACCTAAGAGTTTGCAGGAAAAAGAAAATTATCTCAGATTTCTGAAGTCAGCCTGAAAGTCCAGTAGAAATTAAAAAGAGTGGGCAGAGTTTGAAATGATGTAATTCTTTCAGACTTTCAAGGTGAGTCATTTAAAAAAATATTTATATTCAAATCACTTTACTTTTTTAAAAGTGAATGCACTTAGAGAGCATTGACTAGAATGTTTTGAACTTGATGGAAAGTCTCTCTAAAAGTGAATGAAAAAAAAAGACCATTAAATTCAAGGAGCTCTTGATACAAAACCTTAAAAATAAATTACACCCCCCACCCCCACCCCGTGGTATCCTAAGACCAAAACACATTATGATAACATGAATGAAGGTTTGTTAAAACACAGGAAAGATTCACACCCATGAAGACAACCCATGGAAATGACATAGAACCCCAGACCTACTGTATCCAGATAAAGTTTTATTGAAGGAAATTCCCCAGGGTATTACGTTTCAAGGGCCTAGACTCCTGGGGGACATTCTGCAGCAGTAATGGTGATCGTCAGGAAGGTTACAGCTGTGTTGGTAGTGTTGACACCTTCAATGTCAGTCTCATTTACCCACGACGGGAGGCAAACGGGCCCTGACTCCAGCACAGTGACTGCCAATGAGTTTTAGCGCAGGGCAATTTGGTTTCCCTCTTTTATGGCTCGATCCTCCTCCACCTCTGTTGGCAGGAGAACCTTCTGTTGACTCTAAAAGGTGTCTACTTTGAATAGCTTCATGTGGCATTGCTGAAGGAGGCAGAGCTGCGATTGCTTCAAAAGCTTTTTTAAATTCACTTTTGATCGCTAGGCTTATGGGAGAAGATGCTCTCTACATAGTTACTGTCAGTTAAAGTTTTGGCAGGCATTTGGATGTGGAGACCAAAACCCCAAGGCAATGAGTTTTTAGGCAAAGATGTTTAATTTTTTTTTTCTTTTAGTTATTTTATTTAGGTTTTTTTTGTTTGTTTTTCTTTGGGATCTCCATCTTGATACATGGGACCTCATATGGAGCTAGAACTTCAAGCGGGAGAATGCTAATATAGCACAAGAACCTGCGTGGGCTTTGTTTTTCACGTGGGAAATAGCACAGATGAGTTTTAAAACTGCAATAAAAGTAATTGAGCAATTGCCAAGACTTGTAGTCATGATCTCAGGATTTCACTCACTGAGCAAATACCCTTGAAACTCCCATTATGGTTTGTGAATCAGCCGCTCTCTTACTTTCTTAGAGATATCATCACTACAAATAAAAATGTTGAATCCCTGGGGAGATCAGAAGATTCTGGTCTCTGTTCTCAGGGACTTTTATTTTCTGGGGTGTGCATGGGATTCCTGCTTTATTTCTTGGAAATGGAAAAAAGGGCCTTGGGATTTGCTACACCGACCAGCCTCCCGTTTTCTCAATATACACCTGACCTTTCCTAACTACCTGGTAGAAGGAGGAGTTCAAAACACAAGAAACCACACTCTGGCAGCCCTATACCTTCTGCTCAGCATTTTATGCTGTGAGGGATTTCATTGCTGTTAGTGGGACTCCTCATGCAGAAAGGTGTTTTTCAGTATGTGTAATGCCATCGAAATCTCACCCTACCTATATCTAGTGTTGTATGAAATAGCCTCTACATTATCAGTTCAGCTTAAAGATGCCAATAACCCATGAAAACATATTCTGAAACCGTATGATTCTGAGACTTCAGGACACATTTAAACTACTTCACCTCTTCAGGCAGCATAAGGTGAAATCATTCTTTTTCCACTTGCATTGGAAAATCTATTCATGCCCAGGTTTTCTGTGTTTTTCTAGTGACTCCCAATGGACATTACCAAACCAGCATCACTGCTGAATTTCCAGGCAAAGATATGGGGCCCTGAGGTAAAATGGAGCTGCTTGAGAGAACGAGTGCTTTTCTTGGGATGACTCCTTTCAAAACAGCGTTATTACTATTTTTGAAAGATCAAAGAACTATTATGCACGATTCATTTTTCACTGACTTCTCAATATGTATATTTAAACAAACAAATAGTGGAAGAGCATGAAGAACAGAAACATAATGATCAAAATTTCCTTAAGCACCTAAGGAACTTGGGTTAAAGAATGATTTATACATCATGAGCACACTAAAACCCATCTTCAACAATTTTATGCTTGTGATTCAAACAAATTTTCAACGGTTGACCTGTGTTTCTAAATGGGTGGTACAAGCACTGAGTCGTTTCTGAAAGCAGTTCAACTTTTTCACTCAATGTTCTAAGTGTATTAACGGACACAAAGTTTTATATATCTCTCTGATATTTAAGCACCTTTGTTGCACACACTGCCATAGGCAGAACATTACAATAGTTCATCTTTGGGGCATATTAGAAGTATTGTGGCAAGAAAAAGGTTATATTTACTTGCAGAGGTAAATGGAGAAACTTTTTATATTAGGCGATACTTTCTCGCAAGGGGAAGAAGCTGGCTATGATCAAGAGGAGCTGGGGACAACCACTGGCTGTGATAAATGAATATACGGAGATGGAAAAGGAAGGGCTTGTTGCTAAAAATTCTTCTGTTGTAATTCAAGGTGTCGAGATGCAAGACTCAGCAGGACCGTTCCAATATCTGATCAAGTTTAGGATGCTCTGATGACCTTTCTCATTCTTTTCTCTGTGAGAAGGATGGGAAGTCATAAGTACGAGTAATAGAAATGACTTTCACCGAAAGGATTCTAAGTCTAGTCCTTTTTTAGACATGCTAAAAATTTCCCTCTCTGTTCCTCACAACCCGTTTACATTCCTAATCTTCATGTGGTGCCTATTAACAGAGCATAAATATGGAATGTTAAATCTCTGTGTATCCCAAGCTATCTACAGCCCTGAAGGATTCAGGAAAAATTAAACAAGAGAGTAGGCAGACTTCCAGAAATAACACAGCTTTAACAAACACATGAAATATTTATAGAACATGTAAAGAACAAAGGAAATGCAGCATTTCCTCCACGTACAATTTCTATCAGTGTTTCAGGAATACTAGTCCCCTTCCATGTTGCTACTCCGAGGAGAGGGACCACAGCTAATACATCTAATAAACTCTCCTGGATTAACCTGATTTTGTCAAGAATACACATTCCAGTGACATATCAACCACAATCCATAAGTGCTTTGTTTCTTCAGTTAAGTTTTTGAAAAAGGAATCTTACAGTAAATCTTCTGGCTGCAGATAGGTGAGGCTTAATGGAAGCAAAACCTGCAGTGGTGAAGTAGTTGCATATCGCATTTTGTAACCACATAATGTTAACTGAATATGCAAAGTATCTGTTGCTATAACAGCAAATAGTGGGGTAATGTAACCTATAGGGAAAAAAAAAAAAGCATGACCAGTGTCTCATTCAGATGCATTGGGCTGCACAGCATTTCTGTAATTAATGGACGGTAAAATATTGCGAAGGACATTCTAACATTGAATTGGTAGATTGGTCTCACCTAGCATGGTGTGTGTAGGATTGTGCAGTCCTTTTTAAAATGGGATATTACAAAATAGCAGGCGCTTTAGAGAAAATTTAGGTGTAGAGTTGCAAGACATAAAGGATGGTTATGGGTCCAGGGACTTGACCTGATTGGCATTTCTGCTGTCAAAAATTTAGCAATCTTCAGAATGATTTTGAATATTTATATCAATACCAAAGTTTCCAGTTTTTTTTATTTAGTTCTGAGAACATTTTTAATAATTAAGCTTTTGTACTTCAAGATTTAAGCCATGATCTATTAGAGATGCAGATAAGGCCAATTGTGGAAAGTATATGGCCCTACATTTGCAAGCAGCAGAATTCTTGCATGGCCTCCAGTAGTGCTTGTGGTGGGATGTGGAGTTCGGGAGCAAAGGTACCTCAACTCAAGACTGAAAAGCAATGTATGCCCATTTTTGCATCTGTTAAATGAGGCATAGAAAAGTTAAGTACCTTTAAAGACACTTACTCAGTCGTAGAACAGAAGAAAGCCGAGATTGCCTTCTCAGTTATGTTGTTCCTCAAATTAGATATTAGATATTTGGATAGCAAATAAAATGGAACGCTAGGGCGAGAGGGGAGAGACCCAAGCTGGAGCTCAGGGTTGGAGGAAATATTTCTTCAGAGTGTACGGATGGAGCCCACTGCTCTTGATGGTGAAGGAGGGTGAAGTTGAAGCTCTTTAGGGTGCTTCTCTGAAGCTTGCCTATAGTTTCAAAGGCTCACCAACCCAGATTCCTACAGTTTACCCAACACCATGGGGAGCTTGAGACAACTGTCGTGTAAGCACAAGAGGATTAGCTATAGATAGCTCTTCTGCCCTTGCCTCCCTCTTGTCTGACAAGGCAGGTCTACTTATAAATCAAGATTAACTCTCAGGCAAAGCAGTTTCCCAGCTTCTGCTGAGTTATAATGCTAGGTTTAAACAGCGTGGCAGTTTATTCTCAGGCCACTTAATGTCTTAACTATATTGTCTAGGCACTGTTTGACAGATGGAAAAAGAATCTCATTTCTACATTAAAAATATTCCTATAATAATTAACTAGGCCAATCTGAAAGTCTTATTCTTACAAGTACAGGAGAACAAAAGTCTTTATTTTATTTTTAAAGCAAAAAAAGCACACCGCCAAAGGAAAAGCCATGGCCTCTACAAAAGATCGCTCTCCTGATGAGACAAAAACTGAAGTAAAAAATGTTCTCTCCCAAATAACAACCCAAGACAATCATCAAGTCATAGAAAGAGACACTAGGACTATTTTGTCAACCAGAGACTCTTCCATGAGGAGATTGGAGATAGTGAGCTTCTCCCAGTGCTCTTTGCTCAGCCAGTGGTCTGTGCTGAACCATCTGCAAATCCATGTATAGCTGTGGATGTTCAAAGCTTAAGCCTCACACCAGAGCTTTCTTAAAATTCCTGATCTCAAAAAACCAGCCAAAAGAGGAACAAAGGTAGAAACCTGGAGCCAAAACCTGACCTGCACTGAAAGGTTTGAGCTTCTTTTTAATATATCTAAAAATGAATATGGAAAGAATTACAACAAATAACTATTTGATTTTTCATGTAAATCAAAGATTATATACAAACATACTTATGAATTTCTCTTACCTGGGCTAATGGAAATCTTTAGGCAACTTTGATTTAGCTGCTGTTAACATTCCTGCTACAATAGAGTCAAGTGCAAAGTGCGCTGTAAATAGTAGAGCTGTTTATAACCTGAAGGGCAAATTCAAATCCTGTTTAATTTCCTTACCGTTGTTCATAAAACAGTCGTTTCAAGAATAGAAGCATGATGTGCAAACATAGCAAATCTCTCACTTTTATCATCACATCAGAACAAAACAGTCCTCTTTTCCAGCTTCACTACCATTTTTGGAAGTGAGAGAAAATTTTTTTCCGAGTGATGGAGAGGGACTCCTGACAATCCAGAGCTGCCCGGGCTTAACAAGAACAAGAACAAGAACAACAACAAGAAGAAGTCTCTTTCAGATTTCACAGATGATTTGTTTTAGTGTTTCTTGGCTTTGAAAACCATGAGTGGCTGCTGAACACATTACCCTTGCTAATAGGAAAGGCACCACAGCAGCATTGTGGCTGGTGGTACTGGAGGTTTGCTGGCACTTGAGAGCAGGAAAACCCAAGGGACCCAGCAAAGAAGTCAACATTTTCTTGACAAGGAGCTTGCTAAAAATAAGTGGTTGTACACATTCACAGAGATCCAGGTCTAGTTGTGAATGATTCATGCGCATGGGAAGGAGCCAGATTTGCTGGATGCATTAGGTCGTTGCAATTAACTCCTGAGACGCACTCCTCGTGCTGAATGGTGCAAACATGTTCTGGAAAATGGAGATATGGATGGAAGTAATTTGATACCATTTTTACTCTGAGACACCATGGAATGTTTAGGATGGTTGATAATAATATCTAATCTACTGTGGGATTTAGACAGTCTTAACACAAGTCTAGAAACCAGGACTAAAGCAGAAGATAGAACAGAAGATGACCCCCTTCATTACTGAATATGTATTTAAGTTGCATCCTGCAAAAAAGCTTCAGACAAAACATGGAAATCTATTATTAAAAATCTACTGAAAATCTTGGACCAAAGTGGGATTGTGGATGGTCCCTATGGCTAAAATAACTCCATTAATTTCTGTCTGGCTCTCTGTTAAAAGTTCTTAAAATACTTTGCCTATTTGCCAATTTATCAGTCATCACTCTGATAGTCAACCCTGTAACTTTTATTCTAGCTCAAGGAACTGATTTTTTTTTTTCTTACTGGGGATATTGTTGGACCACCTGATCAGTGATTAGATCTGTAATCGGTGCCTTTTGGCTGTGTGAAGCAAAGAGAAACATTAAAATAATGATGAAGGTTTAGTTAAAGACGACAGAGTTCATCCGAAAACCCTGTCATTCTCTAGGTAAACTTTCAGAAGTACGTCTAAGGGAGGATTATTTTGTTATCCATTTGTTATTAACTGCTTTTGCAGCAATACTTAAGCCTAAATGGGCTGGATTAAGAACACATTTCCGGCTTTTAAAAAGATCTTAGCAGTTTGCCATGCAGAGAAGCAAAGCTGGAAAGAAAATAATCTGTTGGAGATAAAATATCATTTGCAGCTCTTGTTTTCCATGCTGTCTGTGATTAAGCTATATTTAGGTGAAAACAGGGCCTTTTGTATCCAGTTCTCAGTTGTTCCTCTTTGTGATGCCCCTGCGAGGTCACAGCCTATCGTTATGATGACACTCTCTGTTGCTGTGGCAACGTGTCTGCATTCCCAGACTGGGCACGCCAAGCTCGGAATGGGACCACTTGAGAGAAGTTTTGTTGTGAGGGTGAAAGCCCTTATTTAGTCACTGACGGTACTGAAAAAATAGCTCGCGTAGCAAGAAAAATGACCCGTGAAGAGAAGGTGGAATTATCTGCACAAGTTAGGTACTTCAGATTTACCTCAACAGAAAAGGCCCCCAGTAATTTGTTATTAATGGGAGTTTTGCATGTAGTTCATGCTTTTAAAACGAGAGAAGGAATCCGTCTCTTTCTTGGAAACATATGTTTCATTCCTGAAACTTCCAAATCCTTGCACTGCCTGGACAACAGCATGTGTCAGGGTGGAAATTCCTTTGAGGTCCTCTGCTCTCGTCCCTTCCCGGAGCCTCGACCAGGAAAACAGAGCCAGGAAAAAAAAAAAACAAGCCCTCCTTCAGGCAGTGCCCGCATTTCTGCTGTACGGGGCTGCCGTTTGCCAGTTGGGATTATTTAGTTGTGGGTGTCAGACGCTTTGCAAGCAGGGTCTGCGGGAGGGACGATGCACAGGGCGCTGGGGAGAGGGATGTCTCTTGAGAAACGGCGATACTGCAGCCGTCTGCACCGAAGGAGCATGCTGGTAGGCACCGGCCGTAAAATGTTACCTTGCTCCTGGAAAAGGACCAGCTAAAGTATATGAATGCCACATACAGCCTTAGATGTAAGTCGTCAGACCCTGGGAGCCAACAAAATGTTATTGTCGCACATTCTCCTTCCTAAATCACATACACAACCTTGTTGTCCTGAAAGGGAGGAAGAAGTATCAATACGATCTAGTAATCTAAAAAGATTACTGTCGACTAGCACATAAAGTTGATTCGAGTGTTTGTAATAGCACCTCTGAAGTGATTTTAAAAAACTACAGTGAAAACAAAACAGATGACGGATGAAAGTCAAGTTTACTATATCCAATACACGATGCATTTCTTTCTGTATGATGATCTGCAGATGTCTGCCTATAATGCAGGTTAAATACAAATTAGGAACCTCTTAACTGTTTGCTCCTTTTGTTCTGCTGCTTGCCGTTTGTAAATAACGTGCAGCGCAGGTACCCCTGACCCCTGGCCCCCAACAGGGCCAGCATTGCCCACATTCTGCCAATTCCTGAAACCAGCCCGCGATGTGTTTGAGTAAAACCCTGGGCTCCGCAGAGCCATTTATATCATCTCCGTCGATGTGAGAAGACTGACCGGATCAGAAATAGAAAACCCAAGCAACACGCGCCAGTTTTTGACAGCTACTCTGTTAGCCCAGGTCACACGCGCAGCACGGGTTCAGGCAGTATTTCAAAGAAATATTGTTGGAAAGCCACGGCTCCTTTCTGTCCAGACCCATTAGTGGAAGAGGCTAGCGGCCACAAGAGACGGCGCCTGCGGGCACTGAAAGCGGGCTAGCGGCCGGTGAGCCCACATCAGCCCAGGCAGAAGAGGCAGCAGCTTGCATTACGGGATGGAAAATTCTGAGGATGGGACGCTGCCCGCCTTCTTTAAAGACGCAGATTGGTCCGAGGCTATTAAACAGCTACTCTAAGGCTTAAGGTAGCAGCATCTGACCAGGATATTTTAAAACAGGGTGAACGGAAGGAATAATCACAGCAGCGAGCTTGCAGAATGGCTAATGTCTTGAAATGAGCTATGCTGGAGAAACTGGAAATAGGGCTATAATAATGTTTTACACTGTACTTATTTTTATGATCCCTGCATAGCATATTGGAAGCAGCTGTGACATTTTTGAACATGGGGAAAATGTGATGGACCTATTTATTAAAGGGGGTTAAGAGCCCCAGGTGGTCTGGAGATTTAAAGACCGGGAAATACCAGAGACAAATGAGAAAACAGGATGATCTAAGCCATACCAGTTGAAATAGATTTTGATGATAAGGCACAGTTATATATCTTACAGTCTAAGATGGATATGTCATGGTAGGCACAGCATTACTGAACGGTATTAAGGGCGATAATTACATAGCCCTCTTTCCAGAGATTATATGCCCTCTCCACACAGATTCACCAATCCTTGCTATACACTGCTGGAAAACCTGCAATTTTTTAAAAGCACAGAAATGCCTGGGATTTTTATATCCCACAGTTATAAAGTCATAATAATTCATAGACTTTATGTGAGAGTGTTTCCTTGCCTGGAATTGAACCCTGAGGAGTCTCAGCACATTCAGATCAACACAAAAACATGGAGCCAAGTTCTGCCTTCACATAATACATGGACATTACCGCTTAATACCGAAAATCAGGCTTTCCTCTTTCTATCAATCATGTTCTGTGGGAAACACACATGAAAGAGAAAGGCTTTTCAAATGTGTTTTAGTCCATCATGCATCTGTAGCTCATCTTGCTCTGGAAGCCTACGTGTTTTGCCATATTACTGGACTTTATCCAGCCTGATAAGAGAATTTAATCATTTATACTTATTACTCAGGGAACCGTTTAGCAAGACAGCTGTGAATGCCTACAGAGAATTTACAGATAATCTCCACATATCTGAGATGAAACAAATGCGAGCGAAAACTGCTGCAAAATTTAGACAGCAGAATAAATACAGACCCTACGTACGTCAACTGATTTCAGAGCTCGTTTTGTAGGGCCACAGCATCGTCCTGAATTTTAGGCCGTTTAGTCTCCATCGAACTCAGTCAAGTGTTCTGGGTAAATACCAACAGAAAGGCTAGTATTTGGCCAAACTGAAGGCAGTGGGAAAGCTGCCACCCACTTCAATGAGGCCATGATTTCACCGCAAATATCTTAACTGCCTACACACGCATAATGATCTACACAAATCCCAGCCTATAGTCTGCCTCACAGGCGTATCTGCTGCCGGCTCTTTGTTTGTTTGCAGACAGGCTCAGAGCAGCATCACCTACACAAGTTTTCATTAAGCGGGTCAGCAACGGACCATTATCACTCCCACGTGCAATAGGTAGCAGCGTAAAGCGACATACTCAGAACGTCCAGCTGGTTAGTCATTTTTGTACCCTCTGGAAACAGCAATACGTGCTTTAGAGTTGATGAATAAAGCCTAGTTACAGCCGAGTGAGTCTGCTCAAAATACAGAATGTCCATTTGACCAGGAAGATCCAGGAGTTTCAGCTCCTAGTCAGGATGAGTAGAGTCCCTGAAATCTGTTGCGGAGGAAGGATTCTGAGAAAACCCATTAACTACAAAAGCATGTAACTGTGTGAATATGGTGGGGCTGCCTCAAAACCACAAACCTGGCAGCGCCAGGGACATCTCCTGCTGGAACTAGCCTGAATTTGCTGTCCCTGGAAGCCCACAATGCGGGGTAGCCCACCAGATATGATGCCAACACAGAAGTCCACCCCAGGCACTTGCCTTTTGAACCCAGGTGGCATTTTGATCAGTATTTCAATGGAAATTCATGCTTTGACCAAAAATCACTTTTGTTCTGAATAGCTTCAAGAACTTAGTTTTCATACATACATAGCGCCAAGTTATTTCTTTCAGGAAGAAATGGTTCTAGTGGTAATTTCTTCTAAACGTACTCATATACTCTGGATTTACACCACGGAGAAATGCAGAATCAATCCCTCTTATGAATTACAGATGCTTAGTAATTGCTTGCTGAGATAATCCAACAGTTATATTCCTTCCAGACATTTTAAACCAGCTGCTCAGCTATTGCAATTTCATACTAGAGCAGTCTGTGCAGGTCCTGGCAAATAGACTGATGTTCTGGATGACCGAAAAGCTTCTTGGTATTCTCTCTCTCAAGACTACTTTGTTCACAGCAGACACAAATAAATCCTCTGCCTTTTTAGTGCTGGGAACTTTCTATGAGTTTAACCCTCTACCTGTCAGGAAGAATTATTACATTGATCACCTCACAATGTTTTTTCGAGTGAGTAAGTGCTTCCTGATAGTAGTTAGGCAAGATATTTGTGCTAAAACACTGCGGGCTTTATAAAGCTTTTTATAAAATTGGACAAGAAAATGAAAGTACAATAAAAATAAACAACGAGTAGCTATGCAAACAATTTAGATAACAAAGCATGTTTTATACCTCAACATATTAATCTTTTAAGTTCATAATAGTATAATTTTAATACAAAATGGGTAATTCTGCAGGCTGGTTTCTGTGAGATAGAAACCTACCCAAATGGAGATTTGCAGATTTACATAGGAGGGATTTAGTCTCCCCCCCGTACCCCAATAACTTCATTTACTGCAGGGACATTGCAGAGATGAGCATCCACAGGGTTCGGGGGAGCAAAATCAGGTTGCCTATGCAGCATCTGTGTGCTGATTCTAAGCCTGTAGCTGGCAATTCCATTAACCAAATAGATATTAATAGCATTTTATACAAACTAAATGCAATGTATACTAATTATATTGTAGTATAGTCTTTCAGTGAAGCTATAAGTACTGTGGGAAATATCAGCAGTGAATATTTCTTTTGTTTTGCAAAAGGAAACCAAACTTGTTGCTATTTAGTTTTACCAGGTCCCTTTTAACCTTATTTACATTTTAACCAGAACCTTACTACTTGCAGTAATGCCAGATGGCCTACTGGTCCTAAATACCTTAAATGTATGTAGCAAAATTTACCATTTAAACAAACAGAGGGTAGTGCTTAAAAGAAAATGAAGCACTATTACCAGCCTGTTACCAAAGAGGATAAATGACACTTCTGAGAAGCAAAATGCATGAACCTAACCCAGTTTTCCATAATCCCCAGTCAACTGGTGAGCCTTTCTACGAATGCAGGCTGGGAGAGAAGGGAATTAGATGCCTTTCTGCTGGAAGTCAACGAGATTTGGGTGACCTTTTCCTTCCCTCTTGCACCAACAACATTTAGAGCAGGAAGGCATGTTTTCCTCAGTTACCCACAGATAGGAGGGCAAATTTGAACCATGGAGCCTCTCTGATCAAATGCAAAGAAGTCACCTCAGTGTCAGCCCTGTTATTGCCTCCTTAGGAATTGATGGGGCTGATGAATATCAGCCTTGGCTGATATTGTGGCAGTAACGTGCACTGTTGCTATCATTTCATGTGGTCAACCAAACTGTGGTCTGATAGTCACAGGCCACTACTGATTGCTAGTTGTCTCAGTTAGTGATCACCAGCTAGTGATGCCAAATTTCACCCTCACAGTAATGATTTCATAGCTCAGGCTACAATTTGTTTTTATAAGCCTAGTTCTGGCATGTAGAAGAGATAGACATATAAGGTCAAGAAGAGTTAATCTTTCCATATTAGATGTCCTCAGAATTGTCCATCCTATAATGTAATTGTTTCCTCACTTTCAGAATATTTTTTGACATTTAAATCATTAAAAGCATGAGTACAGTAGTGCTGAAACTGAGCTTACTGTCCCAACTAATAAACTGATAGTCAAGCCTGCAAGCAACATGAAAGAAGCCCCTTTGCAAGGGACTGCATAGACAAGATCTGGAAGAGATGTTTCTTTCAAGACTCCCTCTGCTCTCCTGAACCACAACAAACCTTGTAAGATTCTTCAAACATATAACAAGCCTAGTAAGGACAATCTCCAATCATTCTATTAAGAATAGTGGAGTGTCAGTTGGAAGAATGAATAAAGCTTTAACATACCTTAAGGACAGAGATTATGGAAAGTAGATCTTTAATCCCTAGAGAAGACACTACAAGCAAGAGGAAGAAGTGAAAAGTAGTCTTTTCCCTGAATTCTTCATTGGGAGCCCAGGCTCAGCATCAAGCAGCATGGAAATAGAAAAAAAGGGCTTTAATTCATAAGGATCCTTCCATAAGATATCATCCAGGAAGGGGAAAGAAAGACAGGAAAGAATTTCACTTCCTAAATCATCTTTGGCCCATCTTTATGGCTTTGAGGAGCAATAAAAAGTTTTCCAAAAGGAAGAGAGCAAGAAGAAATCCCTTTTTTTTTATTCCACCATTTCCCAGTTCCTCCTCACTCAATGTCACTCCAACAGTCCTGACAGAGAATGAAATCCTTCCTAGGTATGCCTCTTCCCTGGCTAACGCATAGCTAAGAGTTTCTCAATTCACTGCTGCTACACAGCTCTGGTACAAGAAGCATCCTAGCATTTACTATTAAAAACCACTCTTTGGACAGCCTAAGTGAGAATTAAAAAACAAACAAACAAACCAACAAACCCACCAAAAAAAAAAATCTTCTTTTAAACTTTGCTGGCTCCTGAATTTTTTATAAGATTGATCTTTTTAAGAACAATGACACATACTTCCACTGAAGTTAGTAGAAACTAAGATGTTATCTAGATATTTCAGTTTCATGCTCAGACCCAAATAGCTGGGTTGATTATAATGCATATGACAATTTAAACAATACTAACAAAAAAAAAGTTCAAAATTGTTCCATGTGAGGCAATCAAAACCTTGTGAAATCCTGGAAAAAAACCCATCTTGCAAACAAGGATGAATACAGCCCAGTAGTGGTGAAGGAACAACTATTAGGACTATGTGCTTTTGTTAGTCAGATTTAGAGAAATTTTCTTTGCCTGAACATAAAAGCACAAGTTCCTCCCATTTTTAGCAATTCAGTACAATGAAGCTAAGAACAATAATACAACCTCTGCCAAGAGAAAACAAGAAGGAAAATTTACTAATCGCGCTGTAGGCTTGTGCAGTCCAAACTTATACCATACCTAGTATCAGAAAAGGGAAACACCAGAGCCACAAGGAATATATTTTACAGAGATCCAAAATTCTGTAGCCAAAGCCTAGGGTAGGCAAGGTCAATTACGCTGACTAGGTTGAATGTTAAGCTAAATTTAAATGTTTCCCGAGAGATTAGAAGGACATGTGGAAGGTTCAGTAATATTATTATGATTTAAACCAACATATTTTCATTCTGGACATCATTCCTTTGGGATATGTACTGCTGGCTGATCATAGAGATTGCAGCTGGATGCTGCCACTTCAAAATATCCATGCACTTTGAGCCAGTAAAAATGCAATCATCTAAAGAGTCTCTTATATGATATTGGGAATGTAAGCCATGACTTAGGTTTCCAGGACAACACAACCAAAAATACTATGTATTGATTGCAGAAGAAAATTATAAACATTCCCATTTGCTTAACTTTATTTGCCTTTAAGCATTAGGTATATGAACAGGATTAAAACAAAAAGTAACTGAAGGCTACAGGATGGTTTCTTCAAAATACCAAGCAGTATTTTCTATGAGTTTTTCTGTGTTTCAGTAGAGGTATGAGAAGGGTGGGCCCTTTGCTCACTCATAACAATTTGCATCAGCTGTTAACTGATTCGACTGCAGCCTGCAAATAAACCGTAGCTAAATAGGGATCAAAAGTTTTCATCTGCTTTGAAATATCTGTCCTGGGTGCATGGTCTCCTACTGAATCTGTCGGTTAGAAATTGCAGTCCTAATGTCTGTTTATGCCTTCTGATTTACATTTTAAAGTAAACAACCACTCTGGATACCTCTAGAAAATGACAAGTTTATAGTGCAAAAATCTTATGCCCCCTTACATATATAAATATCTGTGTCCCCAAAACCTCGTGGTAGACAGAAGAAAAATGATGGCTTTTCCTCTGACCTCCGAGGGCTTGGATCAGGTCAAGTGCTCAGCCTCAGATCCATTCGACCATAGATATTTGCACACCTCAACAACTCACAAGGCAGAAAATACATTTAAGGTAAACTCACATTCCTGAGCCAGACAACATAAAAATACTCAGACTTTAATTTTGTGACTGTCATGTTATTGGTAACTGTGGAAGATTCATATGCATTATAGCTCTTCTTTACAATAAGGGTGTATTGTCCTCTTCTTATAATCTGATAATTTATGGTACAATTGCAATAGTCAGTAATGTGGTGTCTTTACGTGCAGTTTAACACCTGACAAAACAGCTTCAAGAGCTGCTTTGGATCTAAATCCAATGTAAACAACATAGGCTGCCATTTAATGCTTAGAAACATTTACACCACAAATATTAACAATGAAGTCCTTTCACTCTCCTTTGGACATTACTTTAAAAAGCATGCTGATTTTGATATTCCTGAAAGTGACAGAAATAATATGCAATTTAAGATACCCATTCAAGACAGGTTCTTTGTATTCAAAAATTTTTTTGAGGGGTCAGTTTTCATGATTACCATCTTCTTTTGGAACAGCAGTTTGGCATATTAGATTTTGATCATCTTTCAATAATATTTTTTTTTTAATTACTCCTTCCAGTTTCCTTGTCACAAAAATCTGGAAATCTATTACAAACAGGTGAAAAATGCAAAATCATTTGCATCGTAATCTTAATTTCTCTCCATCTTTTCTGTTTATGCATCACAAACCAAGAGAGTCTGATTGCATCTTCCAGATATTTTCCATACTTAATTATTGATCTAGAGTTCCTTTGCGAATAGATCATTGCCTCTGCTTAAGTCTCTGAAATGTAACTGGTACGGGTGGGTGAGAGGGGCCCAAGGTGTAATTCTCTTTGCTGACTGATTAAATATGACTTCCAAATAATTTTCTTGATACGAGCAATTATTATTAACGCAAACTTTGTTTCCCACGATTATTCTGTAATACCTGCTTTAAATTCCAGCCATTGCTCTCCATAAATTGAGGGGCTGAGGAAAGGGATTCCCACAGGAGAGGGATTCAGGCATAGCCAGAGGTGATTAATCTAAAAGCCAAGCACAAGAAGTATGGCTCAGGTCTGACTTTGATACGTTTTAAGCCATTTAGCTGTGGAAGTTGTTCAACCACTGAAATACCAACCGATCTAGAAGTTCACCACCTGTCAGGCTACCCCTGAACGGAGGCCAGCGTGGAAGGCAGCATGGGTTAAAGGAGCTTAACCAACAGAAAAGCAAATAATAACCAGTGGGTTTTATTTCTGTAAACACAGATTAGTGCCAACTGGTGACTTCATGTCTATGGAAAAGTTTAAATATTCTTGTCTAATTTAAGCCTTGGAGATTTTATTTGAAGTGATGTTTTCTAAAACATTTAATAGGGCAACCGGAGTTGTGCCACGGATGGGATAAGAAAGTCCTGAGCAGAGGGAAAGGGAGAACGCTGACCCTCCCTGAAGCAAGGACGAGACGTGTTCGCTCTAGCGAGGTTTGTGGTTGAATGCCGAGACCCGTCTCTCAGGCACCATCAGTACAACTACTGCGCTAGGCAAAGCACTGAAGTTTAAATTTCGGGATGCTGCTACCGGCAGGAGACTTCCAGTCCGCTGGGCACTCGCAGTTTATGCTTCGTACTTGTACTGGAGGTATTTTCTCAGTGGTAAGTTACACCTTCGCTCCTGCTCCGAAGAAACCTTGCTGCTCCCAGTTCAGTCTTGCATCACTCTACTGGATTAATTAAGTGGCTTGCGGAGACCACAGTGTCCTGGGTGGCGTGTTAAGGGGAACTTCAGCTGAATTGCCTGAAATCCTTCCCTCTGCGTTGCAATCCCGAGTCCAGTTCAGAGCCGCTGAACTTTTTTTGATAGCTTATCAGACCGACCCTGGCAGAGACGGTCTCAGCGCCACGAAACTCCTGCTGCCGCTTACCTGGAAATTAGAGGTCTGTTGGAAACGAGCCCGGCTCCCTGCCTGCCTACTTCAAACCCTCTTGGCGAGCTCCTCTCCCGGCACCGTTCTGTGCTTGCAGATCCCAACCGGCTCACCTGGAGGGGAACGAAAACCCGATTGACGGGCAACCCCGCTTCCCAGGGGCCGGTGGTCACAGGCTGTTGCCGGTTGAGGAGAACCCGCCGTGAAGCCTCCTTCAAAGCCGAAGACTCCCCTTCCCCTGAAGCGCTGCTCCCTTTTGCGGAGAATTCAGCAATGTTTGGGTTTAGGTTTGGATTGGCACGGCACCAAAACGATCAGGCTCCCAATCCCCCACAAAAGAGGATTGCGTTTCTTTGTCCCGTCCAAGATCAACAGCCGGGAGTCAGCCGCGGCTGCTTGTGCCGTTTTCCTGGTGGATTCGCCCGGACCAGCCGCTCTGCCGGGAGCCGTTCCTGAGGAACGGCCCAAAGAAAGAGAGGGCAGATCAGGAAGAAAAAGCTGCCAGAAATGGAGGTGCAGGGAGGAGGCTTTTTTTTTTTTTCCCTAATAAATTAATTACTCTTCCCAATAAGAAAAAGACATTACTTAAGCAAAACAGCTCCATATCAGCTACCGAGTCTTCTCTGCAAATGCAGCCAGAGTGCAAAATACAAGAACTACAGCTCCTTCCCTCATACCCTCCCCCAGAACATCCTCCCCCAAATTTGAATGCATTCAAACTAGGAATGCAATTCAGGCAAAATATAATTTCTTGGTATCTGTTCCACTCTCAGTAAGAGAGGTTAATCCTCCTTTCCCCCGAGCTATTTTCTCCTCTAAGCTTCTTATCAACTTCTACACCGTCCACAATATGAAGGCACAGTTTTCGTACATCTCTAAAGTTTGCCACTGCCAATGCTGTCAGGAGATTGCATTATTATAGGATGCAATTTGTTTCCAAATCCTAAAGAAGGAAATACTGAAATAATATAGAAAAAAGATGCTGAACAGTCATAGCTACTGTCCTCATTTTTAGAAGAGTTTTATAGAATATTAAGGGCGGTACATTAAAAGACATCTATACACAAAGTTGCTTGGGAGTTGTTCTCACCAGAAGAGAAAATTAAATTCCCAGGAGACAGCTATGTCTTTACCGCATGCAGAATTAAATGTAAAATTTGTTTCTTCTAGTGATTTTTCTC
The DNA here is from genome assembly GCF_000737465.1 of Haliaeetus leucocephalus. Lineage (NCBI taxonomy): Eukaryota > Metazoa > Chordata > Aves > Accipitriformes > Accipitridae > Haliaeetus > Haliaeetus leucocephalus. The sequence goes on from NW_010972920.1 coordinate 8,150,359, forward strand.
ATTATAGTATCTTCTCTGCAGCATCTAAGAAATAAAACCCTTTTAAATTAGTCAGAGCTATTGTTCATAATGTGTGGCAAGGAAGGAAGCAAGTTTTTCTGAGTGGTTTTTTTTTGTTGTTTTTTTTTTAAAGAAACCACAAAATGGAGACTACAGATACCTAGAGCCATGCAAGAAGTGCAAGACAGCACATGCCCATCCATGATAGCCACAGATTCCTTACACAGATATGCACCAACAAAGTGAAAACTCAATTACAAAATAGCTTTCCCTGGCACCTAAGGAGTCAGTCTTACCTGCTTTTTAGAAATCTCAAGCTCACAGCCAGGTTAATGAGATCTACAGACTCTTTGTCAGGAGCAATAGGAAAAAAAGGTAGAGCTACACTCCAGCTTTAATGGTAGAGGCAGCATCAGCATCTTCAACAATCTTGTTCAAAACAATGAAAACGAAAGGGTTTTTTATTTTTGCAGTCTATTTTGTCAATGAAAACAGAACCTGAAATTCTCACATTTTTAAAATCAGAATGAAGACACAAATACTAGTAACTGTCCAAATTGAAGCTACTAGCGTAACCTGGAAAAGTGGGCTGCTCACACCGTGGATCCAGATTAAGAACGACATTTGGAAGCAGATCTGCGTATGGCGCCAAACCAAAGCCCCAGATGGAAACTTCTCCAAGGTTTGGTATGAATGAAAATGTGGATGAGGACCTACATCCTATTTCCTAGGCCCATATGAATGCCATAGCTTTCATCAATAGGGTAATTTTCAGATACATAATCTGTAATTTGTCGCCTTCTCCATGCCTTTTCCCCCAAAAAGTCTCTACTCTCCGCAAAGGAAGCCATCAAGAAGTTGCCTCAGGTACGTTATGCTCAGCTACCACCTCCGTACTCATAAGAAAGGCTCAGAAACAGATCGTTCTTGACGGCATACACATTATCTGTTGTCAGCATAGCTGGAAGACAACTCCTCTGTGCAAAGGAACGCCACGCTGTCACTTAAGGTTCAGCAGTTTAATGGCATCCTTTCATGTTCAAACACACTGCCAACATCTGCTAGAAAAGAAACCATCTTACCTTTGCAATCTATCCCTGCCACCTGATCCTCGGCCATGATGAATGAAAACACGACCTGTTTAATTCACTTATCATATGAGACAGAGCAGCTGCCTTACATTTTTAGAACATGTTTATACTATCTAAATTAATCTAAATCTAATTAAAAGTACTTTGGGTTGAAAAAAAAGTTACCACAGAAATTAAAGCTGCCAGAGGTAGTTATAATATTCTGGCAAAGTGAAAATACATTATCCTTCCGATTTATACAAGAATTGGAGGGCTTGGTGAGCAATAGCGTAAAATACTTGTCCAGTAGAACAAATATTTCTGCAAAAAGAAGGTCACAGCAGTTTCTCCAAATGATGGTGCTATTTAGATAACTTTCCAGTTTTACTTCTGCATTAAAAGAATTGCCTGATATAGATTGGATCAACATTCAAGGCGGGTTTCATGATAAGGATAGTTTTCAGAAGAAATTATCTTTTCTGCTCAGCAAAGCAGCAGACGGGTCAGGTTCCTTCTGAAGCCAGAACAAACAACAAATCGAGCTCCCAGAGTCTGGGAAAATTAATTACCCCCTCTCCAAGGTGGAACCGCTTTCCCTGCACAGACAGCAATTCTTTTGTACAACTAAAAGGCAATTTTACTGGGGAAATCGGGGAACAGCCGGGAAATAAGTTTGGGAATTAGCAGTAAAGCTAACATTTCTCTCTCCCCTGCTGAGGTACCTGTCCTGACTGTGGCCATCCTCCCAGAAGGGGTGGAAGCCCCATGGCCTGCTGTCCCCAAAAGGGACAACTTCTGGTCCGGGTGACTGGGAAGAACTCCCCTCTGCTCCCAGAGAAAGCTGGCCCGGCGCTGCCGGCTGCCTCCCTGCCACCCCAGGTCCCGGAGCTGCCATCCCACTGGGAGGTCGGGGGCCCTCGACGGAGCCTGTGGGCACCTTCTCCACGGGCAGCTGCTTTGTGTGGCGTTTGCTTTACGTGGCGTTTCCTCAGCTGCCAAAGGCTCTAAAGCTTGGTCGGGGTGAGTCACTTAACCTGACGCGTCTGAAGAAGCGTTTATGTTATTTGCCATGGTGATAGAGTTCTGTTACTGACACACTAAAACCGTGAGCGATTCCGATTCACAGTGGTCCCCAGGAGCGACAGAAGGGGACGCTGCCAGCCAGCTGCTGCGAAATGGGGGAGCGAAGGGGGACCCCCGGGGGCAGCACCCCACGTCCCCAGGGTGCACAGCAAGAAGGGTGGGAGAGGACCCGCACGCGCCGGGGGGAACAACCGGCACCTAAAGACGACACCGACAACCATCAGAAACAGCAACATGGGTGTCTAGGGGAAGGTTTGGGGGAAAAAAGAGGGGAAAAGAGAGAAAGACCGCCCCAGCGCAGCTGTCGATGGCGGTTTCTGAGTGAGCATGTGCCTAATATTGGGATGTAACAGGACCTGGGTGGTTCCATCTAACTACACCAGTGAGTGTACACCTCGGACATCCACACGGACCTCACCACCCAACGCCGTCACCGCGGGCGGGAGCGACAGGCTCCTTCACCCAAGGCAAGGATCGACCGGCGGGGACATCTGACAGAGAGGAGTTATTCCTGCTCGGTGACGTTGGAGCCCTGCCATCTCATCACCAAGCCTCCTCATTCACTCTTAGACTTCCTCATCAGCTGGTCAGGGGATTTTTTTTTTTTTCCTTTTTTTATTTTGTATGCAATTCCACAATGTTTCCTTCTCATACCCCATTTCCATTGCATCTGATCCTGATTTGAGCACAACAGGTGGTGGTGACAGGAGCCTCCTTTATGTCCACACTGATAGTCTGTTCCACAGGTATCATCTTTAATTAATTTCCGCTATCTTATAATTTTATAAGATTAGGCTTTTATAAGAAAAGCCATACTTTCTATAATATGGAAAACCCTTTCATTTTCTACTCATTTTTCTTGCATAAAGTTTTAAAGTCCTGCCCTCGTTCATTTTTCAGAGAACACCTAGCTGAGTGTATTTGAAGTGCATTATAGAGTCAGACAGGCAGAAACAAACTCTAAATGAAAAATAGAAGGCACTGGAAATAAATATGGAACATATATAAACAAACACAGAAGGTATTTGTACTTCACTGCTCTCAAAAAGGAAAAAAACATCTCCCATATCTGAATGACCCCAGGTATTAAATGGCACTGTGTCTAATTCGGCTTTCATATGTGAAAACACCGGGCACCTCCCACAGTAAACTAGAGTGATTTCTGAGGTCTTAAACTATATGTTAACATTACAAATTTAGAGAATTTACTGGATATCATTTGCTGTGGGTTAGCAGGATATTTACTATGAATATGTTTTCTGAGCTGCAGGTTGTGTACTTGGAGTGTTTGTCTTGCAAATGTTGATTTTTAGCATCTGAAAGAAATTAACATTGCTGCGGTATTACAGTCATTCCCTTATTAATCATTTGGCAACCTTCCCTCTTCCAAAAACAAGGGATCCACTCACTTCCAGGAGTGCAGCCTTCAGATCATTGCAAACAAGATGTAAGAAATGAGCGTTAAAGCGTTACTTCTAATATGCCGGCCAGTGTGTTTTGACTGCGTGTGTGTAACACAGCGGTGGACCCGCGCTCACGGCCGTCAAGCCTTTACAACCTGTGTTTGGCTTTGGCATCCTTCTATGTACGATTCTGCACCGATATACTGAAACACGTATCATAAGGGGATTGCTACAAAAGAATAATGAAAGCTTTCCTTATTTCTACTAAGGAATAACAATCCATACACAATTGATGTAATTGCAACAAATGGAAAATGATTAGAAGGATTTATAGTTGTATTTAGTAGAGATCATTAACATGTGCTTTTTCAATCTAGGAAAATGAGAAGTGAAGAACCAACCCTGGGTAATTAAAAATGCTGGAAGACTGAAAACTTATGCATATATTATTCTCTCTCGCTGCCTAATGTGGTTGGGGTTTGCTTGTTTGTTTTCACTAACAGGTAATATAAACCACAGAAATGTCAGACTTGTCAGCCCAGTTTTCTATTCAGAAGATTTGTTCTGCTTTTCTACCTTGTCTCATGGAAGGCACACCTCAAAAACTGCAGCAAAGGGTGAAAGCCACATCGTGAAACCTGCAAGAGTCCATGCGCCGCAAAGGGAAAATGTTGAATACAATAAGCTTCCTGCCAGTCTCAAAGAAGTAACACTGCTAATGCTGGGGAATGATTAAGAAACATAGAGTTCTAACAGTGACATTTAAAAAAAAAAAAAGTTAATTAACTCTCCATGTTGAGATTTATTTTTGATGAAAATGTGGTGGTTTTTTTCCAAAAATGAAACATAAATGTGTTTTGTCCAGTCCCCAAAATACAGCACATTTGCTTGTTATTGCTTTGATAATTTCCAGATTATTCTGTAAACTTTGAATTTTGCTTAAGAGAATAATCTGCAAAATTAAAAGCTCAGCTGCAGACTGGTCCAAATTCACTTCTGCTATGAATCCTCTGATGTCCATTTTAACTATATTGAGACTATAGATAGTAATGCAGTTATTTATTATGAAGTTTTGGAAAAAAAACAAAAGCCATTTGACTTCCAGGAATGTAGTTATTTTGCCAGATTCATTACTAAATGTTAAGTTCATCACTGATCTATCAGTACATAGCTAAGACATGCTGCATTAGAACACATTAATGGGGATAACTAAGTGTTGTAGAAATGAGGATCTCTCAAAAAATGTCAATAATTTTTAAACAATGAGATGAAAAAACCTCAGATCTTTATCAATTTTATTAACCAGCAATTTTCACAAGATCCTGCAGCTGGTTTCAATTTCCAATGGCAGAGCAGATACGCTGTGAAGTGTTCATATCTTAATATAGCCCTACTTTACTGCAGTTCAGTTTGGAACTGAGCCACTGAAAAAATGTTTTTTCACCTTTTTAAACTCTGTCTCAGGACAGCTGGAATTACCTCACATTAACACCTTTAGGAGCACAGGTCAAAAAATGCTCTTTTTGTCTCGGAAACCAGCTATATGTGAAGTCTGATCTAAAAATCTCCTGCCGGCTCAGGTTCTTCAGTGAAGCCTGGATCATGTTCAGGCCTATCTGAGCAGATGTGGGTGGAATCACCGACGGACCGAGAAGTTAGACAACGAATGGTCCTCTTGGCTCAATGCTGCTCAGTTTTACAAAGTGCATGTATAGCTAGAGGAGCGCTTCCAAAAAGAAGAAAGCAGCTTTAATTCTGACAGATTAGAAAAACGCAATGTTTTTAGATAGTTGATGGGCAGAAGGACGGGTTTCTCCAGGCTGACAAACTACTTGAGACCTTTTTCTTCCCAAACTTCGGTCCATCAACTTTAAACAGCACGTCCTGGTTATAAGAAGCACAATATAAGTAGGTTATATGCATTGATTAGATTATCACTCCCTGGTGTTACTCTGGATCTGCGAGGGGTCTGCTAGCCCTTATACGTAGAGAAGCAGAACTGTTGGTTAATTTATTACATATAAATTATCTGAAATGTGTATGCTATTTCTGCATCAGAAAGTAATTTCAGGCTGCTCAGATGAGAGAAAATCTGTTTGTTATTCATAAACCCTTGCTGAATAGCATAGGAAAACATTTTTTCAGCGCATAGTCAGTTCCCAAGCTGTTTGCTCCAATTATTCTCCCTCCATGCCACGTGGACACTTCAGTTACGCAGTATTTTTGTGCTTCCTGGCTGAATACATACTAATACCTCAACAAATGGTGAACGGTGATAACTACTGCCAATTATTTTTCTTCCAAAAAGCTAATGGTGTACGCCTTCCTCACTAAACGGCAGGCATGGGATGGAGCTGAACCACTCTCCAGGCTGAGATGAGGGTTCAGGAGTACTGTTTTTGCAACAGATGAGCAGTTCTAAGCTGTTAACTGTATCTACACTCTAAAGGCAGAAATTAGAGCTGAGGAAAGGGTGGCAGGTAGTGCTAGCTCATCCAGCTATTTTTGTTTCCCTATTAGTACCTTCCCTCTGTCCCAAACTGTTTTTAAGCCACCTCTTTATAGCAGGAGTTTCTGATTTCTTCGGAGAACTGGAGGTTAAACTGAGGGTATTTCTGTTTTCTGTTTGATCAGCAGACACGGAAAGAGCTGCTCTGTGTCTCTTCTGCTTACCTCTCCTCCAGGAGCACAGACACAGTCCGTGCCTGCTGACGCTGCCTTTTAAAGACAGTCTTTCCCGTACAATGCACAAAATGAAACTTTGCCCTCAGAAAGGTGGCTTAAAACTGCTCGGAGAGGTGAAAGCAGAGCTTTATCACCTCTGTGCCAAGCTGAATTTCTGTCATTACAGCTCCTTCCAGCAGCATAGTGCTAGACTGCTCAGGTCCAGATGGCTTCACCATTTCATCATTTGGTGGCTCCCCTTTCATCCCCCTGCCCCGCGTTGTTTTAGTGCCCACGTGGAAAGGTCTAGACGTGCCAGGCAGAAGAACCTACAACGAGATCTACCCTTAACCCTGCTCCAGATGGTCAGAGCCAGCCAGGGTGTGTACCTGCCAGCCAGTCAGCCTGAGATCAGTCCTCGCTCTTGGGAAAGCCCATACATACACCATATACTCGCTTCCCCCCTCTCTTCCTTTATCGCCTAAACTGGATTTACGACTGGTTTGAACATGCAGTCATTGTAAATCATTGATTACAAACATTTTGCTGACATTTAGCATTTGTCCTTCCCAGGAGGATTCTGGAGCCAAACATGCTTTCAAGAAAACAAATGCAAGCGTTATCTGTTTTATTTCCCCCCTTCCACAGAACGCAACCACTTCTCTAAGAAGCAAACCGTCTTCTGGGATGGCGGACATTAGAGAAGCATTAGGCTGCCTGGCTCAAGCAAGAAGCAGACAGACCTTTAACTTCTTCTCCCTGGAAGAGGAACCGGGGGGAGAGGGAACCCTCGGGAGGCAGAGCTGCGTGCATCAGACTGGCTGAGGGGTTTCACTTGGAGCAACACATCACTACCGTTAAATAGCATCCCCACCGATACGCCTTTCGTTAGATCTCGCTGGATGTCGCGGAAAGCTGCCAAGCTGATACAGAGCTCGAGGGGCACCGAAGATATGGCAGCTTTCACAGTAACCTCATCGTTTGTCGTGCGAGAGGAGATAGGGATGAGCGATGGCATTCCTAGGAGGTGGGTGGGAGTCTTAAAATCGACTGCTGCAGTGTACAAAGCGGAGCTCAAGAGTTCAGCACGGACATGATGTGATGAGGCAGAGAAAGCACGCTCAGAGCAGTGGTGGGAGTTGGAGGAGAGTTCAAGATGAAACTTTTGCCAAAGCAGCAATTAATATACCGCCATTAATTTTCCTCTAAGCTCGGCGGTATCATTTGTTGAGTTGTTTGTATTTTATTGGCCCTGAGCCACCCTCACCTGTCTCTTGAGCGAGATGCTGCCCTAGAAGTTAAGTGCAGCTTCTGTAATCGCAGTGAACGAGCACCCGTGAGACTGCACAGGCACTGTGACCTCCCGTGGACCGTGCAAATCACCCACCATTCACCGTCCCGGCTTCTCCATCTGAAAAAATGCGGACAAAGTCTTTGACCCCTTTTGCAGGCACGTTTCAATCCACTGCCAAAAAGTTGCCTGTGAGTCCTAGACACTATTATTTTTTAATTACTCTCAGGATAATCTGGGGCCCTGCCTTCTTTCTGATTTTTTGAAGAGATTCCCCTTTCCCCGAATTATGTAACCTTCCAGCTGCCTTAAGCTATTTGGTCCATTTCTATTCCTTACTGAATCTACCATAAAAGCCAGCACAGCTCCAAGGTACTCTTCTACAGCTGAGGACTCACTTGGTACACCCAGCTGTATGAGGCAGCTGCCAAGTGGTATATCCTAGAAATTAACATAAATTAAAAAAAAAACCAAACCCAAAACCCAATCCCCAAACCAACACTTTAGACCTCCTTTAGGATCTCATTAAACCTTGGAAAATGGGTTCAGTATCTCGTCTGATTGTCTGCTTTAGGCAGACAGCTGCGGGACCTTCTGTGATGAAGCGATCGGGGTCAGGGCTGGAGTACAACTAGGAATTTTCATACAATAAATTGCATTTAGTTTCTGCTCTGTATATGCATGTAGGAGGTTATTTATAACTTTCAAGGCATGCTATCTGACTGCATTACATTTTGAGATTGCTTAGTCCAGAGACACTATGTTACTGTTACCCCTGCCCTCTATAACTTCTGATAAGAGTAAAGATGACATAAATTCACACTTCCAAGAGCACATGCTCAGCAATTAAATAGCCTGTTTAGGTTTTCCAGCATGTATTTTTGCACTTTAATATAAAAAAAAAAATGCTGAGGTTTCCAAATCCAGTTATTTAATGATACTTCTTATCAGATGAAAACATTTAATGTGAGCCCATATCCCTTCATAAATAAAGAGAGTTTCTCACTTTCTAAAGTTTCTCACCTTGTGACCTCAGAAAAAAATTTCAGTTTCTCTGACAGGAACTCTAAGTCATAACAGTGTATTTCCACAGTATAACACAGCTCTTACTACCGTACTCTCTCAATATTTCCTGGCTAGTATGGATTAAGAAGCAGTGAAACAAAACTATTTTTACAGGTTTGGTTGTCTGGCACACTCACAATTTACTTAAGCTGGCAATTTATGAGAAAGCAGTCTCTCTCTCGCACCACCTCGAACGGTGTTACTCCCACCATCCCACACTGTTAAAAATACGTGCATTTTTTAGGGCAAGAGACTAGCATTAGTTTAAACTCTAAAAGTTAATATCTGTATCATAATGTAACAATAATAAATCAAAGCCCTTTTCCTGAGGCACCCACTTTCAGCCCCTCGGGCTACTGGAAATTCAGCAATTGTCATGAGGAAGGACATCACCCTTCCAACCTGATCTGATCACCCACAGGTTTCCCATCCTAGAAAGTCCAGAAACCTTGCTCTGCATCAGGAAGACATCACCACCCGAGGAAGCAAATGCTAGCCTCTTGTGAACTCGTACCAGAGCTAAGCTGCGGGTGAGAAGCATGAACGAAGAGGGATGAAAGCTCTCAAGGTCTTTCCATCCCACTCCGAGTAATCTGGAGGGGCTGGCTGGTTTTATATTTGTTTTGTTTCTGCAGGAACAGACTGCAATATCCATGGAGATGACATTAGAACGCCAGGAAACCCTAACAAAGATTACTGTTGTGGCTTGCTCTGAAAAAAGCAGATGTTTATTAAAATGTCAGCCAAATGACTTATGTGTCACTAACTCTGAGGACAGTAGAGCAGTCCTGCAATGTTTAAAAAATAATAATAATGAAAAACGGTCACTCATTGCTATTGAATGATAACTGGGATCCTTACCAAAATGGTCATTTTCGTTCAAGTCCAAGCAGCGGGGAGATGGTTGGCATCTCAGTGGCTAAAGACTCCTATTTATTTTCAGTATTTAGATTCATAGGTCAAACTGGTTATTTGGAAGGGACTGAAATTGATACAGGCTACTTTATAGTTTTGACATTTCTATTTCCCCAATGGATTGCATTAAAGGTTATTGACCTGTTTAGGGCTGAGTAGGTCCATAGAGAATGTGCTCTGGGAGACTTTGGCACTACAAGCTGTAACATTTCTTCACTTTAATAACATTTATCAGATAATTCCAATTACTGGTTGCTTTTGCAGTTTCATACGGAGGGAGAAAGGGATTTACATTTACAACTCAATTCCCAGCATGCTTTACAATATATGCACCGTGTCTATTATTTATTATGTGTCCTTCGTTCTCTCCCTCCACTCTGTCAGATTGATACTATTTGATCAATCACAGTTTTGCAGCTGGACTCCATAAATTTCAGCCACGCTGGCTTTGTCCAAATGTCACAGAAGAGCTGAGAGTGCTTTCTGAGCCGTGAAGAATCAATGTTTAAGCCATAGCCTGGTGCAATGATGTATTTAGTAAACAAGACTAAACTAGAACACACCAGAAAACTCAGTCCCCTGATTTCAAGAGCTGCAAGCACTCAGCTTCATGAATCATTTCTTGTGGATGAAGTGTGCGTACATGGTCTGGAGGACAAATGGGAAGAACACATAGAGAAGTAGCTTTCTCTCTGATAATAAGAGAGTAGAGGCAGCAGCTCGGGAGCCCCCCTGCCACAATAAACTACTGGAGGAGAGTGCCTCGTCAGAAATATTATACTGCTTACAAAATACTTCAAACTTCATAGATTTGAACTGAAGCAATTGGATTCCCAACGGTGTATTGGCTGTTAATTCTAGATGGCTTCTCTGAATGTTTCTCATGTTTCATACGAATACATTCATAATGATGCAAGTTCCACCTGTAAATTATCTGGAAATCGATACTCCCCCTGAGTAAGTTAATACTCCTATTATTAACTAAAACAACGGTATAACAATCTCAAAGTGTTCTTGAGAAGTTCCTAAGCAGCGGATAGACTGCTCCATTAATCCTTGCCTGGACACAGCAATTTGGAAGATCAGTAAATTAAGTGTGACTTTTTATGGGCAATGAAGTGTATAGCTGGGTACCTTACCCTCATGCCTCAGTGGTTTTGATTCGGTTAGAAACCCCAATAAACAAGAATGCAACAAATATTGTTCTATACTTGAGAGAAACAAATCAGGGGTTACTGAAAGGTAAATATATCCAGATGTGTTTACCAGTCATTCATTTGAGTGTTCAAGCGTAAAGAACTAATTTGCTTTAAGTTACATTTCTGACTTTTGCCAGGAATCACACTGGCAAGCTAAGGAAGTTTAACAGTTTTGGAATGGTCACAGGAGATTGCATTTGCTCATGTTGAATATCCAAATGGGTAAACAAAATTGTGCTTACTTTGCTTTTGTGTGTTCTTACCAATCAGTGTCTAAAAAAAAAAAAAAAAGAGAGATCCCTACTGAACATCTATAACAGCATACAGAAAACCAGGTATGCCTCTGGATAAAGGCACTGTGGCATTTGCAATATAATTAGTTGACACTGGGATCCGCAAGGTGGTCAATGCATTTGTACATGTGATTCAATATGATTAATTCCAACCCATTCCCCCCTCTCTGGTAACAAACTCTTCATTCCCTGTAACTAAAAGACTGGTAACTGTATTGTCACCGGGATTTCAAAACACAAAGTGTTAAAATTTCTGGTTTACTACATTTGTATTGATTAAAATTACTTTTATGAGATATTCACATTTGCTGAGCTTGTCTCCAAAGCTCAGGCTGATGATTAAAAATATTAACTAGAGTCTTCACAAACAAATAAGAATGAAACTCTCAAAACAACATCTTCCTTCTCCTTTTCCTCCTCCTCTGCCCAACGAAATGGAAAGCTCTATTCTCAAGGCTTTTTCGGTTCAGCTAGAAACAGCATAAATCCCAATTTTTTTAGACAAAGATCCCCATTTTGCAATTGGTTACAGTCACAGAGACACCCAGTTATGTGACTACCTTTGACACGCAACATTCGGTGGAGGAAAATCCAACTCTGCAAATTGGTGTGCTTCAGATAGATTCAAAAACATTGTTCTTATCATTGTTATCCTGATCTCAAAGAATTTAAACAAGTCATAATTAAGCAGAAGAAAAAGACACTAAACCAGGATTTACATTGAATTTTGAGAGTCTAACGAATGTAACAAAGAAAAAGCTGCTAGATCCCTACACTTAGAAATAATCATAAGTGCAACTATTACGGTATGAATGGGTTTTCCTTGGGTGGATGTTTGGCTGTTTTAAGATGTCATCTAGGGGGATATTTTAAGGTGCCAAATAGGTGTCATGTGGGCAAGTAGGAAGCATAGTTCAGAGCAAGACCTGCAATTCACATTTCCGTCTGGAAGAAATCTTAGTTAATGAGAAGTTCTTGATGACTTTGTTGCTGTAACCATTTGGAATACATCAGGCTCTCTCCAGAATCAAACATCAAGTCAAACATCTGTGGTTACTGCCATCAATCCCAAGCTATCCCTAATCCTTAGGCCAGTAACTGACCGGGTGTTTTGTGCTCAGGACGTACCAGGGAAGATGTTCTGCTTTGCTCAGACAGTGGGAGGAAGGGCTAGGACACGGCATCGAGCCAGTATCCTAAAAAAAAGGGCTAAACCAACTAATCTCTTTCTTTTACACCTATTATAAGGGAGAACAGCTTCACCAGGATAAATCAGGAGAGTGGAGTACAAGAATGGGGCATCATATTTCTTGGGAAATGGGCTCACATCCAATAACCAAGGAGAAATTTAGCCTGGATCTGTCACAACTCGAGTGAGCACCCTGCTGAACAGGGAGCACCTGCCTCCTAGTATTTTAATGTGGATGTTGAGAAAGACCATCTCAGTCGCAGTGATTAAGTCCAGAGAAGGTTTCACAGCTGTAATTTCATTTTGGGATTAAATGCATCTCTCTAGCCCGGAATTAGGTTTCCAACTCTCCTTGAAAGATGGACTGCAAGCAAAAATTTTCCTCTTGGCTTTTCCTGCTGCTACTTAAGAGGCTCCTGGCACAGTCTTCTCTGAATTTACTTCTCAGATATCTAACTCTTCCCATGTGTCATAGGCCATACATAGGAACGTACCTAGTCCAGGCGCTGGGAGCTCTACGTGTTCCTGCTGCTAATGCGAGGTGTGTTGCAACCCTGAGCCTACAGCCTGACGTATAAACCATGTGAATTTAATGACTTTTCTTTGTGTGGGTTGAACCCATTTAGGTCAAAGTTTCTCGGTAAAACAACTGGCTCCAGGAACCTAAATGCTGCGCGAATCTGGGCTCACAGTGTGACTGCTCAAAGCTTCTGTCTTTTGAGTCACTAAGCTCCTAATATTCTTCATGGGAATCAAGGCACTATTCCTGTAACATGTGTTGTTTTTCTTTGAAAAAAGTCAGCATGAGCTCCCTTAGAAATCAATAGAGGCTTTTCAAGCAGGATGGACAACACCTACTCAGCTAATCTTGTTTTAATCTCTACTCAGGGAACAGAACTACTGCTCCTCCTCGTCTCTGTTTTCCTTGAATTAAGCCCATCAGATTCACTCCTAAGCTCCTTCACAAGCCTTGGAATATGGATGAGTAAAATCTAAACATAAGGGTTTTTTAAACCCCATTTTAGGTTCACTTAAATATGCAAAAGCTTATCCATAGAAAATATTTCTGTGAAAAAGTGAATTTCAGTCCTCCTTGTTATTTTGTCTGATTTAAAATCTAAGAAAAATACGCCAAAAAATCTATTTCTAACAAAAGAAGGATACCTATTTATTCAATTCTCCACATATGCCTCATACCTAAAATGAAATTGCATTAGTCTTTACAGAGAATTACACCTACAAAGCCTACATTTAAAAAAGAGTTTATGGTGTTTCGATTGAAATTTGCTGTAAAGCTCAACAACAATATTTTTGATCCCAGGTCTAAAAAACCCAAACAAACATAAATTTATTTAATTTCTAAAAGCTGTGATTTGGTAAGGAGGTCCAGGATAATGTCACTGGAGGAGAGAAATGAAGTTGCCTGGGTTCAGCAATTGTTCACTCCGGTGATACCTTTTGATTCCTTTTCAGTTTGCCCTTGACACCAAATATCCAACATCTGCAAATGTTTCTTTGGAGGGGTAAGCTGCAGCCTAATATTTATATAAATGTTCAATCTTAAGAACAATTTGTTTTAATAAAATATTCCCTTATAAATAAGAGTTTCAAATTAGGGAAAACTTCAAAACCATCGAGGTACACTTTCCATTTTAGCAATTTGATCTGTGCATTTTAGTTTGATTCGGAACAACTTTTCAATCTCCCAAATAACGCAAAGAAGGTTTTCAGACTCTTCCCTGGCCTTTAAGATCGCTAAATGTTGCACAGTGCTCTTATAACTGCTACATGCAACATGACGCCAGCAAAAACAATAGCTGTATTTATGAAATACATTATTGTAGTTTCCAGCTCACAATTCAGAGACTTCATGGCTGGAATCTAAATTATGTGCCAGCATGCATTCAGTTGTTATTAATCCACAGTTCGAAATGCAAGCCAGTTTTTAGTACGATATATTCTTCTTTGTGAACTGGTGAACTATTTTTGTAGCTACAAATTACCCTAATAGTTTACCAATTCACCGATTTCCTTCGGCAAATGAGCACTGATAAATTGTTTAGTCTTAGGGTTTATAAAGGTTACTTCAGGTAAGTTTTTACCAGTACATGTCTCAGAATTTCTTTTGTTCCTCTGTCTGATACTTAATCTCTCAGCGACATGTTGTCTTCCAAAATTTCCTGACACTTACTAGAAAACGATTCTCAACCTGTCTTACAGGCTACAACATTTCATTCACTCGCACACAGGTTGCACTGGTTTTCTTTCTTTAAAGATCATGATATAATTATACTGCTCAGTAAGCCATCGTTTCACTAGTGAATGACAGCTTTCTGGCATGAGCTAGTACTATTCAGAAAACAACACTTGCTCACTTAAAGTGGCGCTGAGCGAACTCCGCAACATGGACTGGGCAAAGAGATCTTACAGGAATGAGAGGATGATTATGAAGCCGCATCGCCAAGCAATCCTTCATCAGGTCGAGGTCTTACAGAAATACCATAGAATAATTTAGGCTGGAAGGGACCTCTGGAAGGCATTTGGTCAACCCTTCTTCTCTCATATCCATGCAACCACAAAACCCAAGCCCAGGAGTGTGGCCAGAGGTGCTCTCCTTTGAAACACTCACTCCCGAAATGGGCTTCTCAGGTGTCCTGTACGAGATACCTCAGGAGGAGCAGCTTGAGAATACTCCAGCTTCAGAAGAGAAAAGCAAGACTTGATGACACAAATAAACCTGTTATCTTATCCATCTGCTGTCAATAAACCAAGGCATCCTGCGTCTTCTCTGCCAGTAAGGCCACCAAATCCTGGGAGGCTTCTGACCTCTTCCAAGACCCCAGACCCTTCCTTTATGGGAACCATCAAAATTAAGTGGTTCCTTCCAGCCTGATGATCATACACAGCTTAGCAAACGCGAGGATGCTGATTTCTCAAGTCTGCAAAACCATTTCAGTAGTAGCATCAACATACTTTGATGCCACTAGAAGAAGACCATCATTACACTCTTCATTACAAGGAGAACTGTCTAAGAAAAAGCCACTAAGTACTGCTGCCTCTCAGATCTACCACTCTAGTGGTTCACATCAAGAAAACCAAATTCCCTGAGCATTGCTAATGACTGCTTTCTTTTTCCATCTCCTTATTATTATGGTAGAAGTCTCTGTAAGAAAGCCTCAAGCTTGATGAATGGCAAACTTAATTGGATATGCCCTGCTCAATACTTCTATTTTTGATTGTCTAATTAGAGTGGGCAAAAGACAAACCATTTTTATATTCAGATGGCTTTACGGACTGCAGTGTTTATCTTTTATTTCTCAAAATCATATGTGTCTATTTTAAGCTCTTCTTCCTAAAATATTCTGTCCTGGAATCTGACGGAAGCTTACTGAAGAAAATACATAAATGGTAATCTGAGAATTTAGGTCATTTATAATCAACGATTCAAAGCAAGACACTGCAGACAGCTGAAACAACAGGAGAAATACTGAGAAGAAGGGCAGGAAAGGGTATTCCCACCCAGATTTCAATGGAGCAACATGACGATACTTCCACATTCAAGATGGGTGTCTCCATAAAAAGTTGGTGTGCAGGAAATCTAGCACCTCCATCTCCATGACCCAAAATATACATGCAATATTCTCTTTTGCCAGTTGAAACAACAAGAGATTTTTTCCTGACTAATCCGTGCATAAAGATAACATCAGACAATTCTTGCTCCAGCCTTCCCTTATCTGGGGCAGAAAGACGCCACTTTAATATGGTAACAAAAACTTCATCCCATTATATGTATACTAACTGCAGATAACAAGCAGATGCTGTTCTGCAGTTTCTTGAGGTTTTGTCAGCCTACTGTAATGCGAGGATTTGATATGCTGTCTACTCCTTAAGTTTGTGGATATTTGCTATTTTTTGTCCAGGTAGGGCAGAAATGCGGAGTGAGTGTATTTTGCTTCATTCTCTCAACTGGGCTATAACTTTAAAAGTAAGGGGGTATATAGTGAAAAAAAGGAATTTTAGCCTGAAATGAATTTGTAATGGTACATCAAGAATAAATTTTAAAACGGTTTATCCCAAAGAAGAAAAGAGAAAGAGTCTATGTGGGGTTTTTTAAGGAGTCATATCTCCTGCAGAGCAACCGACACCGATAGGTTTTGGAGTTTCTCTTTTACATTGGATAACTAAATTTAAACCACAAACGTCTGCAAGGAACACGCCTTCGACTTTTTCACAAAAGCATTTGAAACCACCTGTAGTTCTGACCAAACCACTGCTGGCTGCTGAGCTCGCCGGCTGCTATCAGGGCAACACCAACATCCTCTACGGCATCGGTGTTGCTTTCCCACCCTCCCTTGGTGGCAGAGAAGACCTGGGAGGGAAGGGGGTGCGGGCAGCTCCCCAAGGGCACACAGCCAGCCCTGGCACCTACCTGGCATCCCCCAACCAGGTGCTCCCGTGCTTTCCTGAGGCTGGCAGCAAGCAAACACCGAAGTGCTGTGCATGTTCGGGCCAGATGGGGCGGCACGGAGAAGGTCCGGAGCCACCCGCAGAAGAGGAGTTGCAGCCACCTCCGTGGGAAGCGATGCTAAAGGGAGAAGAGCGTAAAGCCTTTCGGCCCCAAAGGCCAGCCCAATCCTAATGAGGAATAATAACAAATTTGCTCTCCGGTGCTCCTTATGCAGGCTGATTTGTCCTTGCCCTTCCTTGCAGCCATGCCTCCGTATGGCTGGTGGTCCCTCGAGAGGACAGACTTGCGTGCAGAGTTACTGACGGCATATGAGGGTCATCGGAGGGATTTTGAGAAGTACAGCCTAGAGGAATATTGTCGCTCTACCAAGACCTCACCTCCCTGCTGGTGCCAGGACCTGAGCACAAAATGCTGCATTTCCCCTGGAAAGTATCATGATGCCTCAAACACCGAGAGCAAAGGCTGGGTCTTTTCTTTTCAACTCAGGTGCACGTTGTGCCTCACTGACACCTCTTCAGATCTGATTTTAAGTTGCTTACCTATACAGCGAGCTAATTTAATAGATAATTACTGCGGGAGAACATGGATTAATTCATTTTTTTATTTTGTGAAGCCCCTAGTCTCTGAAAAGCATTTTCGTATTTGACTACTCATTCTGAGAAAATAAAAAGAATAATAAAAATATTGGTCATATGTCATGAACCCCAAACTATTTCATGCCACCAAAAGCATAAACAACGGTAAGAAAAATACTATCTTTGTCTGCCTCATAATGCTTAGTTTTCCTTTAAAATATTTTGGGTGAAATTCTGTATTGTCACACCCAGAGCGAGCCTGGAAAAGCACCAGGAATTTTTAAACGGCTGTAATAAAATGTGATAGTATTCTTGGATGGGAAATATTAGACAGATGGAAGGAATCCTACTAATGCCCAACAACGCAACAAGCAGTGTAATTACATGCTGTAGCCAGGATCCAGTTACTAATGCTTTGCAAGGCATAAAGGTATATGGAATCAACTATTTTTACAGCTGTCATAAAATTACATTCTTTTTAATATTCCTGTACCTTTCTTAAGATGCTCTGTGCATTACAGTAAGTAAAAATTCTAGGTATGAGCGAAGAAAAATCAGAAATTACAACAGGACAAAATCTGTTTTAAACCTACAGCGCAACAGATAGCGTTGTACCGGCGTGGTACGGTATTTACAGAAATCCCCCGACCTAACCCAGTAAACTGTGTTTACCAACTTAGAAACAAGTCATTAGAAGTTTAAGGTTAATACAGGCCCATCTTAAAAGCTAGAGGCAGGCTTTTCGTAGTAAATCAACACAATGCCAGCAGAAATCCCACAGTTATCACCATAAATACGACTCGCTCGGCACTGCCAGGCTGGGGCACCTGTGGGTTTGTAGGAAAGTGCCGCTGCCCCACGTCTTCCAGGCTGCCCACGCCGGCGCAGGCGTCCTCAGGGAATAATCTCAATTTCTTTTCTTACATCCGAGTACCGCACAGACCTAAACCCATAGGTATATGTACATATCTACGTGTAAGTCTCTGTATCTGTATTGTTTGTACAGATATACCTGGCGTTTTCCAAAGAGGCCTTAGAGCGCAAACTGTTGCGTTCCACTTGGCTGAGGAATTGAAGCCTGCGGTCTTTATCAAAGACCACGTGGGTCTTGCTGACACAAGGCAATGCCAGACCGAGTCAGCCATTTAGAGAGAGAATGTTTGTCGGGAATAATACTTGATGCACACAGCCAGGAAAATTGGAACCAGGTTCAGAGCTCGTGTGCTGGAAGAATAACTGGGATTATGGAAAAAATACTTTTACAGGCTACATCGTTGACTCCGGATTACAGATATGGATTTGCTGGGCACAAAACTCCAGTGCTGTGATTGCTTGGTTATGGAAGTGAACTGCCTATGGCATTTTAACTACTTGTACCTCCATATGCAAATATAAGCTTACTACAGCTGCATCTGTTTTACAAAGTCTATTGAATTATAATTGGTTTAGTTTTTTCATCTTTTTATATACCACATATATACAAATAACTTTAAAAGAATATTGTCTCTTGCAGTTCTCTTTTGCTTACCATTTTAATTTCGTTAATTCACTTAGCAAAAGATCTGCTTCAGGTATGAGGAAGCCAAGGAAAAGATGAGCAGCTAAAGGCTCAGTACATTTTATTGCACATGGTAGCATTATTTTCTGGAAGATTTCACATTCTTCTCTTAATAGTTTTTCCATTAATTTCAATCTCACTACAGCTAAGTTATAAACTGGTACTTGCCAGAGTCACAGTCACTATATATCTGAAGGATATAATGATTCATTATACAAATTCAACAAATCATTATATACCAAATATACTATTAGCTTTTTAAAATTATTGCAGCCTTCCCACCTTTCAGTATGCTGTTGTTCTAATCCAGTTCATAGTGATATAAATGATACTGCCTAATGACTCTAGATAAAGAGGTCATGGAACTCGCTCAGATAGTTTTTCTTGGCCATGTTAATGAAAAACTCAAGTTCAGAGGTGAACAAGAGTCATTCCTAACTTAATTATTTTAAATGTATTCTGGCTGGCATTGTCTTCCAGCTTATTTACACAACAGTTTTCCTGATTCATGTTTCGCCTACCTGTATTGCTAGAGTTCTTGTTTTGAGCAAGTTGAAAGGTACCGTTGACGTGATTGTTTTATATGCTACAATACTGAAAAGAAATAACTGAATCCTTTAGGTTTCTCCTTGCACTGAACTCCAGCAATATTTTTATTAAATAATTTTCTAATTGAATCCATGCAGCATTTGTTTTCTTTTAAGAGAAGGAAAGATGTCAGCTAATTGTATGCTTCATACCAGGATGGAAGTGATTAGATAATTATATATTTTCAATAGCAGAATCTTCTAGAGAGATCGTTTCTGGGGGGGTACTTTACATGTTGTCCCTTTCTTTTCAGAGATTTTCCTTAGTAGAAATATATCCTTGGGCTTTTCTTTAACAGTCTGACTGAATATTGCTATTGGAAAGTTGTGCTCCATACATACCAAGGAGAAATTAAATATAAACAAGAACACTAGGAAAAAATTATAGAAAAAGATTGCATCTGATGATAACCAGTAGCACTTTTGCATATATAGTACAAAGCACACCCTGCACTAATGCAAATGCCAAACAGAGTAATTTCTATGATCCTTCAGGCATATTCATCACAGATTTTTTGGACCCAGAACTAGCTTGGATAATAACAAAAATCAGAGGTTTTAACTTGATATCATTTGCAGAGATTAAAGCAAAAAGATTAAATGAATATCAAACACTGCTGAAATTGAAGTTTGGATATCAACACTGTCATTCTTGCAACTTTTCCAGTGCTATAAATCTTCCCAGAACATGCTCAAAGATTTTTTTTTTTGCTGTGGCTTGATGAAAGGTAGCAGTACTTTACAGATATCATAAGTTGTGTAAAATAATTGCTAGCTTTGGGAATTCTCCTCTCTTTGAATGACATTTAAAATCTATGAAATTTAATTAAAAATACGTATATCATAATTGCTCTATCTAATTTTCTTCAATGCTTTGCTTTCACATCTAAACCATCTCATTTGCTATTTTTCCTACACAATGGCTCTCAGCTGGCTGCCATGATCCATTATGTCTATGTCAAAAGTAGCTGGTGCAATGTCAAAGCTTTTTTTCCTCTGCTAAACCAAGTCACAAGCAATTTAGCACAATACAACTGGGAGTTCATAATCCCTAATGCAGCACACTGTAAGCATTAAGCTACTGACCAGAAGTCTCTTCAGAGATATTCAACTTGTATAATCCTGAAGATAGCTGAAGCTTGAAAGCTTTAAACCTGTTTCCTAGCAGACCAGAAATCCCTCTTGAAGCATATTTATGAATGTTCTTTTTTTTTTTCATCTGGTACTCATAACAACGTATATTACATTTTAGAACACTACAAATAAAAATGTTTTCAAAAAAAGCATGTGTTTTCGCACAAGCACGTATCTCCATTACCAGGATAAGCCTGTTTTGGAGAAAGCATGTGATATTAACTGTCTTCTTTTTCCTTCCAAGGAACACTGTATGCACAGTAGCAGAAATAGGGATTGTAATGTTGTTGAGCAGCATAGATAAAATAAATCTGAAAATTTTGCCTAGGTATTGGTTTCCACACCATAAATCTCACATCTTTCCTTGTTCTACACCCAGAAACCTTCCTAGCAACGTTAAATGTAGTCCATCTTATTAGATTGCTATGAAATCTCTTGCTACGTGTCAGAATCCCTGGTAACCCTCACTGATGTAACAAGTCCGTGGGTGCAAAAGAGACGGAGATCACACCGATATTCTCTCCTTCATATTGCCTCGGTGAGAACTCGGTCATTTGTTCTTACCTTAGCACCTGGACGGCACGACTTGGCTAGCACCCTCATTGCTGTAGGGCAGCAACGCACCCTCAGCTTCATCGTTTCTGGGCTTTACAGCTTTGTACCAGCACAGGTGAGGGGAGGGAGTCCGGACTGGGAGGTCTGGTGTCTGCTCCTGGGTCTCCCGATGGTCACTGGGGCAATCTTGGGTATCTCGCCCCCCTCCTCCACACTTTAATCTTCCTCTCTGTAAAACAGGAATCACAGTATTGACCTCCTCTGTGGTTTGTCTCGAAATCCATTGATGCAGTTACTGCTGCTCTCAGAACCTCTTGAAGGCTGAAATTATTTCCTAATCTAGTTCATTTTTAAAGCATTTTTTTAAAAATAAGAGAATCTCTCCTTTTTTTTTTTAAACAGCCCATTTAAATTCATATTATATGAATTCCTTTAGCTTAAATCATCAGAGATACTGCCTTTCTTTCTTAGCAATTCTTGAAGTGGTAAAGATATTGGTTAAGTATTACAAAGTAACTAATTAGGCCTTCAATTACCATTAAAATTGTTTTTTAAACAGCTATCTACTGAAATGAGAACCTTTTGATCGTATAGTAGGGCATGAAGTATCTCGCTGTTCAAAATACAAGATCAGGTTACTCTTAGATTAAATTACTCTATTTATATATCAACTATTTCTAACTAAACATTACAAAGGAGTTTGTATTATCACAAGCAATTATTTAAGAAATAATCAAAAGACTGTTTCCCCTCAAAATGAAATTTCAGCCTTGCTATAATCAAAACACTTCCCAACCTTGTTTTTGTTACATTAGTAAAGACTTGTTAAGAAGTCACCTTCAATAGGAGTATCTGTAGAATACCTTGTATATATTTAAAAGGAAGGTTATTTTCTCGAGGAAAAGAGCTCTGGGAGATGTCCTAATTAAAAATATCCTCTCAAAACAACTTAACGAGGAGGAGGTCTCCTGTTCTTTAAAAAGATACTGCTGTTGGTTGATTACTTTTTTTTTTTTTTTTTTTAAAGCCAAATGGCTGCCTTAATTACAGTCTGCAGTAGATTCTCCCCAAATTAAAGGTTATTGTCAAACACTCTCTGCAAGACAATGCTAAAGCAAACTGAAAGATATAAAAATACTCGCTGGAGTTTATGCAGTTGAGACCTGGAGGCAACAGGCCTAGTTTTATGGTGAAGAAAAAAAAGGATCATTCTCATTAACACTCATTGTGTCTGCCACTTTCTGAATGGAGCCAGTAATTGCCCAGGAGTCTATATAGCTAGCTATAACACTTTCTTTAATAAAACGAGGAATCAGAAGGATGTGAACTATCATCTTCTGCAGGTTTTAGGCATGCAGTGAGCCTCTAAATACCTCACGCTAGAAAGAAGAACACATGTGCGTCCTTAACTAAAAGGACCGCAATAAAGAATAACAATGTCACTAGCAACTAGGTTTGCAAATTTGCCTCTCTTTGCCAAAAAACTGGTGGTGAGCAATCCAGAAACACCGGCGGGGAGGAAGACGCTTGCCTTATCATTTCTGGGGAGGGAGCAGAGCAAATCAGCTGGGGTTACAGGGCATTGCAGGCAGGTTTCCCTTCGCTGACCATGGGATGGACAGAAGGACAACCTCCCCTGCCAGAGAGACAACCTGGAGCTGCTGCTCCCCTTGGTGTGGCTGTGCTGAGAGGTGCCAGCTGTGCCCGTAGCGATCCCTTTGCTTTCAGCCCATTCCTCCGGTTGTTTTTTATTTTTGGCCGTAAGTCTTGAAGAGACTCAAACCAACAGTTCCTGAGGATGAGGAACTTCCTCAGCTACAGAGAACCCAGCTACAAAGGTTTAAGAGGGATTGAAAAGAGGGAGCGTTCCCTGTACCCTTCCTATTGCAGCTGTGCTTGTGTGCAGAAAATAATTTTTCATCCATCTAGAGAGACCCCAAGAAGAAGCATAACCATCTAGCTGAGACTCAGATACCTTCGCCTGCAGCACTAGATGTATTTTTAAGGACTCCCATCCATGCACAGATCTGGTGCGACTCTGTTTAACTTGTGAAATCTGATCACAGCATAAGGTGATATGACTTAAGGCAGAGTCATGGCTCTAAGTAAGAGAGAAAAATTACTGTAGCGCAGTAAGTAACAGCACTAGCAGCTCCGTACAACACAACTTTCAGTCAGATTAAAGGCACCTGAGATTCCAAATTTGTGTGATCTTCTACCAGTTACATTAACCGTTGGGAAGCTGGTACTGATGGAGTCTTTAAGACAAAAGAATGTAACTACTGAATCGTGCATACTGAGATCATACACCAATTACTTGATGTCCTTCTGCAGTTAGCTCCAGACAGATTACTGTGATTATAAGCATGGATAATTATGTTTATTTTAGAGGAACAAAGACGTTATTTCCCATTGTTATAAATCATCAGCAGAGTTCACCATAACATTTTCCTAGAAATAGAGATTACCTTTCTTTTCCTTACCACTGATTTTAAAGGCTGGTTCTAATCACGCATCAGTCTAAAGTTAACTTCAATGAACCTAGTCTAGATGTACAGTAGTATAAAGGAAATTTGGTTATACTTGAGGATTATAATACTGAGGAGTTTTCTTGGCAATCTGAGATGATCTTCCCATGTACCTTTGTCCCTGGACAAGGAAAACATCAGCCATTATACTCGCTGCCTGATGGACATACCAGGTTCCAGGCTTATATATTTTTATGGCCATGAATCTGACTCCCCTCGGTTTGACCAAGGAGGATAGGAAATGCTCAAGAAAATATGAACTAATACATTCTGGGAAAGTGCACATGCTTCAGTTTGCTTATGCTGAGCAGAAGCTCTGAAACTTTATACGGCAGCAGGTAAGACGCCCATGATCACATTTTATATCTATAGGTTCCCTGGAATGATTAAATCAAGAGAAAAATATGCAAGAGAAGGAAATGAGTTTCCTCCCCTGTGCTCTTTGGTCCTGTCTCGCTTCTAAAACCTCACCACCGCTTCCCATGCAGCCAAATCGTATCTGTGCCTCTTTACCTCTCCATAATGGACGCAGCCAGAGGAAAGTCAGAGAGCAGAGCAACGAGAGACTGGAACATGCTTGTTCATACTTCCGAGAGATTTGGACAAAACAGCAAGCTAAAAGGAGGCAGAAACCTACCCTGTGGAAAACCTGGCACACCACAGATTTAGGAAGTCCATATGGCGAAAAGACATGAGATTTAAAGTTGGGTGCAGATTAAACTTTTGGTCTTTGAAGACTTTGGGATCAACATCTGAAAGCTACCCTGACCCAGAAATCGAAAGAGGAGGAAACTGCAACAGATCAGCTGAAAAATTCAGACTGCTCATTTTAAGCTCTAAATTTTTATGCCTGTCTTTTACTTCTGTTTTCATTGTAAGTTTTACTTTAAAAACCTGAAGTAACAAAACTGCAAAAGAAAATGCTTCGATGATTTCAAACTTTGCAGAAAATTCAAATAGGAGGTCTCTCTGAATCTGTGCTTTCCGCTGAACAGTTTCAATTTAGATGAATTGCCACGTCCAAGAGAATCATGTAAACAAACCCTACCTTCCCTGGGTTTTCCAGGAACCCCAGTGTTTTCAGCAACAAAACCTGGCTGAGATATGCAGCTTTCCAAGACTTTCTGAGTGTACTTGAATCAAGATAGAATTTGAGGAACTAATCAGTTTTACCCAGACGCATCTTTTTAATTGTCAGCATACCACTCTGTTACCTTAACATAGTCTGTTGCCAGTCATACTACTAGAAAATAGACCGGGATGACAAATGACACTCATCTTTGCTGGTCCCAAATGTCTCCTCAGAGCAGTTAAAAAAGAAGGGTTTCCTAGTTTGGAGGTAAAGACAGCAAAGAAAGGTTTGCAGGGCTTTGCAGTGAGATTGGTACTGCATTTTGCAGTCAGCACTGCAGAGGCGAGGATGGATTTGTACCGCAGAGCGTGCCAGTGACTGCACTGGATGCTCACAGAGCTAATGGGGAACATGTTCAGAAACGAGCTTGCACCACAACAAAGAAATTAATCACAATTTGTTGGCATGAGTCTGAAAACAATTTCTCTGGGTCTGTATTGACTGCAGTTATATTTGGCTTTGAGTCTCATCAGCATTTATAGTTCTCAAAATACTGTAACATAAACATTATTTTGTTGGGCCAAACTTCCATTAGATTTAAGGTCCATGAAAAGAGAGCGTATTTATCTTTGAAATAGAATCTAGGTTAAAGCAGCAGTGATTTGCCAGAGCAGTCTCCGATGCCGTGCGGTTAAGAAAGCCTGCAAAGCCAGCGGAGCAAAACCACGGTAAAAGCGGGATGGAGCGGAGACTCGGGGGTTCGCTCTGTAATCATGCCTCGGGATTGGGATACACCGCAAATTTAGCACAGCGCCACAGCTGGGACTAACTAATGATTACAGTCTGAACATATTTAATCTCTTAGACACAAGCATCTTTTCTTCTCCTTAAACCCAGCTTGAGTACAGGATGGGCCAAGCAGCATGAAAGGATAGCAGTGAGAGAGCCTGCAATCAGTTTTTCATCTGTCCCTTAGGATGAAAGAGGAATATGTGAGTCATTTTCTTGTACAATGGAGAAGCCTGAATCCCACTGCATCTGGTTAATACCAAGGACTGTCCAAACAGTATTCCATTGTAATTTGTCACAGACTAAAATGTTTCTCGGAGTATTTTTTCATGGGTTTTGAACTCAGCAGCAAAATACTGCTCTTTCAGTGGAATTTCAATTACAGAACTCCTACACTAATGTCTAGTAATAAAGCAATTTCATCAATAAGTGATAAACGATTGTCATTATTTCTGCACCTATACACGGAACAACAGAATACCGAAGCACAGTGACAGAGCCGTTCACATGGGCTTGAGTTTATTGGTTTTTGTGTCTTTTCAGACTCATGTTTTGAGTCTTTTTACACTAATGTTTCATAAGCTGCTATTGCAGCAATAAAAACAAAGCTAGGGAAAACACTCAGGAGTGACGCCTGCATTTTTACAAATGATATTGCATTTTTCTTTCTGATATGCATCCTCCCATGGTGGGAGGGAAGCGGCTTGGGTTTTGCTGCTTTTTTTTTTTTTTAAACCAGTATGGAGATTCTTGCTGTGTGAAGTAGCTTTCCTTTTTAGTCGGCCCGTTCGTAAAGATCCTTCACCCCCTGCCAGCCGATGACCGTCTGACGTAGCCACAGCTAAGCAGTATTCAATCATACTCCATTTGGATTGCTTTAAAGTAAACCGGTTCTCACTTTACAGTAAGGCAAGGAGCTGCACCAACAGGTCTCCACCGCTTCAAAGACCAGCTTGGGAGCATCGCCCGGCGGTGCCTCCCTCCGACGGCAGGCGGGCTGTTTCTCCGTTTTCAGGAGAAGGAACGCAAGGCAGTGGCAGGTAGAGAAACACCTGCGGTCCCACGGGCTGCCTAGCCCTGGCCCGGTGCTGGCCCCACGCTGCTGCTCCACAGCGCTTGCGGGAACTTCTCGGCTCCGGCGCGGGGACCCAAAAAAGCCATCCGGGCAAGGCAGCGCAAAGGCACCCAAACACCTTTGCACGGCAGCGATGCTAAACTGGAGCAGGGGGGGCCCGGGGGACGGGCTGAGATACGCGGGGGTCTCTCCGCTCGGTCCTCTCTCCGAGGACATCGTGTGAGTCCAGGAGCAGCCCTGGCCTCGGCTACCTCCTCCTGCCTGCACTAACTCACCCTGTAGGAGCCAGCACAGGTCAGGAAAAGCCAGTGCTGCCTGGGGGCTAATAAACTTGCTGGCCTATACGTGGACATTTGCGCAACTGCGTTCCCACGCGCGTCCCGCAGTATTAACTTTTGAGGAAGCGTACCTGGAGAGTCCCAGTCTTTTATTAATCTTAACTAACAGAGAATCAACTGTATCATAAGCTGGCCGCATTTCATGTTCAGAAAGAGGCCCGAGCTCTTTGAATAACCGCGAACGAGAAAAGTTCTTCCCAGAGAGCCAACCCTCCCCAGAGCCGGCGGTACGGGAGGTGGGTTGGGAGTTCCTTGCAGACAGACTGCCTATCTGGAAAGTTGCTTTGCTCCGGCGGCTGCCGGCGCTGGATGCAGCGACCACGCCGCAGTCCCAGCCGTGCCGCACACAGCAAGCTATTGCTGGGCTTAATTGCACAACAGACTTAGGCAAACATCCCCAAAATAGAAGAAACCCACTTAAATAGCCTTACGTAACTTCAAACTAATGAACGCGTGGATTAAAGTCCACATCCTAAGGGAGCACTCACAATGTGCTAGCCTACTTTCTACCTTAATGCTAGGACAGCCCCCTGATATCCAAACAACATCCTCAGACCGGCCGTTCCCAAACAGGGGACAGCCCAGACTACATTAGTAGCAAGGGGTACGCTCATCCTGTCACTAATTTGGTCTTCAACTCAGACCTTTCTTTTCAGGACCTCTTCTGTCAGTCTCAGCAGCCTCTTGGATTATATGAACGCTTCTCTCTTCTCACAAGGTAAAACTCCCATATCTCACATCTTGTGCTATATCCATCCTCAGTCGACGTTCAAGGACATTTTTTCTAGTATGGCTCTTGCTATGCCAGCTTTCTCTGAACTGGCATCCCCTCCTCTGCCATATTAAAAATGAGCCGCTTGTGTTCGGACTTTGACCACGGTGTTATCTAAGTTGTAGAAACTTGTTTTGTTTCTAAAGGAGTAGATTAGGAGTTTGAGGAACATCAAGTCTAAACCAGCTTGACGCTACTTGGCAACTTCTAGTCATTGCCCACGTGATCTATGAAAATCATAGACTAAAATGAAAACAGACTGAAAAGACAAACAGTCATTATTTCTGCAGGGTAAGAGCTTGATCCTGGGAATACACCTTGGCAGACTGGGAGTTTAGGAGGGAGTAAATCTGCTAGATTAATTTTTCTTTTCACCCAGTTACTGTCGTGCTGCATGGCAGTACTGACGAGAAGTACAAAGGTAATAGTCTCTTGCACCTGTGTTCCCCTTTGTGCACACTTTTAATTTTGGAAACACTCATTTCTGAGAGTATGCATTCCTTATTACTGACATCTGATGGCTTTGACTAACAGTTGAAGAAACAGTGAATCAATATTCAAGTTTGTTCATGTTGTTAACTGGTAATAAGGAAACAATAACTCTGATGTTTTCACTCTTGGGATTGTCTTGTCTCTATGCAAAAAGACCTACTAGCTTCCCTACAAGGATCTGGAGCTGTGCAATGTTTTTTCTTGCTTGTTGCAAAACAGGTTTTTAGCAGATGTGAGGAACTTCTTTTGTCTCAAGTAATATGCTTACTTCTGGCATTGTATAATGTCAATATCAAGCGCTCCACATTTATTCCATACCAAACAAGATTTTTTTGACATATAGAGCTCTGGTATAAATCTACTTAGGGATTAAAACTTGTGTTCAGTAGCTGATTGCTCAGTGGTCCTACCCTTAAAGAACAAATATTAAATACTTTTTTAAAATTACAATGTGTTTTTTCCATCCCAGCCACTTGTTCCTGGCTGATTTGGTTAATATTGACTGACACATAAAATATGAAAGACGAAGACACTGTCTCTGGGTTTGGAACTCCCTGAACCACAAACTGCTGGAGAGCATTCAGAGGAAAAATCATTAAAAGTTTATCCTGTTCTTATACTCTTCCATTCACATCTGATACTGGTCGTTGCTAGCAACAGATTGCTGGGCGAATTTCTGATGCACCCTGAAATGGCTGTTCTTAAATACATCATCCCATCTTGGCAAAGGGGAAAGTCTTACCCTTTATAAAAGCAGGCTTCATGTAAATGAGCCAGCAGCGTGAGCCAAAATGCACTGTAGTATCAATTTAGGCACAGATTCTGCTACCTTTGCTTCAAGTGAAGGGAACGGCACTCTTGAAGTGGTGCTATGGAAATCAGTGTAACTGCTCAAGGAGGGACTCTCTACCCCAGGTAAATAAGAATGGCCCTGAATAATTCTGTTCATTGATTTCACACGTTAAAAAAGTAATTAGCAAAATCATTTCAAAAAACAACTTCATCCAGTCCTCTTGTGGGAAATCTTGACAGAAGACAAGTAGACCGAATTAACTACGGTGTTACCAGGGCAAACGCTGCAACAGAGCCAGAGCAAAGGCACTTCTGCCCTGTCCCGGGTCTGCCACGAACACCTCCTGCAGACAAATGAGGACTCTTGCTCTTAATTATGCACCCACTAATAATCTCAAGGCTTGTTCTAGTAGTAAGTTTTTTAGACGCGGCAATGAGTGAACTGCGTTTTGAAGACTTCTGAGATGACATGAACCTGTACCCCCCGCCGTGTTTCCTCTCATGCAACCAAATCTTGTACGTCAACGCTTCTTGTGCTGTTTGCTCCTGCCTTTCAGAGAAGTAAAAGTGGAAAGATATGTAGACAGCTTGGTCCTATCCAGCTTCCGAAGAAGTTCTATGCTTTGAACATTGTGCCTGTAAAAAAGACACTGTCTCTCAAACACCATGAATACAATCAAAGGACAGCCTTCAGAAACAGACAGCCCCATTAATTTGTCAAAAGACTTGACAGCTAACCGAGGCACAAGGGAGACGTTAAACGTTACCAGAGAGAGAAACATTCACGTTCCTTTATCTTCCACCCAATTCAGAGTATTGCATTAGGAGAAAACTGGTACCAGAACACGAAGGCTGGGATCCATGCTCAATATTGCTCCTCACAAAGTTCGAAAAACTCTGGGGTCTTTCCACACCTGTCTATCAGGTTCCTGGATAAGGCCAATTTTTCTTCAAGAGGGGCTTTCGAAAGATCTGATTGCAGTAGCAAAAATGAGCACGACCACAGACAGAGCTTAGCCAGCTCTCCCACATGCTGTAGTCCTCTGCCCAACCTAACACAAACCTGCTAGCCGAGAGGCTTCCGAATCGGAGCCGACTCGTCTCCGACACAGCTCAACCGGCTGGCCAAAGAGCCCCAGCTGGCGGCACCCAGCTGCGTAGCCAGCGGCCAGCGAGTTATGCTGCAAATGCAGCAAAAGCAACAAAAAAAATGCAGGAGAGGAGTTAATGCCAGACAACAGGTTATTCAAGGCAGCAGAATTGCCGAGTGCTGGAAGAGACCCTGGGGCTTTTCCTGACTTTGGTTTTGGCCTGTTAAGTGACTGACAGGGCAAACATTTATCTCAATATTCCTCTTGTCTTTCCTATAAAGTGTTTGGGGATTTACTGGTGAAAAGTAACACCTTCCAGAAGAGCGATATGGAAAAACAGCAATGTAATTGTTACGTTATTATTAAAGCAATCTCGAGCACTGTAGCATTGCATTTTGTCCAGATATACTGCTAAATAAGACTTTTTTGTACTTGGGGAAAATACAATGCTAAAATGAATAGCCAGTATAATGGAAGAAGACAGAATAAACCATAATAACGGTCCATTCTATCTTTGTCATCTATGAATAAAGCTTTGAATTTTAAATAGAGTCTCCCTATATAGTTGCTTAATGTTCGCCAAGACATAGCAAGTATGCAACAGCTGTCCTCACAGCCATAAGTCATAATGGAAAGAACAGAATTTTATTATTTACCTGAATTAAAAACAAAAAAAAGAAAAAAATATATCTTTCCCCTCACAGATGCAGACCAAAACCAAGTTACATCAAAGAAGTTAAAGGGGGAAAAAACCCAAAGCCAAACCCAAACCCCAACAGCTTATTCTGGTTTGTTCCCCAAACTCTCCTTTCTGGAATCTTGGTATTTTCAGAGTATCAACGTAATGTCAACAGGAACCAGGAGGTTCCTTTGCTGGCAAGCTCCTTTCATAAAGGCACCGAGTACCTCGCAAAGGATTCTTTAAAAACTTCCTGCCCTCTCCGGCAGTTGCAAATAAAATAGACTTTCTCAATACAGATCTGGCAATGTACGTTATCATCACCATTCTATCAGCGAAAAAAATGGAAAGACTTTAACATGGGCAAAAGAAATATTATGAATAGCCCCTCACCTGCCAGTTTGACCAATGCGTTTCTGTATACTTTCTTCTCTTTTGGGAATACCAGCTTTGCACGCAGAAAAAAAAAAAAAGGTATCAGCCTATGTACAGGTGCTGTTCCCCAGCAGGAAGCATTTATGATTTGTCCTAGGTCTGTAATGAACAAAACTTAATTAGCAATACAACCGTATCGTTAAATCAAATCATAAGCCAACTGCCAGGCTTGGACTGGAGAAACTGGAATAGGTGCCTGGGACAGCTTTCAAACTCTGCATTTGTATTTGCTCTCAAACCAACCTGTGAATCACAAATTTCTAGCCTTAAACTCAGTAACTTCTTTAGCTGAAACTTTAGAGTTGTGGTTTTCAGGGTTTTTGATCTGCAAATGCCTAAAGCCCCCTTATGAATTCAAGTCATCTGATAATAGGTTTGCCTTTTTTTTGGTTACCTTTTTATGAAGCCCTTAAAATTCATTCATGAATCATGAGGGTTTTGTAGACCACAGTTGGAAAACCACTCTTTAAGGGGCAGCAGCTTGCCACATTATGTGAGTCAGACTTCTCATCTTAACTCTGTGACCTATCATCATTTAAAAAACAAAATAATAATAAAATTTAGGAATAGTAAACAGACTGGGATGAGGGTTTCTGTAACCTGACCTATTTAACACAGGCCAACAAGTAAAACAGAAGAACCTCTGTAGTAGACTACAGTAAGAACAATTCTGAACACAGTTGTAGACTTGGAAGCTAAAGATTTTAGTCCCCCCAAACAGGCTAGTCAGCCCAGTTGCATACTGGTTCTTTGTAAAACCATTTTCTTCAAAAAGTTTCTCACGAAGAATTTACTCCTCCCCCTGAAACAGCAGACTGTGTTCTGAATAAATACAGTCCTTCAGCAAAGATCAACTCTTACTTGAAATGCACATCCACCCGATACACCCAGTGGCACTGGGTGGTCTGCCCTCTGGCTAAAGATCCAACGCCCTTCTGCCAGTGGGCTGTCAGTGATTCAGACAGAAAACCTGAATTAGGGCTTCAACTGAAAGAAACCCTTAAACCAGAGATAACTCCTTGAAACCTTCCAGATTTGAAGAAGTGGCCATTATTTTTCTGATTAGCTCCATCTGGCGTGGCTGTTCCCTGCATCATCCTCCCCATCTCCCGGTTTTTCAAGGAGACAGAAGAGCAATGGCTGAAAACTCCTGTAGCTCTGGCAGTCCCCTACGCAAACACTGGAGCAAGCCCCAAAAGGCAACTACGGAACAGACTGGGGAGTCCAAGATGAACTAATGAGGCACAGAGATGAAAAAAGGTTCCAAACCACAAAATCCTTTACCGTGTTCTTAATCCATCAGAAATGGTTACAGGAAGCAAACTAGATTGCTGAAGAGGCAAGATTTTATCACAGGAGTCCATTAGAAATTATTTTTCTCTAGCTTAAAATCTACCTGTAATTGTAGTTCTGGGACTTGGCTGGTCTAATACAAACTTAAAAGAATAGAAGTGAGAACAGTAGGTCTTTCTGGGACACCAGCAAATTAGATTTTCATTCTAAAGGTCAATTTGTTTATATTACCTACATATAAATTTGGAGACTTCTTTAATAAAATGATTTGCCAAGTAGATTTCTCAGTCCCATTCCCTATTTCTGTGACTCTTTGTAGCATAAAATGATTAGGATTTAGATCAATGCCAAATTCTCACTGCAGTCTCTCAAAGGGCCTCCAGCTGAAAAGCTTTAGTTCACTGTGCCAACTAGTCCCAGTTTTCTTTTGGAAAATACATGTAATACACATGCCAAATTGTTGTAAAGATCTCATGAAGATGTGAAGCATTATTCAAAGTGATTGTTTATATTCCATAGAATAAGAGATTAAAAACAGGTGTTGAATAATTTTATTTAAATATTGTTACAGTGATTATCTGAAGAAAACGGGTGTCTCTGGAACGTAATATAACTTACTCAAAGATTAATTCAGTGAGAATGATTCTTTGCTTCAAGGAAAAATAGCCACTGAACTAATGCATCTCATACTTTGTTATTTCAGACATAAAGAACTTAACAAAAGAGGGTCAATAATTACTGTGAGAAACCACAGAAATACACAGAGAACGAGTCAACAGTTACCGACAATTTTGCCTGTCATTCTCCTAACCTTAGAAATCAGTCGACCCATGAACACCAACAGCTGGAAGCAATGTGAACCAGAATACCTGGAGGTAAACCTGAACCATCATTTGCAGAAAGCACAGCCACACTCTTCCTTCACGCTCAACAACTCTCTGCAGAGAAATCACGATGGGTATATAATCTAAAGCAGAAGTGAGACAAGATCACAGGGGCAAATGGGACTATTGCAATGACTGGAAAACGTGTCTCTCCCACTTTTTTTAATAACAAGCTCAAGAAAAATGAGTAGCCACCATCAGTAAGCGAGCTTTTGCTTAAACTGAAAATACTACAGAGAAACACTGACCAAAGAGATAACTGACAAATACCATCTGAAGTGATAAAGAACTTACAGCAACTGAAATACTGAATTCATTGGCCCTCCTGATATATATGGTATATAATGGTCATTTTAAACAAAACAACATGCAGCGAGTTTTCTCCTGCAAATGCTAAGGTTGACTCAGATTAATCTGAAAAAGGCCATCTGAGTGCTAAGCAGGGTGACAGGCATTAACATTGGGGTCTGACTTTTGCTAGCCTAGACTCCTTACTGGACACATACATGGTGTTTCATTAAGTACTACACAAAAGTTAATCAAGTTTAATAACCTTTTCCTGGGATGTCCCAGGAAACGAGGTAGTAAAATTAAAACAGTTAGATGTCTGCTGAAAAGCAAATATATTTATTATGCACTTTCATATACACAGGGATTTTCGCTTAATATAATACAAGGAATAAAATAAAAATTTTACAATGTGAAATTCATTCAATGTACATTAAAGGCTATTTACAACCCACTCCAGGAGAAACAGTCTATCTGCAAACCAAGTTAACTGAGGAGTTCAGATGGGGAGTATTAAGCATAACAGGCATTTGCATAGCAGAGTAACTGATGAGGGAAAACACCTTTTTATTTTTAAATAAATGGTAATGTTTTCAACACTGATCACAGAGAAGATAAAAATGCATCAATTGTGCCTCTGTATCTCTTAATGCATTTCTCTTCTGAAGGGTTTTTACACATGCATACAGTATTGATATCCGTGTCCGCGAAACAGTCTTTTTCCCTAGCTCTCCCATCAAGAATTTTAGACGTCTTGTGGAGATAACCTTGGAAGGACCAGTGAAATGGGATGAAGAGAAAGAGGATTCATGTTTTATTCAGGTTTTTTTAGGTTATGAGAACTGTTACACTGCCAGAAGAACCGTGCTGAGTCACAGCTATGCAACTCCATTCACCTCCACTTGATTGTACAGATGTGAAAAAGCAGAGCAGAACAGAGCCAACAACAGGGGGAACAGCAACTTTTCTTTGTATGCAAAACCCTCACAAACGATGACATTAAAAAATCACACGCAACAGCAATGTGGAATTACACAGACCTTCTTAGAAAGTAGATGTTTTAAAGCAATTCATGCTCTGTCCCAAAGTGATATTCAAAATCTGTAAGAATTGTCATTCTGAAAACATTTTCAACAGGTCTACTTTCTGCTGATTTGGATATAAGGTTTCCCCAGCAACTGTTTCAAATGTAAATATTCTTCACACAAAAACCATCAGGCTATCTATAAGTTGTGGCCCCTTGTGAAACTGGCCATACTTTTACGTCCTCTGTCCACAAGGTGCAATTAATTACAACACAATAAAATTAAATAAATATAACCCCAATGATAGTCAAGGTCAGTAGAAAAAAGTCGGCATTCAGGGATCCCTTTCTACAGAACAAAACATACATCTAATAACTAAGAAAAGTTGTATTCTTGCACAGTATTGTAAATGTACTATACTTGAGGTTTGGAACAAGTTTGCTGAGAACATTTTGGTACTTTCTCTTTACTGAGCCACTAACCCTCTTAAGGCCATTCTGCCAGACTCCTGTTATGTTTATTTTATAATTGTCCCACGGGGACAAGAAATTCAATACATGAAACATTCAGAATAATCAATATTGCCATGTGTCAACTTTTAACATCTAATTTTACTATATGCTGAATGCCTGACTATAAAACATTCTTTTTATATTTAGTAACAAGCAAATAAGAATGGAGGTGCAAGATATTAAAAAAAAAGGTCTGATGATTGTTAATCATAACAACAAGACACGGAGCCCTTTAGTGCCTCAGAATATGCACTACATACACATCCAGGGGCCATTTAGCAAAGCTTAAGGATAGCCATACATCTAATTAATCCTCTATGAAAAATAACCTCAGCTTTCTATCACCTTATTTGTGGAATGATCAGAATTTGAGTATGAAAAAGATGAAAACCAAGCCTTTAGAAGAAATACTCACATACAAAAATAGGCTTATTTTCTAAAGAGCAAGGCTGTGTAACGGTGAATAGCAGAATATAGCTTGCATTTGTAGGAGAAAATAACCCACTTGTTTCATTTTATCACTCACAGAGCTGTGCAAGTAAGATGTGCACATTCAAAGGAAAAATTCATACTGTTCACTTTCACAACAATGGCCTTGATTTTGCTCTCGTTCATCTAAGCAAAATTCTTCTGCTGCAAGAATGGGGAACCAGCTTTCCATTATCCGTAAATGGACTATCCAGACTGCCGATTAACCACACTCCAGGTACAGAGATACTCACGCTGGCTCTACCTAATCCATCAGAAGCAGTAACCACATTCATACAATTTTGTGCTTTAAAGAGTTATTGTCTCAGGACAGGGCTAACTCAGTCATCTCTGTACTCTACAGACAACGGTATTTCTAACCGTTTGCTCTTCCACTGTACTCTCACTGCATATTCTCTCAGCCTCATTAACATAGTGTCTGTATTTTCCATTAGACATTCTCAATACGGTCCTTTACCTTGGAAAAAAGAAAGAGCTGTTTCTAACGTATAAAGTTATACATGAAAGCAGGATCAGACCTTTTACTTTAGCACCTAAAACATACCCATATTCAGTTACCTCATTACCATAACAATAACAGAGGCTATGTAAGATCAAGTGTCCAAGAGCAAATTTGCCTATTGCTTTCAGTGGTCACAGTCTGCCATCCAGATTTGGTGCTGAAGTACCAGACAGTGGATTTTGCCTCTTAAAAAATCCCAAAGATACTGCAGATGGTTGCAGCCCGACGCCTTTGCTACCACTGAACAGCTATTACACAGACAGAACACACAAGTACAGTATTTATAAAATACTGTTACAAGACTTGTATTTCTGGAGAGAACTTTTTGAAGTACACAGGGAACTGACCATACATTACAACAATGCAAATGTGACAAACTTGTTTGCTTATTTTCTTTAGCCACAGGAAAATAAATACAAAAAGCACTGCCTTTCCATACACAGTTCACTGTGGCACATGCACCTCTACCAAGCATTCTGGAATAGGAAATCAGAATTCCTTGTTCTTTCCATTTTCAGCTGTTATCAGGGAAATACAGCATATATCTTTCTGCAATTAAAAAAAGTGCTCATTCTGTGTATTAAATACAAAGTACACAAAATAAATTTTTGAAGCACAGAGGGTTATACTGAGAAGGCAGCCTGAAAATGTAGGCACATTACAGTAATTAAGGTAACTGTACTGTAGTAATCACATTCTTGAATTTCTAGGTGGACTAAACAAGCATTGTATGCTTTCATCCCAGCCAGCTGATAAATCATTCGGAGCAGAAGCGCTTCTGTTCATAGCATCATGGAATTGGCCTAAAAGTACAAAATAAAAACATTAAGTTTTGAAATACTCTGTAATACGAACAGTGTTATCAGAAAGAGAGCTGTATCATTTCTAATTAAAGCTAAAAGCACACAACAACATACTGGCGATGAAAAGTATTTTCTGCCTAACTCAAATCCCGCGATTGATTCCCTGGGCTCTCTACCATCCAAAACAGCTACAAGGTCCCCACAGCAGGAGACCTTCCCGAATGGAGCTCAGAAGCTGCAGCCAGGGAAGGAAAGCAATTCCTCAGGTGCTCCGGTAGAGTATTTCTGATGTGATTCTCCACAGGTGACTAATTTATTCACTGGTCAGGGAAATTACTGTTTTTGTGCTCGAGACTTGGCAAAAGAGGAGGTAAATTATAGCCTGCACCAAGCAATTCATAATCCACACAAAATTGCTTTAAACTTCCATATTTAAAATAAAGCTATGAAAAACCGTTGGAGAAAAAGGAACCATTAGGTTATCCATCACCTCATAGGCTTAGCCACTTGCATAACCAAGTACTTCACAGAGAAAACCCCTGAATTTTCAAAAAAACCCACTATTTGTTCCAGATAAAGCAAAGCCCAATTTGAGTTTTAGTATTACCTGTGGAATGTTCAAATTTTTTTCACATGCTTTGTTTATACTTTAAAATCAACAAAGATGGAAAATTCATCAAAACTAGTCTTTTGATGACAGGTTAGGTCAAATCAAGACATCCTAGGTCAGAACTATACAATTTATTTACAATAAAGTGTAACACGAAAGCAAGCAATGAACATCAGGCGCAGGTACGTAAGAGTTAGGAAATACAATTCCTAATTATACATTTTAATATGTTTTATGGAGGCAGGAAAAAAATTAAAAACAAATTTAAATCGTGTTTGGACACGATGTAGAACTGTGGGAATCTAAAGTCCTTTTGACTTTTATGAACATTTCGGGCCCGTTCTCTCTCACCTGCTTATTCCTCTCTATGCCTGCTCCTGTTGTCCTGCCTCTCCACTTTCGCCTGCCCCACACCTCATCTGACCCTTTGCTAATATTTGCATTTTAAAAATGTTCAGGCTCTAGCATATAGCTTTTTGAAACACGGTATTGTTTCAAATATTTTAATTTAACCAAAATGCCAACCCCAAGGAAACATCTTAAAGAGTCTTGCACAATATTTGAATACTCTGCAATTCACAAGAGACCTCAGCGATATCTAGAGAGATGCACTCCATTAAAGTGAAATCCATTTGCAGGGAAAAGCCCTGTCTATGTGTTTTTGACAGCCGAAAACGTCCCATTTGTGGATTCTGCACCGTCTGCAATTGTCCTAGAAATCTGCAGGTTTTGATGACTTGCAGCAGAACTGAGTCAGCTAGCAAGAACATTTGTGTTCTAAGGAGCAGCAGTCTGATCTGTCAAAAATACAGCATTCACACAAACAAAAAATGTGTTTTCAAAAATAAGCAAATAAGCAATAAGAGATGTGCCTACATTTCATAAAGATGCTGCTGCTTTGAAATTCAAATAGGAAAATATATTAACACATTCTCAATACCCTAAAAAAGACAAACCTCCTCAGGAAGAGGGAGAAAAAGGCTTCTGTTTTAGCTGACTCACTGACAATTCAGGTCTGAAAAAGCTATGTAAAATTCCTTTTTCAGGTTAAAATTCAGCATGGGAGAGAAAGTGAGAAATCTAAATGAACTCCACTGATTAAGAACTACAGAATGGTCAGAAAATTGGTGCCATAACATAGATTCTAATCTTGCTCTGAGGAATGCCATCTCTTTTACAGTACTGTAACCTTCACAGTAACAGAAATAAAATCAAAGCTTTAGTGTAGCATTTTAACTTTTTAATTTGTAGATAATTATGCTAGAGATTTCACATTTAAAATCCAAATTCACAAAAGTAATGTAACTTACAAGAATCTTCAGAAGCTTCCTGAAAAGCACTTTTGTAAATAATGAAATAATTACTGTATCTGACAGTATCACGTATTAAAATTCCCAGCTGTCCTTATGTTTGAAAAAGAAAATCCGAATTCAATGCTACACGAAACCTGCTGTTTTATTCAGTCACATATCAAGGACAGTGGGGTACGATTTGAGCAATCAGAATTCAACAGAAAATACGACGGTGACCCAATTCCTCTACGGTTGATGCTTTTAAACCACAGCAAAACAAATACTTGGCAGGTTAAGATTTTAACATCCATGTTTTTCATTAAGGAAGCAATTATGATGATAAACACCAGTGAAATGCAATTTTAGCATATTTAAAATGCACATGATGAAATACACGCATTCGCCTCCTTTGTGACTGGACAGGTTACCTTTTACAATGGTGTTTCCTTCTTGTAGTTGAAACTTGGGTCGCTACCTTCAATCTGAAGTTTTAAGGCTTGCTTAAGGCTGAGTTCTGTCTCTGCGGGAGGATAGCCTTCCAGTACTTCCTGATGGCCTCTGTCCTGCACTGTTCGTGGGACAGAAACCCTACCGAGAAAAACCTGATTGCTCTGAAGGTGGTAATTTGGATTCGTCATAATTCCATTTCTCTTCTTCTGTTCTCCACTCTGTTGGTGAATTAGGAACTGTTGCTGCGATCGACCAACTTCTTGCTGAGCTGGCGGGACCAAAATTTTGCACTGCGGCTCTGCCGGCATTGATTTAAGTGGCACACTGGTCCCAGATTTGGCAATAGGTACTCGTTTGTCAAACTGAGTCATTTCATACTCTAACACTTTGGATTGGGAGGAACTACTTTGCTTTATTTTTTTTCCAGCTGACCCAGATTTGCTGGAGTTGTCCGTTTTCCCCCCTTTGTTAGCTTTAGTGGATTTCAAACTAGGTTTTACTTGGCTCCATTCAAATTCACTACTTGGTGAATTATGATTTTGACTTAGGGAATGAGTTGTGGAAGAAGGAGAAACAATAGACTGCCTACTCCTGCTGCGTGGCAGGGAATGCTGCTGTATTTGCTCTGTGAATGACAGGCTGTGGAAACTATCAATGGGCACCGTCTGAGCAGTCGCAGTTGACGATGTGGTGCGCAGAGAAGAATTTTTGGAACTTTTCAGGGAATTATTTGATAAAGATGACTTCTGACGGTCAACTGTAGAATCAGGCGACTCTGAAGGAGAACTGAAGGCATGAGCAGGCCCATTAGATAAGCCACGCATACTAGGCTGCATATCTCCACCAGTACTGCCTGAACTATTTGACTTCATTGTTAGTGACTGCATTTTAGAGGAGACTGACTGTAAGGGTTTTTGCTCCATTGTGTGGACTGGAGATGGAGTGCAACCGTTCAGAGTAGATGCACCATATTTTTCCAGTAATTTAATAATCTGAGAGTGTCCATTTTTAGCTGCAACACGCATAGCAGTGCGCCCGAACTGGTCGGCATGATTTGGATCAGCACCATGCTCCAGTAATATCTGGACAACATCAATGTGCCCTTCTTGGGCTGCAATGCAGAGTCCAGTAGCACCTTGATTACATGTATGGTCAACCAGAGCTCCGTGCTCAATGAGAAGCTGCACTACCTTCACGTGACCTTGCCATGCAGCAGACTGCAAAGCAGATCTCTTCTCGTTATCTGCAGCATTCACATCAGCATGGTATGTTATCAGCACCTGAACCATCTCCAAATGGCCCTGCCAGCAGGAAACATGGAGAGCTGTTCTTCCTTCAGCATCACTTGCTTCTACGTTTGCACCATTTTCTAAAAAGTACTCAGCCATCGTAAGCTGGTTTTCTAATGCTAAGATATAAAGTGTTGGCCGGCCATCAGCATCTTTGTAGTTTACATCTGCTCCGTGACTGAGCAGTAGTTCAACTATATCTCTGTGACCTTCTAAAGCAGCAACCCGAAGGGCATTTCTCCCATCATAGCCTCTCTGATCAATGTTGGATTTATTTTCCAGTAATATCTGCACACAATCATAGTGACCTTCTTGTGCAGCTAATATGAAAGGTATACGTCCATCGTTATCAATTTCATTTGTTCTAGCACCTTGTTCTATAAGAGCTTCACATATCAACCTGTGACCTTCAAAAGCTGCCATATGCAAAGGTGTCCAGCCCGCGTCATCTCTATGATTTTCATCTAGCCCCCTGTCCAGCAGAGTCCGTACTACTTCAACATTGCCTTGTGCAGAGGCTATGCTCAGAACTGTTCTCCCTTCACTATCGATGCTATCAACAGCTGCACCCCAAAATAAGAGAGTATTTACAACTGAAGCGTGGCCCATGGAGGCTGCTGCCAGAAGTGGCGTGCGACCATTGTTGTCTGTGTGATCGACATCAGCTCCTCCTTCTAGAAGTAGATCGACAACATCTACATGTCCTTCATAAGCAGCTACCAGCAGTGGAGTCATGCCATCTTTATCACAGTGGTCAACTTCAGCCCCACGGTCAATCAGAAGACTAACCACTGAGGCATGTCCCTTACTGGCTGGTACGCAAAGCGCAGCGACAGACAGCGCAGTCCTTCCATCCACATCCTCATGGTTTACCTCCGCACCATGATCCAGCAGGTGCTCCACGATCTCTTTATGCCCCATATACGCGGCTGCAATCAAAGCTGTTCTGCCTTCATTATCGGCTTTATTAACTTCAGCACCATGTTGAAGCAGATTCAGCACAATATCTTCATGTCCTCCCCAAGCTGCTGCCCTCAGTGCCGTTCGACTATCAGCATCGGCACAGTCCACTTTGACTCCAGCGTAAAGGAGTGCAGAAACCACCTCTGTGTGCCCACCCCACGCTGCAGATCGCAATGCCGTCCAGCCATCATGATCGGTGTGATTAACGTTAGCCCCACATCCAATCAAGCAATTGACAACCTTGGTATGGCCCTGCCGAGCAGCTAAGGTAAGTGCTGTTTGCCCGTGAGTATCTTCTATCTCTAAATCTGCTCCCCTTGAAACCAGTAAGTTAACGACATCGAGATTGCCGCTGTACGCTGCGTTGGCCAAGAGCGTTCTCCCGTTGGAATCGCACTGGTTTACTGATGCTCCGTTGTCTAACAAGGTGCGAATGGAATCTTCTCTCTCCAGAGCCTGGCGAACAATGCAAGACGTGCGGTCATCTTCACTGTTGACGTGAGCACCAGCTTTTACCAGCAGCTGTAATACTTCTTGTTCCTTAGGAATTAAGGTCGACAGGGAGTCTTTGACAGGTGTGCCATTCCATATCATCCATAAAGCCAGCTCTGACGTTTCTAACTGTAAATTTGAATTAATTAGATGCAATGCAAACTCTTGAGCTTCTAATGGTGTTAAATCCTTTGCTCGGCAAGTGTAACTCATTGCCAGCATTCTGTGTCCCTCTGCTGCATTGCACAAGTATTTCTGCGTACAGTGCTTTACATCTAGCAACCACTCTGCAAAACTGTAGTGAAACAAGATTTTCGTATTTCCAAGTCCATCAATAAGGACTTTTGACAGGACATCCAATTTGCGTTGAAAGTCTTCCATCGTCAATGTCATATTTTTGGTCCACACTGCGTGATACAATTCCGTTGTGGTTAACGGCCTACAGGCTGCAAGAATTACATTAAGAATAGGCTGGACTTTTGCAAATTGTTTTCTCACAAAAAGTCTCTGACAGAGCCAAAGGTACAGGCCATTTAATGTTCCTGGAATATCACGGATCTCTCGTAACATAATAAAATTCTCCACAACTCCATCTAGGACACGTTCCAGATACAAAAAGCAACCGCTGCTTTTGATGTGAAGCTGATTCAGCATTTCTGCAGTTTCTTTTGTGAGATGTTGTCTCAGTGCTTCTTCCTGATCTAAACGATGCAGAATATATTGTTGCACATCTTTCACAATATAAGCCTTTCGCAGATCATCCAGACTTATTTTTCGAAAACCTATTAAAAGGAAAGAAAGTTATTATTCTTTCTGATCTAGTTTCGCTTAACTGAATGTTAAAAAAAATAATATCCAAGACAGACATTTCTGTGTAGGGAACGCCCACAATAATACATTTTGTGTGTACACACAGTGAATGTAAATTAATAATAATAGCAGAGACAACTTTGATAATAGATGCATTTTTATCATCATCTACTGTAAGAAGAAATACATGCTACTAATGAAGAAAATTTTAAAAATCTCTTTGAATCAGGCATTGTGTGTCTACCTTGGACAATACTAAACACCTAAGCAAAACCCACCAGAACTGCAACCAAAATAAGATTATTAAGTATTATTATATTATTAAAGGAATAACCCCTTCTCCAATGTGGTTAACAATGGAATTCCAAATAATTTTCAGCTATTTAGATTAAGACAACTATTATATTAATATAATTATAGAAGAGGTTATTCACACCTGGTGCATATGCATGATGAAATGTACATAAATCACTAACATGATCACCTTAGTTTCTTTTAAAAGCTTTTAAGAGATAGGAGAGAGAGACACTCAAAAACAGTTTTAAATATCTTTACACCTCTGTGCACTGAAAATTACCTACTTTTTTCAAGTAAGGACTGAGTTTTAGATAAATACTCTGGTTCTTTGGTAGGTGACTCATTATATAAGGAAACAGGTTTTCTCATAGGCACATGATCTCATTGTTTTTCCAACCTGTTTACTCTTTAGAGGAAAAAGGGAAATTATTTCATACGTGCATCTGTGTACATCTCCTCCCTACACACATACACATACACCAACATCACCCCCAAGCAAAGAACGCTATTCTTAGCACACAGCACGTGCGGAGAAGTCCCTAGGGCAACCTCAGTGGCCATAAGGCTCTCAAAAATGAGGCGGAATGAAGATATAGTTCTATGGACTACAGGGCTATCTCTGTCATTTAAAACATTTGCTTAGGTAGTGCAAAGTTAAGCATTTGAGACCAACCCTCTTTGATTAATGACACATTGCATTGTTTGAACACTACTTTTCCAAGAAGCTATGGGAAAACCGCAGAGGTCACAGACACAACAGCTTAAACTACTGTGTTTTAGGCCAGAACTGTACCTCGCTTCTCCAGGGACAGGCTGTAATCTCTTCCTCCAGTGCAGCAGATTGCACACATTGCCTTACAGTCAGCTCAGCTAGTCATAAAAAAACCCCAAATTTGCTTTTCAAACTAAAGCAGTTACTAACCTCCAAATTACATTGAAGGAAAGGCAACCATAGAGCAATGCCTTCAATGTCATTTTGGCCCCATCTCCACGGAACAAATAATTTTAAGTGAGGCTCTGAAGAATGTCACTTTCAGATCTATGTTCTTATTGTATTTAAACATTCTGTGGATCAAACTGCTCAGCCTGTGAGCTTGTTCTGACTGAGAATTCAGCCTGATAACAGAGCTGTTTTTTGTTCCCGAGTGTCTTCAGCAA
Source organism: Haliaeetus leucocephalus (assembly GCF_000737465.1). Taxonomy (NCBI): domain Eukaryota; kingdom Metazoa; phylum Chordata; class Aves; order Accipitriformes; family Accipitridae; genus Haliaeetus; species Haliaeetus leucocephalus. The sequence continues at coordinate 8,194,628 of NW_010972920.1, forward strand.
AGGTTCTGAATGTCACATTAAGCTCACTCTGTTAATTGTTTAGTCTCCATGAGCATTGTACAAACACAACAGATTAGAACTGAGAGGCAAACTATGGCAGTGTTACTATAATATTTCTGCTTCCCTTAATTAATTATGGTAGCATTATGAATCTAATGGAACTAAATCAATAGAATACCTAAAACAAAGTCATACTTCTCCCCAAAATAAAATCACTGGATAGGACACTTTTGCACAGTCGCTTCTCAGGCTAAGACTACACTAATAAGGTTGTCTACTGGAAAATTTTTGAATGAGAAGGCCAGGAGGCAGAAAATAATTATTTTGAGGGGACCTTGCTCCATTCCACAGAGGCTTTCATTTTTTGCTCTCAAAAGACACACAGAAACATCTTTACCCACCATAATTTGTCACAACATCAAGTAATCTCCTAACCTGACCTGCAGAATGGCATAATTCATCCATTCACTATCTATTTGATTAAAATAGTCTGCATGTAACTTTGTAAAGCCCTTAATTCTTGCACGTAAGCCAAATAAGAAACTTTGCTGAGTAGGAAGAGACAGTGTCCTGCGATTCTGTAGTTCTCAAGCTTCCACTTCAAGTGAAAGGCTGTTTCTAGGTTACGATCCTTCAGAAGATACAGAAGTGAAAACAGAGGCATTAAAAACAGGGCATTGCTTGGTGCACACATTCACAGTTGTATGCATACACAGAGCTGTAATTAGACATGAGCATCCCTTTGGTTGTCTCATGTGTGCAGGGAACAGCTCTGTTTTGCTCAATTCAGAGCAAATGCAACCACAGCACTCACTCACCTTCTGGTTCTTTGAACCTCTCTGCTTCTCCTAGTACAGATTTGTATGGGGCAGCTGGCTGAATGAGAAGAGGTACAGAGCTCTGCAAACTCCTTCTCAATGTGTTTAGTCATAAATGACTCTGCTTACAACATCCCCAATCTCTCACATTAATCCCATGCCCACATCCTTCCTTCCAATATCTATCTGCATGTGTAAGTTACTTTTAAATTACTCAAGTGTTTTTTCAGTTTTTACAGTAGTTGATTTCATTTCCCCCCAATAAGAAAACCCCTGATTGACTCACATGACAGCAATCCTGAGATTTCAGCTAATGTTCAGTGTTGCCTGACTAATGACTACACTTCACCTCCCTTGACTCCTAGCCTTCACACGAAAACTTGCAGTGTGATAACTGTTTAAGCGTCTCAGTCCCCTCCCTGCATGTATGCTTCAAAAGCAGAAGACTCTTGCTTATCTTGCAACGTTCTTTGAATACCAATTTTCATTTTGCTTCCCAAAATGGGTGGGAAAGTGAACAAAGCCATTTTGGATGTGATAAAAAACCCCCAAGCCCTCCACAAGAAGTAAAAAAAGGAAGGGTTTGTGTGTTTGGGTTTGGGTTTTTTTTCCCTTTAAATGAGGCTGTATCATTACTTTGTTCCGTATCAGGGTTAAAAATATCACCCTAACTCTGTACTTACCTGAGACACACCAAATGTCTAAGCACCTCAGCCAAGCAAATAAATTTCAGAAGACTTCAGAGCAGTGAATATTCCAGAAGTCAGTAATTTAAACAATTTGATTGGCTGTACATTCACAGAAGTTAAAAATTGTTTCTTTTCTTTTGCAGTATTTCCAAATATCCCTTGTTAATGAGATCCTATCTATCGTATCTGAAGACAAGTTTGTATAGTAAGAAGTACGCTACACTCATAGAGATCTTCACACATGCCAGGGATGATACGCTCTTAAAGGGCTGGGATTAACACACTGCCATTGTAACAGACTTTTGAACAGAAATAGGTTGTTAATTTTAACCACTGCACTATGCCATACTATAATAAGCAAATAACTCAAGAAAGGCTTTCTAGATAGAATTCTTTTTTTTTTTTAAAATCTCAAATTCTTGTTGCTAGCTTGAAGGAAGAAAACAAAGCCATGTTTTTTTGCCCAAACATCTATCTAAATGAGGTCATTTTACATTTCCAAACAAAGAACCTGCAAACTTGCTTTTCAACCCTAGCAGATACAATAAGTCACTTTCATGGACAAGAACTACCAAAACATTAAGAGAAAGCTCATTTTGTTTCAGATGCATTCCCATGAACTACTTAAGCTCAGCAAAACAGGAGTGCAGTAGACAGAACTTGCAGTCCCACGACCCTGCTTTTTGCATTGTTAAAATTTTTCTTACAACGCATCACTTTCAACCCAATGGGAGCTCCAATATGGATTTTCCTGATTTATTAAATTCCTGGCAGTTCTGTAAACAAATCAGTTCCAAATGTACTTCTTGGCAAGATCTAGGGTCATTCAAAGGGAAGAAAAAAAAAAGAAAAAAAAGTATCTTGGCTATATAAATACTTTTACAGTACAAAACTTTTCAAATTTTAATAAGAAAAAATAAGCTATTAACTAGAATGTTCCAGTAAATATTTAAAAATATCCTTCTACTTTCATATCTTTAAATACATTTACATAAGTAAATTACAAAAGTTGTAAATACATTTTAATATATTTCATTTAACTGAATTGTTAAGTTTAAAGTAATCTAAATGATTAAAAACTTGGCAATTTTTTGGCATTAATAATTTACACTGCTGATCTAAGCATATATTAAATTAGGTATTTCTATGGCCGTGTACACACACCTGCTCAAAAAGAGTAATGTATCCAGCAGAGCAAAATGCACCTGAAAACTCAAGCTGGACACTTAGCTTTTAGTGCATTTGCAGTACGCTATGCATAACAAATTTCACTGCATCTACCCCAGAAGCTGAGACACTGAGGCTGAAATCTGCTGCTCTCACTGGTCCGTGTCATTGCACAGAAGTTTGTTTAGTTAGATTTACAGGTAACAGACCATTTAAAACAATTTAGTCTTCCCTCTTCAATTACAAAGCAAAGAAGTTCAAAATTCACACTTTTTACTAGGAAATATGAAATTGCCTGAAATTCATGTTTTCAAAGTAGTTATCAGAAGAAAGTGGTAATGAGAACAAAGGAAACACTGATTAAAAGCTCCCAGTTTATTTCCCAAGCCTTCTAAATATTTTCTCTTCCCAAAACCAAACCAAAACAACAAATAAACTTTTTCAAAGCCTTAATATTTTAGAAGTAAATTTTACAACTACAAAAATATATAAAAATTATCTTTTATAGTAAAAAATCCAACTCCCATAAAGACTTTAAAGTAACAGGAAACTACCGAAATAAATTCCAACCTACAATGAAAAATTAGAGGACTACTTAGATTTTCTTTTTTGAAGCAATCTCTCCTGAAGTGGTCTCATGCCATTTATTTTCTGGAATGGCAGCTAATGAGAAAAGGTTCAGGTCCAAATCAGGCAACTGATTTGATTTGGGGATTAAGCAATACGACTACCCGAGTAGCTTCAATTACCAAACAGTATGAGTTTTCTGGGCGCAGAGAAGCTGGCTTGTGACTTTTACCATCTTTCTCTAAAGCTTTCACATTTTTGCTTATTTTTTAATTTTAGGCAAGGCTACAAGAAAAACAACCCTCCACATCTATTCAGACCAGAACCAGCAAATAGCAGAAATACAATAAAGGCTTATGCTCCCAAGATTTCTAATCCAGAAAAAGTTTGGATAAATATCAGCTCTTAATAATATTTGGCTGTCTGGAACTTAATGATAGATAAAAGGAAGAGTGAAAAACGAATGACAGATTGTCTGCTTTTGCCTATGGGTAAGTGGGTGAATGGAGCTTAAGCTGCCTCTGAGACTAAACTGAACCCTTTCATGTCCACTTTTGATTCTTTTTATTGTAGCTTCCAGTATCTTTCCAGTATTTAACAATAGCTTTATGGAAACTATGGCTCCCCGAGATGTGACATCTGCATGGGTTGTACCACACTGGTGCACTCATGCCTCACGCATGGGAAGGAATTCTTTGGATGAAGAATGTCAGTGTTTAATTGAGGGGTATAATCAAGCTAGATGCCACAGGTATTTGATTTATGTGTGTAGCAAAAAAGAAGCAATTAAGTAAATGTCTATTTAAAAAAGCCTCTTTAAACCAATAAATAGAGCATTTGTACATATGCACTTTTGTCTATTTACCTTTATGCTGTTAGTGAGAAGTTATCTGCTTTTCACTCAAACTCACCTAAATAAAATTGCCTGTTTTTAAAATGCCTAAAGTTTTTAAACTAATATGATGGATCTTTAAGAAAGGAATTTAGTTTTGTAAGAACAACTGCTATGCTTTCAAGGTTTAGCCTCATTTTAGAAGCAGCATTTTTATTCGCTAATTAGCTGAAGCACAACAAAAATTAAAATTCTATGTTCTGTGGCACTTTCAGGTTAGAGGGCTTTTTCATTTATTTAGAAATACAAGGAAACTTTTTCTAACATTATAATGCAAAGATTGGAAAGACTGTGTTTAATGTAGCTGCTTGACTGTCCATACTTGCAGCCAGATGACAGCAAATGATGATGTGGGAGATAGTATGGATAGTTATAGGTGCCAGACAAAGAATTGTTAAGTTTAGGGAAAAAGTCCATAAGAGAAACAAACAGGAATGATGTGGCAGTAGGTGACAGTGCACATGCAGGAGAAGGCAGGAGAACATGCATTATCTATTCCCCTCCTTTTTTTCCTCAATTGGCTGGCTTTTGCTCACTGTGGAGGGTGACCGCAGACTCATGCAGGCATCATTTCACATTTGGTTCATATTTTTGAGGTTGTCTCTGCAGCCACAAGAGGCAAACCCCTTTTTTTTTTTTTTTTTAAATTAATGAAAGCTGAGAATCTGAGCAAGGGGAAAAATCTGTAGCACATTGTGCTACTACAGAATCTGGGAATACAGAAGGGCCCAGAACACAAGCTGCAGCAGATGCAGGCACAACTATTCAACTTTCATAAGTAAGTAACCTACAAAAGTGAAGGAACAAATGAGGACCAGAATAAACACCTCTCCTCCTTTTCTCATTCTGAGAGTGGTAGGGATGATGTATTCACCACTGGCAATGGCAAGATGACAGCAGATGAGAAAGACTGGACTCCTTCTTCCACATCATCACTATTTTTGGCTAGGAAGGTGCCTGCAGAACTCTCATCTGTACTGGACACCCAAAAAAGAGCATCATCAGGACCAGGCCGCTGCAGCAATTCTAGTCCCAGTCACTGATAAGACTTTCTGACAAATATGTTTAGCTCTCATTTCAGCAGATATCTGAAAGAAGTTTTCACTGCATTAAAATTTTAAGTGAAAACTCAGAGAAACTGATTGTAAACAAATTAATATTGGTTAATATATATTTAATATCGTACTCTAAATTAGCGGAAAAAGACTACAGATGGGACACATTTTCCTAAAATAATCCTAAAAGGATTCCAATCTATTTTACTAAGTTACAGTGAAACTAATTTTTTTTTTTTGGTTCCAAATTAAAGAAACATATTTGAAGAAAATGTTCAGTGAATATATTATTGTTATGGTTGCAAACATTTATTTGCTGGGAAATTAGAAGTATTAGAAGTTCAGTACAATAGTGTCCCAGAGTGCAGCGCACATTATACACCATTTATTTCTTCAGTCACGAGTGCAAAAAATACTTATTGTTGATCTTGAATTCTGCTTGCTGACCAATTAAATAGCTTTATAAATTGGCTGGCCTAAAAGTAAACATTCAAATATCACAAAGGAGGAGAAGAGTTTGCCCCAGTAGACATGTTAATGATAGTCCATCCTTTTCAGGCTAGAACCAGAAAAGAAATCAACATTATCTCAAGTTTTACAACACAAAGTTGCAATGTATCTGAAGTTAACAGAAGCTTCAGTCATGCTCCTCACATCCTCACTACACCTTGCACAAACTTGAATATTGGTTGTAAACAGGAAAGTCATCTTACAGTGTGTTAAGGGGGCAGCTGTCACATTGGCTGTAATGTCACAATTTTCTTTCATAGTGGATACAACACCACTTCCTCCAAATAGACTCTAAAATTTCTTCCCAATTTGTATCCAATTATTTTGGGATTCATTCCTTCTTTGCTGTACCTTTTACACAGTGAAGATGGGTTTATAATATCACAAGCCAACTTCCTTTATGCTACTCATCAAGTCATTCTCTGTGGAAATGAGAAATTAACTCATTCAAATTAAATTTATTTTAAAGGCATATCCATTAGTTCTGCTGATTTTTCCTGTCAGGAATTCCATCTGGAAACATACTTAGAAGACAACAGCCATTTTTTAGGACTAGTCTGAAACATTATATGATTCAATGGAAAGGAAATAAAACAGCTCTGAAGAAAGTTTTGTCTGTTTTTTTGGCAATGACAACGTATCTAATCAGCCAAGCTTTGACAAAACTATTCCCATATGAATGTCCAAAGGAGCCCTGTGAAGCTACCCTGAAGTTTCCTTTAGTTCTCACATACTCCCAAATACCAATCTTCATGTCTGCCACTGATTAATACAGTACTCCATTCCAAAATGCAATTATCCCATTGACCTTTTGCTACTGTGGAAACGAGCAAGCCTATGGCTCGATGTTCTATAATCACATTTTTGTCCTAATTGTGTCCTTAATACACACAGGCTTTATATATAGGCTTGGAATCCAGTCTAGATATTGCCCTTTATTAAATTTCAGAGAACTTGCAGTAACAATGTCACTGTACTGAAGAAATGTTCTCATGACATAGTAAAACCTGGATGAAGAAACTGTAAAGAATTTTTTTACTGTGCAACCTTTGCCAAAAGTATACTCCAAGAATCCACATCTACATTGCTCCCCTCTCAAGTTCCACCTTCAAAGATTATTCCCCGCTTTCTGAAAATAAGGGGAGAGATTTTAATGGGAGATGAAAAAAAATATCTTTTGAGGTTGTAAGGAAGGGGTGTACGCAGCTGACATACTTATGTACCTACACATCACCTACACTGTTTCAAAGCTCTATAAAACTAGCAAAGCAAGAGGAAAACTCAAAGCAGCCACATTCTTTGCAGATGTACTGCAAAGACATAATTTACGTCTAAAATACTTGGCTGACTTAAGCTTTCTATAGTCCTCAGTAAACTGGAATGTGTGTTTTTTAGAATTACCGTTTTTATGATTGTCATTTTTTAGAACTAAGCATGCATCAGTGCTTTCAGCCATCACCAAGGGTCTTGTAAATACTACGTCCTAGTTACAGACGCAGGTAACAAACACGTCCCGTGCTCTGTACTCACCTGTAAACATTTTTGTAACAGCTTTACTCTGCTTGCGGGCAGAACACAGGAGCAGCAGCCAGGGAGGGAAGAATTCAAAGTGGCCAGCTAAAAGCTCCGCTATCGTTCCAGATAAACTTGTGGAAGTCTGTTCACCCTCGGAAACGTTACAGCCCTCGTCAACCGAATCTACGAGCAGGAAGAGGCTCTGCTGAGGGGGCTTCATTCCCAAGAGAGGGAGCAGAATGCACCTGTAAGGAACACGAAACAAAATCAGGATTTTAAATGCGTTTAACAATACATGGACTATCATACAGTCATTCAAGTTGAAGCTATGATCAACTTCAAACGCAAAGTTGTTTTTTAAACAGTCTAAGGAATTTTTTAAAGTAGTTAGCACAGAAAATACTGAGGTAGACTGAACCAACAGAGACAGTCTGAACAGTCAGTGATGTAAATCTTGCTTAGGCAATATTTCTTTTTAATGAATTTATAACAATACTTTAAAACAATATAATGTTGTTCAAGGCTGATTAGAAGACTTGGAAGAATGTTGCTTCACTAAGAAGGAAGCTACTTGGCCTTAAGTTTAAGGACTTCATTACTGCTGACTCTGTCAAAGCTGTTATTATTGCTTATCAGAAACTAATAGTGAACACTAGTTGGTCGTGAAACAAAAATCTAAATAAAAGCCACATGAAATATCAAAGCTCAAAGAGTTCAAGTCTGAATGGATAACAGTTTTACAAAGGACAGAATTTCTGCCATACCTTCACAAATGAAATGCAAACTAATTTAGCAGCAGACTGAGGCATTTGGTAGTGACTTTGATGTATTAGTTTTATTTATATTGAAGTTGCCAAGTTCCTATTACTGGAAAAGGATTATCTGTATCGTCAGGATGCTATCATCTGTACCAATGCATCTGACTGTGCAGCTAAAAATCTCAAATTTGCATGTATTGCTGCCACCCTTAAGGATACTCCTTAAAAATATATCTAACTCTGCACTTACATGTATCTTTAAATAGCTACTACAAAACCGTCGTGTCTCTCCATTATTTCCACGATATGCTGTTTTTTGGGAAACTTCATAATGATTTAGGCCCGTAAGTTTCACTGACTAAATCCTTTAAATACATTTGGCAAGTCAACTTTGACTTTATAGTAAAAAAGATTCAGAAAATGAAACAAGGTGAGAAAAATACATATCTAACAGTTTACTCTCTTTTGTAGATTTGTTATTTGCACGTGTCCAGAAGGCATGCACATCAGAAGTATTTTTTGTTTTACTCAAGACCATAATAATCTTTTCTCATTTGTTTTACTGAACGAGTCTATCTTCAGAAGACTTTGGTCAACATATTATTACCTACCAAGCATTCAAACTGGAATATAGGCAAATCTTGCCTGTTAACAGAAGAGCGCAGCCCACTTCAGAAATTATTTGTAAGCCCTGTTAGTGGAAGGTTTGTTATTTTCTGGTTTTCTGACTGAGAAAAATGCAAAATGGAAAGAGAGTGGTGCACCTTTCACGTCCGACAGTAACAGTAGAATCTAGCAGAGCAGACTAGGTCATCTATTACACTTGGAGAGACTTCCCCAGAGGTATAAAAAGGAAGTACAAAATACTTGTGTTCTGAAAGTATTCAGTATTAGATAGATTTTAAACCCCTGTCACCCCCCCCCCCCCCTTTTTTTTTCAGGTGCACAAGACTACTGAGAATTCTTCGGTACTTCCACAGCCAGTTACTCTTTCAGAAGATGCCTGAGGTACAACTAAAATCACTGTTCACTAAGCTGGGAAGTTAAGCAGCTACCAATTTACAGAACAGGAAATTAAAGTAACCATAAGGTTAAAATTACTTTCCTAAGTGATGCCAATCCCACAATGAAAGGAGGCAGATGGAAATGACCACATTTTCCACCCCTTCCCCCACCAGAACGCTGCCTTGCCCCCTCAGCTATTTATGTCAAGGCTTTTTCCCTGCAACATTTCTCTTTCTATCAAAACCAATTTTCTTTTCACACAGTTCTCTATATGAAATTACTTTTTGAGTATGAATGTTACTATGAGATATGAGGAAATGGTAATGGTATCTTAAATTAAAATCTCACTTAAAATCTGCGTGACCCTAACAAAATGCCTACAAAATATCTTACGAGCATCCGACAATGTTCTTGGGTCAGTATTTACCTGTTGGGAATACCACCAAGAAAAGCTAACCGTCAAGTCCGGGAAAGAGTCGCAAATCATGCTGCTAAATTCCTGCAGCATGTAGCAGTTGGCTGTAGTAGGTCAAATCAAAGGGTTCACCCTGCCTCCAAACAGGGTTGAAAGCAGATGTCTAAGAAATAATGTAAGCACTAGGAAAGCACTAAACCACATTTTTCCAGAACTCTCAGGGACTGCAGCAAACAGGGCTTCCAGGGACTTTCTGAACCAGAGATTGAGTCTTTGCATTTAACATCCCTTAACTGACCACGCTTCCACAGATTCGTCCAAGTCTTCTGTGAACCAATTTAAGCCTCCGGCATCCACGACATCCTGCAGCAAGGCCTTCTGCAGGTTAGTTACACACTGCACGAAAAAGCCCTTCCTTTCATAGTTTAAAATCCAAAATGTCCTTGTTTCATTTGATACCCTTCAGCATCTGTACTGGAAGGGAGGGTGAGCAATTATGTCATATTCACCTTCTCCATGCCATTTGTCATCTTCTGACTTGTACCACAGTCTCTCTGAGCCATTTCTTTCCAGGCAGAAGAGTCCTAGCATAGTGATGGTGCTTCATAAAAAGCTATTCCACTGACCTTTGTCCCCCTATGCTCTGCTTTCTTCCCCTTCACGATGCTTGTATTTCTGAACCTTAACATAACTTAAATTCCACTAGGAAAAATATACGCACGCATACATATATATACATGCATATAAGAAATGAGGCACAATGACTTCTCCCAGCTTACAGCAATATTATTAAAGTGTGGCATTGACAAGATATTGATAAGGCTTTCTCTTAAAGTGCGCTTAGAAACTATTTGATAAGCTTCTGTTCTTCCTAGATGTTTTATATCTCTTTAGCTCAGAGTAGATGCCAAGTAACATAATAGTGAAACTTTTCAGAGATGCTAAGTGCTGTGCTAACTTGCCAGAAGTCACGTCATGTTTACCTCCATAATGTGACTGAGTAATTCCACTCCCCTCCAATTTCTTGCTTGCATAGGAAAATTACATAAAGCAACACGGAATTAACAATGTCATAAAGTACTTCCATAAATGGTGATTCACCTACAGATTGTTGTAACAGATTGCTTAATTTGCAGAGTGCCTCTCAAAAGATTAGCTGATTTTCTTTACCTTCTAAAAGGATAACAGCTTTATCTTTATAACTTTTATACTCAATACAGATATAAAAGTGGTTATCATTACAGAAAATTTCTGAAATAGAAATCATGATTTAAAACAACAAAATTAATTGGTCAGTAAAAATACAAAATCTCTAGAGAAAACAGCACAATTAGGTATTTTAAACGATGGAATTCATTTTAATGGCAATGTAATGTAATGACTTATTTATATAGAGCAAAGGTGTTTCACATGCTCTCTAGCAAATAAGGAGTCCTCAGAACAATGAGCCATCCCACAGAATTCTTCAGGATTGCTACTGAGTTGACTGAACCCATGCAAACATGATTTTCCACATATGGAAGGAATATATACAGACTGTGCTGAAGTTCTGCTTATGATTATCCTTGAGATTTTTAGATTGGATCCACAAAAATACCAAGACACAACAGAACAAAGTAGAAAGATAGCGGCGTTGTCCACAAAGGCTGAAAAGAGAGTCACAGTGGAATGCACATACTTGCTAAAAAACAACAAAAAAAAGAAAAAGGCAAACACACACATGCCAAATAACAATTAATGAGCGGTTCTAGCAAAAGAAGTTATAAATCCTAGCTTCTTATGAATGTGTTTCTCATATTGGACTGTCTCCGGTGAATAGGAAATTCAGTTATGTCCCCACTTAAATCGTTTGATGCCTGTTACAGCGTGAACATAGCTTATACCTAAAAGGGTTCCCTTTTCTCTATCCAGCTGCTTGCATTTGCTACTGACAAACACACAGAACAAGTGTATAAAACTTAAGCCAGAAGCAGCAATGAAAAAAAGAAAAAAACAACCCCAACATGCCCACCCGCCCCCCATTTGTTAAAGTCCAAGTGCTGCTACTTTTAGCAAAACCTGAAATACTTCAAATATCATGATTTGGAAATCTGCTTAACTACTGCTACAGCTCTTAAGTTTCTTTTTCAATATCAGTATGACAATTCTTCAACAAACTGCCCTTTGAGCCACCTTTTCACCAACAGGTTATAATTTAACACGTGTACTTCAGTTACAGACACTGATGCCAAGAAGAATCATCCCAGTGGTCTACACTGGGAATTTACAAACTCTGCTCTTTTCAAAGAAAGTTTGTAAAAAAGCAGACAAGCTAATTATCCAACACATAGCTTTCTTTGCTCTCTCCTCCTGCTTTTTTGTAAATGCTTCTACACCAGATTCCTTGTGCAAATTCACCAGCTATTTGTCATATTCCCAATCCCTGCATATTAAATTAGCCTTTCCCCCCTCCACTTCCGTCCTTAATTACTGAGGGGTTAACTCTTCCTCCCCATTTTAAAGTATTTGATGCCTCCAAACATTTTTATTCAGAGGAAATAATCTCTGTAAGCTACAGCTAGGGAGCCAGCTTCAGGATTAATTCTGAAAGTGGGCATGCACCCGTAGCTCTTGCAAAGGTGGAGTGCAAAACTGATTTTGCCCAGCAGAACACACTCTTTTCTACACCAGGCCAGTGCTATCGAACAGGTCCGGGATACACTTCTGCCCACACACAAATTACATCAGGCTGGCTGGCAGGAAAGGACCCGTATTACCCCCAAGCACGCAAGCAGCAACTACTTTTCAACTAGCAGCTAGCTTATGCTCAGACTTTGCATATGTTGTTCTCTTCTCCCCCTCTGTCTGCTTGAGTTTTTCTTACGTATCAAGAGAACACCACGGTGCTCTGTGCTTGTTCTGGTTTGGACCACGTGCAATGTTATCACTCGGAATGTGGCTGGATTCGCTGTTCAGGTTGTATTTTTTACTGTTGCATTTTGTCAGGTTGGAAAGAACAGCGGTGCCGCAAGTTAAAAAACACCACTACAGGACATTGAGCACAAGAAAAGTAAGGCAAACATCCCAAATGGATTTTTAAAAACGGTGCTAAGTGTTCTGAGTGATGTTTACTGCTGTCAGGTAAGGTTGCCCTTATGCTCTACTTCAGCTCATCTGCCCCTCTGTCTTTGGGAGTTCTGAAATGTTAGGAAGTTGGCATTCTCCTGCTTGAGTTCACCAGCACCTCCCTGCTGAGATCCCTGCAGAACGTCTTCTTTCCTAAAGACTACCTGCATTTCAAAAAGGAAAGCAATATTCATTGCCAGTGAGAAAGTTCATATGTCATATTTACAGTCAAGTTAATATCAATGCCACTATTCTGAGTCACAAGAAACTGTAGTAGGCCATCACATGGAATAACAGAAAATAGCCGCAAACTCTGTGAGGATTGTAAATCCTTGGAATTGAAGTAATTCCTTGAGGATTGTAAACATATGCTGAAAAAAAATGTATTCGTAATACCTTGGATGAATAGGTTTGGCAATTACTAGCAACATGGTGGAACTGACCAACTGACACCAGCAATGAAGGTTACATCGAGTTTTACCTGAATTTATTATTCTATTGGCAAATACTTGCCATAGAACTTTATAAAACATTCACCTTACATGCGAGGGACAATGCAGTGCCATCCTCTGGATGAGATCTGAATGCCTCGTAGAGTTTACAAGGAAATTGCTCATTTGCACATTTGATCTAAAGAATTATTGAAGATTAAAGTAATGGAGAAATATGACTATATATTGGATGGATATCTTTGTGTGTATATATATATTTATACATAAAGAGTTTAACGATACCTAGTGTATAACAAAATAGACAATTCTTCAAACACTAGTCTCAACCTTCAGAAAACCGAACAAGCATCTTCCTTCTTATGGGTGGTCTACAACATGATATATCCAGTTTACCACGTAATTTTTAAGACACTCATTTCCATTTATGTTTGTATCAGAAAATACAGAAAATTAAGTACATAGTGAAACTGTAAATAAGCCAACTATATTTACATAATGTTGTAGTAATTTTTGCCAGCAACATACGAAGTAGTGGGATTTTTGCCTAAAAATCACACACAGAGACCTAACCAGAGAATCCTAACCAGTAAGTGGAAACCTGATGCTGCCTCTGCCAGCTCTGAATCAGGTATAGCAGAAGCTCCATCTTCCCCAGCCCACTGCTGAGGACATGCAGGGAAGGAGAAGGCTCTCCACGGCAGCTAAGAGCTGGAGGTGCTGCATGACAGCAAAAAGGGAAGGAATTATGGTATACGGACATTACGGAGGGGAGCCCAGGCCATTGCAAGGTACCTTAAGGGCACTAATCTATCTACAATGGGGTTTTTACTACTTCCACTGCTAATGGGAAAAACGTAAAAGATTTAAAATGTATAAGAATAGAAAACAAAATGCAAAACTCCACAATTTTTAATCATGTGTACTTAAAAAATTCTCACAAGTGACAGCAAATACCCCACCTTGCTCTCCACTGCCTCATAAGCTTACAGACACATGTTTATTTGTATATTATAATAATCCAGGGGCTGGTTGGCAGAATATAATCCGTTAAGGATGTGCCCCCCCAGTTTCCAATTTGCATTTAGAAGAATGAAGCCAGTGAAGACAAAGCTGTTAAAGACTGTCAGAAGCTGCAGTGAAGACAGACATATGCCAGTAGCTGAATTTTTCTGTTTTCCAAACTGCATATGGGGCATAGGTCACAATAAAAGAAGAAAAGGTAAACTTCACTTCTAATAAAATTGACAATTCCTGCTGCTCAGCTGATGAAATATTACCCTCTTTCCGAGAAGACTTTCAGCAGCTGTATTCACACAGAAACAAAAACCAGAGCATCTTTACAAGTTACTTGCAGTACTGTTGTTAGGTTAGTGAGTTTTACTTTGTCCTATGACAAGACATTTATGCCTTACAGATGACTGACAGTAAACAGTTTATTTACCTGCCTCGTAATGCATTCTGGCTAATGATTAAAAGGGAAATTCTAATGGTCAAGTCCAACAGCTGCTTTCTGTACAATCACCCCAATTCTTGGCACTATCTACATGCGTAATACAGGCCTTTTCTTCTTACTAATTGCCCAGCTGCTCATACTGGTAATAACATCCTGAAAAATGTACACACAGGACCATTAACAATGGAAATATTTGAGAAATACAAGGGCTGTGAAGCATATAACACTTCTACACTTAAAAAGTTGCAAAATAAAACATATGGCTAAGTATGGTGAAAGTGAACTGACCCAGTTTGATGTGCGCACACCTGTGTACATACTGATGGATTTCATCAGGTTATTGAGGTATCTGTTCTGTAATTTTTCAGCATGATAAAGTGTACTGCAACTGATTATGACTTTCTGACAAAGTGCAATACTGGAATTATACACACTCATGGACTACAGTATAATATAGATTATTGTTTCTAGTAAATTATTTATTTACAGGCTGCACAGAAAGACAAACTGGCTCTAGCAGTTCTACCCAGCTATGGTTAGTCTTATGAAGGAAGAGGCAGAAAGCAGAAAAGAAAAAAAACCCTGAGAATCACCTGTTTTGAAAGCTCTGGGTACAGTACATGGATGCAAATCCAGGCTCTGGTCTTTTCAGAAGCAGTGAATTAGAAACAGCAGGCAAGTCTTGTGCAATTGAGTACCTGATTTTGCAATGTCTTGTAGCAACCTGAATTTTATCTCTAACTGTAAAGCAGACTTGCAGTCCCAACAAGGAGAGCACAAAAGCTAGCTCTAGGGCATCAGCCCAGACAAAAATAGAGTTTTATCTTAGAACCAGCGCCATCGGTCACACATAAACAGTACATGCTGGACCCCTGTGTATTGATTAGAGACCTCCTACTGTCTCATACAAATATATGGGTGATTTTTGTCTCTAAAGCATTGCCAGTGGATCTACCGGTAGATTTACTTGAAATCTCAGAAAATAGAAACCTTAATAGCAAATATTTGGTGTAATAGTTGGACTGCCTAGAACAGTTTGCAAACAACTCAGCTATTAAAAAGGACAGACAACTGTAGCTGAAAACCATTCACACCTGCTACCACGAGCAGGTTGACACCCTCTATATTTTTAAATGGAATATATTTGCCATATGTGCTAACATATACAATATGTTCTAAACTATTCAGAGTCTGACATACAAAAATCTGAGTCCCTACCAAAGGCAAAGAGGAGGAGAGTACAGGAAACAACGCAAACATTTTCCTGAACACGTAATATAAAATAGTAATTTATTCCACACAAACTCTCACAGTTTTGTTTTTTAGTGATTGAGAGGTCATCTAGTCCACTTCCCTGCCTACAGCTGCATCAGCTCTACATCTGTCATGCCTGAGAGATACTAGTCTAGGCATTCCTAAAGACTTCCACTGATCAATACTCTGTCTCCCCAAGCAATCTATTCCAGTGCTTCAATATTCTTGTAATTGGGAAGTTTTCCCCTTTGTCTAACCTTAACCTGTTTTCCTGCAATTTAAACCTTGTACTTCTTGCCCTATTACTTGTGTCCCATGGATAACAGAAGGGTCATTACAAGGGAGCCAGCAGTATCCAAAATTTGTAACCATTTCCCTCTACTCAGTCAGCCAGCCCATTAAGGAACCCACTGAAAAGAGACAGACGCAGGACAGACCTCTATGAAATCCAGCATGATGTGCTGTGTCAGTTTGAAAATGAACTGCTGATAATTACTCTCCAAGTACAGTTACTCAACTCTTTTTGCACGTAGCCAAATATAGTACTAACTTGCACATAGCCTGTTTGCACGAGTCTCATGTAAGCATCAGAGCCTTCCTGGAGTCAAAATGACATACCCCTTATCCACAAGTACTATTGCTCTGTCTCTTACAAAAAGAGGTTAGATTAGATCTGTCAAAACCAAACCATGTTATCCTGTGTTAGCTGTTTTTCAACTCTTTGTTATCTTCCAGCTGCTTGCAAATAGTTTGTCTGATTATTTGTTCTGGCATTTTTTATTTCAATTGACACGCTTCTAATTCCCCAATGCCTTTTTGTCCCTTTTTAAAGCAAGGCACTAAATATACATCTTTTTCTTTCAAGTCTGAATTTTCAGCCATCCTGATAAAGATAACCTGTCCTTTGAAGATAATCCGTAACAGTTAATAGGCTGAACAGTTTGAAAATATCTCACCTATCCTATGCTGTTTTCTGGTTGTTTTTTTTCTGTTGTTTTGTGTTTGTTGTTTTTTTTTTCTTTTGGTCCAGGCTATTTTTTCTGTATTCTTACTTCTTTGTTGCTAGTTTTAATTATGTTAGCTGACTGCAAAAGCACTGTTTTTAAGAAAGGGCAATATACACAATCATTGAGAATTTTGGCTTTCCCAGTGCTATCAGTTTTTCCTCCCCAGTGAACAGCAGACCAATACTGGGTGGATATTGTCTTCCTTCTGCTAACGTATGTATGGAATTATTTCTTATTACCAAACAAAACGCACCTTGCAGGAAACATGAACAATGCACCTTGAACTTTCAGTTTTGCCCTCATTTTCACATTACTCTTTTACTTTCATATTCAGTAGTCAATCTCCTTTCTGCAGTGTTCCTTCTAATGTTTAACACATGAATGATGAGGAGCTCAGTTTCACTAAACTGGACATCTAACATACTGCTTTGAGACTTCAGTGTTCTTTCCAGCTAATTCCTTTCTCTCATTATACTTTGTGAGATCTCACCCACAAATTATCTGAGGTCACCAACATCTCCAAGTCCACTGCTCTTAGTTTGTCCTTCTTTCCCCTCCTCTTCTAAACATCATGCATTTAAGATCATTTCATAGGCACTGTCTCCAAAAGTTGCCTTTCATTTGCTCAGCTAGTTCTTTCCAATCTGATTGAAGCAAATTTATGTCCTCCCACTAGCTATTTTCTCCTCTTTGACATTAGAAATATGGTCACTGACAGACTCCTGCTTATATCATGCTTTCTCAGCTGATGTTCATCTCCTACTTGTTTTGTTATTCAAATTTTTCAACTATGTAGACATTATCGTCCAAATTCTTTGCCTTGGATAATTCCATTTGATATCTTAAAGAAGCTTAGCTTACTTGATCTTGCTGGTTTGGTAGGGTTAAACATTTGAATTTTAGGAAAGACATGGTTTAGAATGGTGTGAATCTCTCTAAGTTACTGACAACTACTATACCTTGCCAAAGCAGGTAAACTTTTAGATACACAAGATGGTCTAATAGGTTGGTAGGCAGTTTTATTTACAGTCCATAGAAGATAACACTTTTACCAACAAACCTTGAAGTAGATATCACGCATATAAAACTATCACCACATGTAGTGTCTATCTCCTATTCTTACAACTTTATTCTACAACTACAAACAAGCATACGACATACAAAACAATCCCTGAACCAGCTACTTCTTTTTAAACATACCAGTTATACAAGTTCTCCTGACAGATCTCAGAACATTTAAATCAGTCTTGACTGTGTACTAATATTTCCAGTTCTGCTTGTTCACCCCATACCTTTTTTCCATTAGTATAAAGACACCTAAGGCATTTGATTACTAAGCCACTTATCATCCTCTTTGTCCATCCCATGACCCTAAATGAATAAACCTATTTCCTCTGCTCCTCCAGCCCCAGTTTTTGAGCTGTTGTCCAAGTTGCTGTTATTTATATTTACTCCTGGGATTTGTTATCCACCAGCTGTTTTTTAAAAGCTCTCTTTTATTAGTGTCAAAAATCACTGCTTTTCTTTGTATTAAGCATCAATTAAATTCTCATTGTTTGTTTCCACAATTCAATCTCTTTCTTAAAAAAAAAAACCAAACAAAAAAGAAAAAAAAAAGGTTAGGGGCGTCAAAGAACATAGGGTTTACATCAAATGCAGGAGATGAAAGCATCAAATCAGACTCAATGAAAACTATTATTAGTTGAAATGAGAGAATTACCTATACTGAACCTTATTTTCTGTACCTGTAAAATTAGGATAATAACTTACTTTGTAAATATTCAGAAGTCTGTGGTTGAAATGCAACATGTAGGAGTGGGGTACCACAATAAGAAAACTAACAAGTTTATATATGCAACAGAAGGTATTAAAATTACAAAGTTAGTTTTAAATCATTTATGAAACCAAAGTGAAATGTATAGTCTTTTCAGCTTTCCTTATTAATTACCTGGTTTCTTGGCCATATAAGAATTAATAATTGTTTGTTAAACAAAAATGTATCTTCTTCTATGAGCAGTGTTATTTGAACACATTAGTATACAACTGAATTGAAATTCTTATAGCTTTACAGGCATTTGAATTTGCTGGTATTATTCTACGTTTTGGAGATAGACAAAATCCATTTCCTTCTTCTGTCTCAATTTATGCAGAGCATGAACACAACTGAAGAAACAGATATTGCCTTCCACATACACAATTGTATTTGTTGACATGAGAGAAATGCTAGCCACAGAAAAGAAACAAAAAAAACCCCCAGATGAGACAGGTAGAAAACTGCACGGAATACATTCAATTGTGTGGGTTTTGTCAGGCTACATTCTAGTTTACTGTTCAGCCAGCCCTACGTTCTATTATTCCATGACTGTGTAACAAAAGACCATAGCATAATGCACATGATACAATACAGTCACCGTTATTACTGCAGTTCAGTCCGACAATCCCCAAATTAATTAGATTTTTCCTATGCATTTGATTCCAGAAGAAAAAAAAAAACCCAAACCATTACTGATTGGGAAGCACAAAGAAGAGGTGCTGCAGTGGGTATTTCAGCAATGAGCTGTTTCTTCAGAACAGGGAGTTCTTGAATTGCCTGCCTGGAACAACCAGGATGAACAACAATATACATTTTGAAATCTTGATCATTCCCTAATCAAGTTGCTCTATACCTGCCTTTCTCATTTTTTGCACATCATCATAAAGCACCCCACATGTCAACTGTTGAACTGATTGCAGGATTATACTGTTCAACCCCATTTTCAGAAAATCCTCTGCACAAATACCAGATGAAAAGCTGTTAAGATTTTACCTTACTAGTCAAGCACTTAAGACAGCTTTCCTTCTATGTTTGCATTACCACATATCTTTTTCCATCTTATTTTCTCAAGTGAAAGGGACTATCTCAACCTTTAATTGCACTGTCTTAGTTGAAGAGGCAACAGATGGAGCAGCTTTCATGTGTCCCATTCAAAATTACTCTCCCATACTCCCCAAAGTAGAATACACAGCATATGTTTCTTGTGCATCACTCTGGGTCCATATTAGTTATCTTGTGGTTTGGTTTAGGGGTTTTTTTCCTCCCCCAGCCCCAAGCAGATATAGTTTCTCTTAATACGACTATAAATCTCGTATTGATCCTTTCTGTACCTTCTCTGTAATTTACTTTAAAAAACATTGTTAGGTTAGCACCATGTGAACCTGATTCTATTATCTTACAGCAGTGATGCATTTAGCTTTGGAATTGATTCTATATCTTTATATTTAGTAAGATCTATTTTTAGCCTTAACTACAATAGAACAAGTGACAGAAACTATATTCTCCTCCTCCCCCCACCGCCCCGCAACAATTTATACACAACATGTTTACTGTGGATGGCAACTTTATCATCATTTAAAATAGATGGGGATGCTAAGGAAAAAAGTATACCTGAAGTCATAAAAATCGAACTTAACGTGAATGTGCAGTACCTGCTACAAATCATCTGGGGAAAAAAAAATATTGTTTTTTCTTCACTTTTTAAGACAAAGTAAGCGGAACAAAGCTGAAGCAAAGGAAGTCACAACACTCTCCAATACAAAATAAGGCAACTGAAAGCAAACTGATGTGTACAATTGTCAATGGAATGCAGTAAAAGTTTGGAAAGTTTACCAAAGTTTCTAGAGTGGTCAAACTAATGTGTGTTGGTACCACTGCCATCACGTACACCAGTGCAACAGCGCGGCAACCTAACAGAAGAGTGCGTAACGTTCTTCTTACTTAAAACTCTTTGTGTTGTTGACTACTTAAGTTTCCATCTGTTAGAGAAGGCAGAGTTGATATTCTGCTAATTAGGGTAATCTAAAATCATACAGGACACAATTTCTCTTATTGTGGATCAGCTGCACTTTACCTACAAATAGAGCTTTTTACCAATGTCCTGTTGAACTCCACAAAAGTGTAGAAAAAGGATAGACAGCTTCATGATCGTATCATGCTCACCATCACTGCAGGAGAGCTAATGTAGTTAAACCAAGATTGGTTAATTAAGTCCTTTAAGATGGAAATCATGCTGTAATACCATTCTTAACAGTTTTTCCTCATGAAGTTCATTCATATCTGCCCATTAGCATCATCTCTATACTGCTGGTATTTTCCTTAACCAACCTAGAGCTTCTGAACAGTTTTCTGCCTCTTCCAGGAGAACTCCACGATTCTTCAAATAACCTTAAATAAGATGCTGCCATCCCCCCTTCCTCTTAATCTCTTTCGTCTACTAAGATATCATGGATCTTTAGCACACAAGCTTGCATCAGTGCAGCCAGATACTCATCTGCCCTTCTTAACACACACAACAGTATACCAACTCTTATTAGTATGTGACAAAGGAAAAAGGATAAAGAAGATGACATCATTGATGGGCCGCAGACCGAAAGTCCACTCATGTATGATCCTTTATTCCCATTCTTCCTCCCACTCCTGTCAATTTAAACAACAGCATCCAAAACCAAGCCAAGAAGTTTGATAGCCTTCTATCAACAGCAAAGGCTTTTTGGTCCTTGCTTTATGTGAAGCTATCTGCAAACATGCAACATAGAGAGGACTTCAGTTGCAACTGTTTTGCTCCTTTCACTTCATCAGCTATGTAAATTTCCCCATTTGCCTTCTTTTCGTGATATCATTTTCAGTTCTTTCATGCTATCCCATCACATTTTGATGTCATCAAGTGTACCCAGAACATACCCACCTACAGTCTTTGCAGCACCTCCTCTGCAATACCTTTGAACACCTATATACAATTCAACCCTTATTTCAGCATAATTATTTTTAAGGTTTTTTTCATCACACTTGCCTTTTTTCCTAATTATTTCTCTTTGAGCAGTAGTTCTTCAATCGTGAAGTGTTTCTGCATTAACTATTCAAAACATTCCTGCTCCTAGACAAAGTTAAATTTCTCACCATTCCCAGTGTATTGTACACATCATCACGCAGAAGAAACTGAAACCTCTTCAATACATTGCTTCACTAACACTTTCAGGAGGCGATATTTCAATACTATCTTTTCCCAGTATATTAGACACACTAAGTCCTTTCTACTTCACAATCCGCCAAATCCTTTTCATTTTTTTCATTAAAAAGGAAGAAAAGAAAAGAAACTTAAACCCTTGCACAAGCTATGAACATGTGCATAGAAAACTGGAGGGAAGGGAAATAATTAACAAGTGAGAATTGCTATGAAGGTCCATCTAACTAAACAGCTTACAGGAAAACCTGTAAGGTTTAAGACTGAGCCACACAGATTAAAGGCAAAATGTTAATGCCTATACAAGTAGAAGACAAAAAGGTCTATGTAAGTTGTCATTATTAAAATGCCTTGGGGAAACTTTCTTATGGTAATTTAAACTGAAAAGGTTAAAACCTTAAATGGTATTATGTTCAGTCTGTATGCAGTGCTTCCATACAATGAAAGAAGAACATACAACTTGCTCTTGCAGCAACACTAACTGTTGCTATGTGACCCGTTAACTCCAGAGATTTAAGGGAAAAGCCTCAAGAGAAACATGCCACAAAGTACTTAAGCTTCAGGCAATGCTCAACTTTCTAATAGTCTAGAGAGCGCCGGAACACAGCGTTTTCTATGAAACCTGGGGTCAGTTAAAAGTCTAAAGCAGCAGTTACACATTACATGTACATACTAAGAATCAGAAGCTCCATCAGAGCGAAGATGCTCTCACAAGAGCGAGTTTATGAAAAACCAGTTTACCTTCTGCAACTTCACTTTCACTGAGCTGGAAATACAAGCTGAGTTGGCAGATTCTGTTTAACCTCTTGCGCATGCTCTTACAAAAATAGTTTCTCATCTCACCCATGAACAGGTATGATTTTCAGCTGGTGTCCTGCCTCTATCATTTTTGACTATAAAATAAATCATGTTACTGAACAATTAAAATAGACAAATGTTGTGTTTACAATAAGTCCCTATAATATACAGGAGAAGTATGTAAATACTTCTAAATTAACAGACTCATACCACACAAAAGTCAGCACAGAAACTGTACTCATAATTACTTGAACTGTTCTAACTAGTAAGCTACATTGAAGACAAGTAGCATTTTACCACACATTTAGCATTAATACACTGTAGTTATTCACATCTTCACAGTACACCACCACCCAGGAGACGGTATTGAGGTTCAGTGCAATAAATTTTTTTTGTACTGTTCCTTACTTCTTTCATACAGACTGTCTTGTTCACCATTTTTCTTCATTAGATCTCAAAAGATCTTTTGATCTTGCAGATATCAGCTTACATGTAGCTGCTTCCTATAAAGAGTTGTAAAAGCCTTTGTGCCGTGAAATCTGTCTGCTATTTTTAATATTTTATGTCTCTCGCTACACAATCACTAAGCGTAGGCCTCCACAGTATGATGATCCATCTACCAGGGAGCTAAAGACTGTAAAACTGTCCAGTCTTTCTGATGAAATCCATAGGAGTCAACTTTTTAGAATTAAAAAGTACCTCAGCCACTTGATGTTGAAGGTACATATTTTTGACACAGATTTCCTTCACCAGAAATGAGATACTAAAATCAAATTGTAATTATGCCATTATGATTGAGTACATAGTACTGTCAGTGATAAAGGGAGGCATGTGCTCCTTATGTTTTGGCATGACTATGTTTGACAGTCTTAAGTTTTTCAAAAAGCAGAGACACTTAAATCCTTTCATGAATCTAGCCTTAAATCACACAGAATTGACAGCTTGTCATTCCAACACTGAACTTCTCTGGAATCACAGACTGAGACTAGAAACAGGCAGAAGACTACATGGGAGAGACCACCGAGAACCTCGCTTGCTAGAGCACCGCTTGCACTTGTCCTTTGGCATGCTGTAGGTGCCGAGATGTTGAACCACCACTGATGCACCACAGAATTCTACAAAAAGGTACCTCCCACAAAACAACCTGCTTTTAACTGAAATCAGCTTGCTTTTAACTGAAAATAGTTACGGCTCCTACTATAAGCAGAATTCAATCTTGTACCAGATCAAGCTCCTCTGGGCTAGGATCCAACTCCCTTCAGGATTCTAGTCAAGCATAAGTGAAAGACGTAGGAATGGACAAAATTATGGGAAAGGACAGAAGTAGAATGTTGCATATTTACACATCTAAGATGTTGCTCAGAAAAATTCCCTTTGGATACAGAAACCTTTATTCAGCTAAGGGATTTTTTTAATGTCACATTCTTAGGTGTGATCTCTGAGGAAAGACTAACAAGTTGGAATTATTTAATTTAAAGATGAGATGAAAGAGAATAAAGCAGTATGCAAATATGTAAAAGGCTGTCCCAAAAAGGAAAGAAAGAATCTATTCTCCATGTCTCTGGAGAACACCAGAAGTAGTAACAAGCTTAGATTATAGCAAGAAAAAAAACCCTCAGGTTAGACATATGGAAATTTTTTTCTGATAAGAATTGTGAAGCATAAGAGCAGATGAAGCAAGCATCTCTCAGAAACAGACTTGGTTTCTTCTGCCTGGGGAAGGAGATGGTTGGTGGACTTGATTTTCTGAGGTCCCCTTCCAACCTTCTCTCTCAAGGTCGAAATCAGTCACTTGCACATTTGAGCTTTACATGTGGTAAATGAATAAACACACTGGAAGTTTAACAACTTTCTTCTTTAAAGGGTCTCGTAAATTAATTCATTACACATTCAGATCTTTCTTCACATGAAACAGGATACAGTTAGTCCTTGGCTTTGTTTCTACCATTTATAGCTCTACGAAATTAGAGAGTCTGACAAGATCTGTGTTCACACCCTCCTTGTAACCGTTGCAAAACTACAGCTACCAAGATTGTACTGAAGCTGCAGAAGCAGAGGGAAAGGCTGTGTAGCAGCCCTTTCCAGAAGAAAGGAGAAGAACAGAGAAAAAGATGTAGATCACTTCCAGACAGTCTTTAAGACTTGGCTGAGAAAAGTCAAGGCATTTCTTTTCTATGAAAAGATTAATACTGAATTACTAATGTCTTACAGAATAAGTTGATAGAAATCCCAGCAGCTTTTCAGTTTCCAGTAGCCCAAGCTCAGGCATCTATAACCGTCTCCAATGTGCTGCCTCTCAATGTATCTTTTATTTCAATACCTCCTAAGCTCATGGTAAAACCAGACTTTTACTAAATGCATGTCATTTAAAAAAATAAATATAAAAGCAAGAGAAAAGTAGCTCAAATATCACGTGCTACCACCTCACCCCCTCCTGAGCAAAATTAATACTGCTTATTTTCACAGCAGTCACAGAACTTTGGGTGCTGCCAACAGCAGCAGAAGCATGTACTGTCATTAATGAACTAGCAAGGAAAGCTCAAAGTTTGTAAGGTAAAGTATCAAAGACTAACCCCATGAAAGAAAGGATACTCTAATCTCTGATCTCAGCCATTAAAGTGGATCTGAAACTTCGTTAGCTAAAGACAATGCAAAAGTAAACAGTTAAGGGGGGGGGGGGGGGGGGGAAAAAAAAAAGGGAAGAACTAAAGAGGCCTTCAACTTCTCAGATTTACCCCAAAACCCACTTACTTTTTTTTAATTAAGAATAAGCTTCTCCAAAACAGTCAAAAGCTCACCAATGAATTGTTCAAGAAAGCTTACACAATTCATGATAATTTTAATTATATTACTGGCTTCAAAGTTCGTACAAGGACCTCTAAAAAGAACAGCTTCTTCACACTTCATCTGTTATTGCATACAACTCAATTTCTAAACCTGTTCCTTCATCTATGCTAAATAAATGGCAGGAAAAATGGCATTTCAGTACTGCAGATTTAAAGTCCCTGGACAACAGTCACAGAAGATTTGCTGAACAACCTGCTGTTTCCTACTTTGTCAGACAAATAATCTAGAACTTGAAATAAAACATGTTTCCCCTTATCATTTAGATAAGGGGAGAAGCACTCTCAATCACCTGCAATTTGCAACTTTCTGATGATACACCACTCTTGAGGGAAAGAGGGAAGAAAAAAGAAAAAATAAATTAGTAGCATGGAAAGCCAATACAGGTGAAGGGCCGGGGGGGAGGAAATGCTTGTTAGCATTGGTTGACAATCCCAGTTTTTTTAGTCTGAATTCTGCTGTTTATGACATTTCCATCTGCCAAACACAAAACACCAGAGGCTTGATCCTTTGGAGTTCTCCTCCAAAGAGGTAAAAGTAACTTCACCTAGATAACAGCTATTGTCACAAGATTTGTTGTACTTTAATGCTGTCCAAGGGAATGACTCATACAAGAAGGCTTTCAATTTTAATCAACATAAACCCCTGCTTCAAACTTGTAGTCAGCATAAAACCTTACATGACCCCTCACATTTTTTACAATCATGTCTGCAGATATTTGCATATTCTAGAAAACTGCTTTATTTTTTGTACCACTTAGCATTATTGGTCATGTTCCATTACAATGCAATTCTGTTGTGCATGCAGACACATAGGAACTGTACCACCGATACTTAGCGCAGCTTCACAGAGCACTAGGGTATGGAGAAACTGCAACATCCAACAATTCTTTATTGCTCTTATTTTAAAGTTTTGGTGTGGATGCCTCTTGTCACCTGTCCAGCTTAGTTAACTCTCTGGGGTTTCCCTTTTCAAATATGAGTAGCAGAGATCAGGAGTTCGAAATAGAAGAAAAGCTGTGATTGTCTGGGAACCTGCAAAAGGAACCATGACACTGAATTTAGCACCAGCGTGCATAGAAAAAGAAATAAATCTGGTGTCCTTTCTGAAAAAAGAATACTTTTAAGTTCCGGGGCATAGTTTCCACTACATTAATTTTTGGTAAAGAAGATGTAACATCAGCCTGAGAAAACTTCTGTGAAATTCTCATACAATGACAGATTTGTTCAGCAGCTTTTTTTTTTTCTTTCTTTCTTTTAAATTGTTCTTTTCTTGGGTCCCTACCAATGACGGACAGCTACTTGCATGGGAATGCAATTTCAGCAATGCAAATAAGTGGAAATCTGAATTCATAGCTTCATTCTTCCCCCAGTACAAATCTCTTTGACCGGACCATCTTACATTAAAGTAATTGTATTAGAAATACTTTAGTAATGAAGTTTTAGGACACTTTGCAAGTGAAAAAAAAACCACTTGAACATCGTTGACCCAAATTCAATATGTGAGAAGTAAGTATGTGAAAAGTCTCACAAGATTTGAAGTTTCTTGAAAAGACATGCAGAAGACAGCAAGAAACTTCATCTGTGAGTGATAGCAAAGCAGCAATATCTTCACCAACCTGCTGGGAGATGTGGAAATTCACCATTTTTTTGGATTAATTTCAGCAATTTATTAATTTCAGCAATCCACCCAAGCAAAATTCAAATTTTGCTTTAAGTTTTACTAGACCAATGCATACTAAAGGTGAGTTTAGTACAAGCTTAAAAACATTATGTTACTTAACAGACACATTCTATCTCTAAATTCTCTGAAACTGACTCAGGACCCTGGTCATGGATGTCTTTCAGACTCAGCGCAATGGCTGCAAAAGAAATCAACTCTGCAGGGTAAACTAGGTCTACGCTTCCAGTAATGTCCACTTTTTGGGATGTGAATTAACCAAGCTCTGCCTTCTACCACTTAACTGCAGCACAACACGTAGGAATTATGTTCCTTCCCCTACTGTCTGAAGGTGTTTAATGTCATCTCCTTTGTCTCAAGAATGTAAACCAGGATCATAAGGGTGTATGTCTTTTTACAGCCTCGTCTGCACAAATTTCAGCATTATCCATGGTTTATACCAGAGTTCCTCTATGTCCTCATGGCCTTGGATAACTGATAGCTGCCTGTTTTCCTATCAATCACTGGAAGTATAAACTTGCTGCAGCGAAACCAAAATCAACCCCCATTCACAACCCTAGAGATAGTATTGCAAAATCTGGGTTATTCTGATTTTTACTTTTCTATTTACACAAGGAAGAACAGACCTTCTCAATTAAATTCTTTCCGTTTAACACATCATTTCTTCTTACTTTTGGAGTCTGTAACACTCTTTGCCATTTCCTTTATACTTTCTGCTTCACTTTCACCTAAAATTCGCATGTGAGGCTTCAGCATTCTCCCTTATGTTTAAGCCTGCTTTCTGCTCCCGTACTGCATGCCGAGAAGAAAAGTGCCTCAGAAGCTGTGCTGTAAGTAGCAGTTCTTTCTCTCAGCTGTCAGTGCAGCAGCAAATGCTTGTTAAATACATTTGTGTAGATCAGCCCTTCCAGCTCTTCAAATCTGCAAGATCTGCCCCTGGAAGAATTTTTAGGGCACGTTAAGATTATAAATACCTAAGAAATTTCTTAAGAGAAGACATTCAAAGAGGAGGAGAAAAGTCTTAACTCTCTGGGTCATCACTTGCACGTTTATCACTATGACCATCAGGGTTGCTGAAAAGCTATTTAAAAAACATTCTTCAGAAAAAGATTCACTATTTTAACTAATGAACTTTATATTGTTTATAGACTGGCACATTACAAAGCATTAGAAAGTTTTTATTTCTTACTATTTCTAGGACAATTAGCACAAAAATAGAATGGTGTAATCTTGTTTAGCACTTATGAAGAGAAGTCTTTCCATTTTAGGCCATGAATACATAGTTGGGTCTGCAGCAGCTGTGCAAAGCAGAGCAAAAATTTGACAGTGCCTTTAAAGCAAGATCTTTCACCTCTCCTACTGAATAAATTAAAAAAAGGTAAAAAAAAAAATAAATCAATGGAGCATTGAGACGAGAGCTTTATGCTGTTTCAGTGCCTTTACACAATGCGAAAGGCAATCAGCTGTTAAGTCTTCCTAGACCTCATTTCACATTACAACAACTTTCACTTAACAGTAAGCCTATATAACACACTGGACCAGAATACTGAAGGGCTCAGTGATAAATCTTAGAAACCATGAAAAATACTAATTTAGATTTTTGTTAAACATTTCTTGCACGCTGTATATATTAACAAAAGTTCAATTAACAAATGATTGAGATATCTGATGGTGGGAAGGGGGTCGCCAAGTCCCTCTTGTTCGCGGACAGTGATTGTATCATACAGGCAGCAGAACAAGCTCACAGTACTGCTGTCAACAAGCATCTCCTGGTCCCCCGCCACAGTGCTGAAAACTTATATTCCCAGCACAGCACCTTGTCTCTAACGCCTCATCTCCCTCAAATCTGCAATATGAGAATGAAGACTATCTACCACAGCTGCTTTTGAGAGCAGGAGATCAGGGTAGGTGGGCAGCAAGGGAATACATGAAGGACAAAAAACCCCACCAAACCCAACTCCTTGACTGAAGCTGTTGTACTACCACATAAGTATTTTTAGTGTAATAATAAGAGTTCACAATCACTGCTGCAAAATTTGAGAAGGGAAAGACTAGTACCAGATGTTGTGTCACATTTTATTTTTCCAGTACAAAACCAAGAACCCTGTATATTGACCTAAATGCTCAAACAGCCCACCATTGAACCCAGTGTTCATAAAAAGCAGTCTTATGGAAGAAGCTGAGTCTGACTCACAAGTATCTTTTATATTTCTATATCGCATTTTTGTCTAAAGACATTCACCTAATCCCTGTTCTTTGGAGTAAGGCAATCATGTTTAGGAGGAAGGATTCCAGCTCTTAGAGCTAAATGAGTAAGATTTCCTTGTAATACTTTCAAGCATAAACAGGCTCTTACTCAACAGATTAATCCACTTGCATGATTTTAAAAGTCTGCCTAAAGCTAGATAGCCAGTCTGCTATTCCATTTATAGACACTTAATTTCACCCAGTTTTTAGTCATTAGAAATTGAGAGGGCTTAATACTTCTGAAATTAGGACCTTAACAGCCCCTAGAAGTTGCACCTTCACTTCGCAACGAACAAAAAAACCCCACAGTTAGTCTTGGTTTAGACTATTTGTTGTAAGACACTACACTGAGAACAATGTAGACATGCATCCTGTTTATTCAGCGGGCAAGGACATAACAGCCATCAGAACTGGAAGGCTCTTTTACACAACCGTAACAGTATAAGCAAGCACTACAAGCACTACAGTTCAACCTCAGTACTTGTTTACCCAGTCTTAGTAGTTGGGGGGGACCAGGGGGGGAACAAAAACCAACCAAAAACAAACAGGAATTTTTTTTTATACTGGAAACATCATCCAATATACCCTTCAGTACCACAAAAACTTATGTCACTACACAAAGCTTAAGAACTTCAGTTGAACTAATATTCCAGGGAAGTTTTATACTGGCAACACAATCAACTGAAGCTCTCCTGCCAGAGACAAGCCTTATCCTTTCTGAATTTTCTTTCATTTGTGACTCAAAGGAATAAAGACCGATAGACACGTGCTTGTGAAGGCTGTGCTTAAGAGAGCACATTGTTCTAAGTGATCTATAGATATACACTCTTACACACACATCAGTATCCTTACAGAAACAAAATTCTGAGTGACATGCTGAAGAGACTGGTTTGTTATGGAATACTAAGTAAAAAAAATAAATATTTTCATTCAACTTAGATAGCTGACAAACCTTCTAAAGGGGCAGGGTGAGCCCGCCTGACAAATTTCTGATCCACTCAGTGCTTTGGAGTACGTATTTTTTAAGTAGCAATAAAGATTTGACATAATCTTTGCATATTGTGAGAGGTAACATAAGGAGTTAATTGACATTTTCCTACCACGTATTTTTAGACAAACATAAAACCGATGTGTTGGATCAGACCCAGAGATCCATTAGTCCAGTTTCCTGTTAGACAGAGCATGATACTGGAAGCTTTTGCGACGGTCCTTTAAGGTCTGTTTCAGGTCTATGAAGGACAACTGCCCTACCTTTATGGCACACGAAGGCCGCTGACTAGGTATCTTCCACTCTGAAGTCAATTACTTTAAAGTCTTTCCAAAACACTGGTTACAACTGAGGGTATTAATATACAAACGTAAATAAATTCACTATAAATAATAACTTTTTTTTTTTAAAAAGTAAATATTTATTTATGTCAACTATAAGGACAAACTTAGATTTTTTCCATGGTAGGTCTGCAAGCTCTGACAGAGATAACAAGGCATGAGACAAACATGTTTAAGCCATCTGCACCATAGACTCTTTGGAAGGAAGACCTAAACAGAAGCTAGCATTTTTTTTTATTTATTTGGGCTTTATTTTTGGTAGGGTTTTTTTGTTTTTACCTTTTAAATGCTTCAGCAGGGTTCCTCTCACATTCCCCGGGTTGCAAGAGACTTTGAATAGCAGGATCTCTTAGTTTGTCCTCATATCCCTGGATCAGTCCACTGCGGCAGATTTGTGTAACTAAACCTCTGATAAACCCTCCAACACACAGCGTGTCAGAGTCTTGGGCCCGGCAGAAATGGAAGGCTAGAGCCTGACGATGTAAGCCTCTTTGCAGGTTTGCAGGTGAGCTTGGCCACAGTAACTCAGTACAGAGGGCCGTCTTCCCACTACCGGGCCCTCCTACCAACAATACACCCCAGGCAGCTCCTTTCCCAGAGACAACACCGGTATTATTCCCAGAATTCGCTACAAGGGATGGTTTGTTGGCAGCACTACTGCTGCAGTTAGCTTTCTCCTGGAGGCAGTGCTGAAGCTTGTGGAAAACCCACTCCCTACAGTAAAACTGCTTTCCCTGCAGCAAGCTGGTTTGAGCCATTTTATAAAGCTTCTTCTGTTGGATTTGTCATAAGCAGCAGTACACCTTCAACATCTCAGGGTAGGCAGATACACATTCATCTTGCACAGAAAAAATCTTCTGCACAGAACTTGACAGAGGTTACGGTAATCAGTTAACCTTTCTTGTGAAACTTAACAGCCTCTTCTCAGGACGGGCGTCACTCCATTTGTATGCTTTATTATGATTAGCATAACATAATCACAGTTCAGCTGACATCGTGAAGCGGTGTCTGATACCAACGCTCAACAATACTTCTCCTATGGCTCAAAAGTTCATACAGCTCCATGGCTGCATCTGTAGTTTATGCGGTTGTGTGTGTTCCCAGTATACAGGGGAGACAATACATCTGGAAAAACTGATGGAAAGCCAACTTTTCAGTGTATACTAAATGCCTTTCAACTCTAGGCATTAATCTCTCTGGATATACATCCAGAAAAAGCTGTCCATAATAAAATGTTCCTTCTGGGAATTTTATAGAGAAAGTGATTTTTCTTCAGAGTACTACATACATACCACAAACGTGGCTAAGCACCACTTACTAATAAACAGTCAGTTTGGACAGCGAGCTTTGCGGACTTCATACATCTGGGCAAGCGTCTGAGAAGTGCTTTGCATTACGGTTTCTTATGCAGTACAGACGACAGAAAAAACCCCCACGTTTACAGCTTCTTATTTCAATACATTCGTAAGTGTCTTCTTCAGGAACTCGGATTCTTACTGAACCTGTTCTCAGGTATCTTAATCGCAAGATGTCAGAAGAGACAACATCTTCCCCTAGAGCTCTGAAATAAAGAAGACAGCACTTTTAACCCTACACGCAAGTCATAATTCAGTCAATCGCAAATGCAGACAACAAAGAGTAAAGTCGAGGGCTCTTATTCTCTATTTTTGCTCATACTGTTAAATCGCATTATCTAAAAAGCTGTTTTAAAGAAATCTGGCGTTACAAGGTACGATTAGCCACATATTTAAAAAAAAAACATAACAAAAAACAATAAACGGATATGACAGTGTCCTCAAAACCACAGGAGCAGCAAGTCTTGCATTCTCTCCCGAGAAGAACCGAATATACCCCTTCATCTCAGAAACATTCTTCCTAACTAGGCTTCATCACCGAATTCTCTCCGAATTTTTCTACTGCCGGCTACGGGTCGCGGGGGTATTTCTTTTTTTTTTTTTGAAGTTTATTTTACAGGGGAGAGCTGCCGACGGCTCTTTGCACACTTCTTTGTTCACCACTCGCCGGCAGCAGGGCGCCCGGCAGACTGCGGGGTCACGGTTTAACACCCCCCCCCCCACCGCCGGCACCCCTCAC
>NW_010972920.1:8228060-8382949 GCF_000737465.1 Haliaeetus leucocephalus
GGCGGCGAGTTGCCGCCCGTGCATCTGGGGCGAAGTAGTCCGAGGCGGAGGGAGACGGGCGGCGCGCCGCCGCCAACCGCGCGCCGGCCCTTTCACCGCCCCGGGCTTTGTCCCGGCTTCGGCGGGCGGCCCGTTTCTCCTCAGAGCCGGCGGCGGAGGGATCCTCCCGGCGCGGCCCTGCAGGGGGCGGCAGCGCGGCTTCCCTCAGGCGGGGGCCGCGGGGACGGGCAGCACCGGCCGACGCCGGGGAGGCGAGGGGGGGAGCCGAGAGCCGTGCCAGCGGGCCGGCCCCGGCCCCAGAGCAGCAAAACCTGAAAGAAAAAAGGTTCTGGGTTGGGGAAAAAAAAAAAAAAAAAACCCAGCCCCGGGACGCCCCGCTTCTGCTCCCGACTCTGGTGCGGAAACGGCGTGCGCGGGCCCTCTAACGCAAGACCCGATTTTCTGCTTTTTTTAACCAAGCGAGGGCCAGGCAGCTCCCCCCCTCCCTTGCACAGAAGCAAAAATTCATTTTTTCCAAGGCCGCCGAGAGAGAGCACCGGGGCTTTGCTACAGCCGGGGCCCGGTCCCAGACAGAGGGACGGGGAGCAGCCTGCACCCTTGTCTTAAACCACGTTAATATAGCGACCTTCGAGCTTTACACTTCGTGGATCCCTACAAACTTATTGGAAATGTGGACCTGAATCTGGAAAAAAATAGGGTAGAACGTGCTCTGGACACCTTTAGGAGGCCCCTCAGAAGCCCCCTCCACCCATGAGAAAGGGAGAGCTGGCCTTTATTTTGGCTGTGCAATAGCAAGCGATGAAAGGATTTTCATTAAAATTTGCTCCCCTTGGAGCTGACTGCGTTATTTATGATAAGGCACTTTTCTATTAACTGTTGGATCAAAGTCTTTAATGATTACTAAATAGTGCCTTTGTTTTAGCATGGCTCTGTATGGCTTCATAGACCAGGTAATTAAAGTATTGTGGAGCACACACTGAATATATCCATATGATACAACAGAGTGAATTAGGGCCCTTCAAGGAGCATCCCAAGATTCTTTGTAGGAGCAACATGAAAAAATTTCATAAATTCAGTTGGTATACTGAAGAGCTTAGAAAAAACAAGTCTGCCCGCTTCTGAAAACCAGTAGAACAAGTTTGAAGAACCTTTGGAAGCAGTGAATTACAAATTTGCAAAGCAATTGGGAGTGGAGGAGAAACAGAAATAAGATTAGTAGTAAGACAAAGTTGTGTGGTGGTTTTGTTTTGTGTTTTTTTTTCTTTTTTTTTTAAGCTTTCTTACTTGGTTGGTTTTGTCTTAACCATGCACTTTAGGCAAATAGTCTTCTCTAGGTTTCCCCACCACCCAGCTGCACTGCCCTTCGGTTTTGAAACGTTGTGGAAACTCAAGACTTCCAAAACTGACACTAATACAAGTTCCAAGAGACTTTGAACAGTAAAAATATTTTCTTTTTTTCTTCTTTTAACAGTAAAGGAATAGGGATAGATAACATTTGAAGTGACAGAATTGCTGAGCTGGCTAGAAACAAAATAGAGGTTGACAGAGAGAAAGAAATTGTAAAAAAAACCCCACAAGAAATAATTGCAGATTCGACACCTCAATAGACAGATCTTAGGCACAAACATTAGACTGATAGATGATGCAGGAGGGGAAAAAAAAAAAAAAAAAAAAGAAGTTGGACAATGATGAGACCCAGGGGAAAGTGCAGCTTCTGCTTTTCTGATGGCCAAGACACAAATGAAAACCCAATTTACATAAAAAGGTGCTGTCAGATTTCACTACATCAGATACAAATATACTGCAGCAGGAGGAATTATAGCATGGTTTGCTAAAATCAGAGATATTTAAATATAATCACAATGGAGTACTAGATAATAATTGTAAAAATACCTTTCCGTGCTAATACATATATCCTACAACCAAACAGGTGACAATAATTTGATTTTAGCATGGGACAGAGGACACAAAATAACTACCCCCACAAAACTAACTTGTGGGTGCTGCATCTGAGCAAAGCTTCCCTTCAGGATATCACTTCCACAGCTGATGTGAGGAGTATTAAGTATTTGTGGGAATGACAAGGGGAAGAAGGAGAGGGGAAGGGAGGGGGTAATAGAAGTAGGAAAAAAAAAAAAAGCAGCAGGCCTACAACATAATTATACCCTTATCACTAGTAGGATTTTTAGTCTTTAGTTCCAAAGGCAAAATATTGCAAGATCCAAAGTACGACCTGGACACTTCTTTCCAAAAGGATGTATGTACAACCTAAAGATGAAGGTTGGTAGCGGCCTTGCATTGACCCCATTGAATTACTATTAGGAAGCAAAAGCATATAGACACTTTCAATGATAAATCCTTTCTAAAAAAAAAAACCCAAACAAACTAAAAAAGTTCAAAGGGTTAAAAAAATGAGATTGTCATGAAGGAAGAGGCATAGCCGCTTAGCTGGGATCTTTCATCTGTACACAGAAAACTAAGACCCTGAAGCCAACCTTCAAAAGCAAGGAAGGCATTTTGTTATCAAGTTTATTTGCATAGTACCTCCTGTATATAACATGACAGCTTAGATGACATCATCCTGGTGAATTATTATAGCTAAGAGTCAGATATTACTGATACAATTGTGCAGTGGTGTAGTTAATGAGACAGTATCGGGATAAGAACCAAACCTTATTCTGTGGTTTTGTATAACTTAGTTTGACATAGATAGCAAACCAACCATGATATAAGTGGATGCAACCTTGCAGGCTACAAGACTGACAGATAAGACCCAAGAGAGACACAAAGAAGAACCTTGCAGGCTACAAGGCTAGCAGATAAGACCTAAGAGAGACACATAGAAGATGAAACAGGTCAAAATTTCCTGTCTGAAAAAAACCCCACTCTTCTTCCATCTTCAGTGGTCTGAAGCTGTAGTAACTTTCCTGCTTAACTTGAGCCATGTTGCAGCACCGGGTTTTAAAGTATGAGACGTTTGTGTCATGCATGGCTTTAGGTACAGTTTTATACTTACTTAAATACTAGTTAAGGCTAAGAAAAAGAAAAAATTTTTTGTAAAAAGATTGCACAAGATGTTGTAACATTATGAAGTCTGCACCAACACTGAAAAACCTGAGGGGGTGGGTTAAACAAAAATCTATTATGCTTTCTAAATGATTTGCCACATCTTTTTCAGAGCGTTCGAAAAGACTATTATGTGTTTTCCAATTATTTTAACGCTTTCAATATGATGTTATTTGGATATGACAGTAGTCAACCCTGATGGGCAAGACAACATAATTGATTACAATGAGAAAGGCAGCACAAGGCTGATGATAGAGTCATCAAAATCTGAGCCATCATGTGCATATGTAGACTTTTGTTTGCTTTTTTATGTAGTTTGGAGTGCTATTACTAGTTTGTCTCTTTTCTGTTTTGTGCATGAGTCGGTCCCGTGGTCTGGGTGCACACATGTTCCAGCCAGTCTGGGGCCAGCTCTGCATGCAAAGGGAGCAGAGCTGCAAATCCTTGCAAGCTTGTAACGTCTTTGGTAAAGCTTTCGGTAGGCAGTGATTCACATCCAAAAATAAATGTTTTGCAAGGGTGGGCCTGAGGCGGTATTATCTACTTAAACACATAGCAGTCATCTTAACTACTTTTCTAACTTTAAGTTACTGATTTTCATGCATAATTATGTATTAATTCAGATACTTTCATTCTCTGACAGGTAAAATTAGTGAAGTTGATGGTAAATAAAGATAGTGTAGACTTAGTGTAACATAAGAACATTAACGTAAAAATTTTATAATATCCCAAGGAAATAGTGGAAGTCTTATCACATGAAATATTTAGGCAAAGGCATTTCTCCAATACTGATGTTTCAGGTCTCAGTCCCAAAATCTGTGCAGGGTGAGACGCACCTTCATCTTGGGCCTCTCAGTACCACGTAAGATGCCTCCACCAAAGCATCTGGAAGTCCTGTACATGGGCAGCCGGTGTTCAGCCTGACATCCACTGCAATGTTTGTGGGTCCCTTTCAGCAGGGCTGCTGCTCCAGTGGTTGGTTCTCAGCCTGGGGAGATGCCTGGGGTGCTTTGTCCCACACACAGAGCTCTGCACCTGTCCTGATTGAACTTCACGAGGTTGCTGCTGGTCCGGTTTTGAAATTCAGCAAGCTCCCTCTAGACTGAAGCTTGCTGTTTGCTATGCCAGTGACTTCTCCTGTGTAGCGTAATGCCCTCCACAAGTTGCACTCTGTGTCATCATCCAGACTGGCAATGAATGTGCTGGAAAACATCAGCCCCCGGTATCAGTCCTGGAGCCCCCCCGCTAGTTGCTATTCTCTGAACCAAGCCGTGCAGCCAGTTTCCAACCCACCTGATCATCGGTTCCTCCAGGCCATAACTCCTCAGCTCCTAAATGAGAATGCTACAGCGGACATCAAAAGCCTTGCTAGGGTCTGGTTAGATCACATTCACTGTTTGCTGATCACCCACAGAGTCAGTCATAGTCGTGACTAGTTTGTCACATATTTGGGAATGGACTCCAAGAGGATGTACTTCATGAGCTCCTCAGAAATTGATGATGAGGCTGACCATCTAGCTCCCTGCATCCTCCTTCTTGCCTTTTTCAAAGAGGAACATAATGTTGGGGTTGTTTTTTTCTAGTTATCAGGGACTTCCCCTCATCTTTGTGATTTTCAATAGATGAAGGCAATAGTGTTCTTTTACATAAGAACATAGCTAGGAAGTATAATAGTTCCTTTCAGCTCCTTCCTCAAGCCTTCCTCATTACCCAGTAATTTGGGTAGGAGTACTATCTATCCCATCTATTGAAACTGGATCTCTGTGAACAAAGGACACAAGAATGATTGAGCTGAAGCAAAATTAAACAAAAGATCCTGGATGGGCTAATGTGGCTGCTGGAACACTTGGCCAGGAGAGGAGGGAGCTGTATTCTTATTCCCCCTGAAAAGGAAATTGTTCCCATTTCCAGGCTGAGAGCATTAATTTCTAGGTCATTACAGAACTGCCACCACAACATATTCTAGTTTCACTTTGGTAGAAAAATGGCTACTGTGCTTTGGGTTAGAAAAGGCAGTTATCTGCTCCTTGATAAACAAGGGCCAGGATCTGCACCCTCTTTCAAATAACAGCATCTGTCCTGTAGCCACAGAAAAGGGAAGGGAGGAGGTTTGCATCCACGTATCCTCATCCCATGTGCAAATACGTATGTGCATCGAATACCCCAGCAATGGTGGATGGTCATTCTGTAGCTTAAAAATGGAATCGAGACAAACTCAAAAGACCTGCTGCCCACGCCTGGAAAAGATTGTGGGTGGGAGAAGGCAGGCAGGGAGAGGCACCCATACTGCCTGGCTTAAGGCACTTACCAGCTGGCAGCTCACCCTTCTCTGCAGCACAGGAGCAAAGAGGCAGGGCAGGTAGGCCTACCCAAGCTGGAGTATCAGCAAGAAGCAATACATCAAAGTACAGCCCAGCTGAGCTGCCAAAACCAGAGCAAAACACAGCAGCAGTATTGCAGATACCATAATTATATAAATGCCTGGTAGCTTGGTTATCTTTTGTATCACGTGTAGTTATAACTGTGATTATATCTACTACTATGTGATACTATCATCCTAGTAGCACAATTGCTCATCACTGTTATGCCGTCAAGAAAAACGCTTCCCCAGATGGCTATTCAAAACAGGAGCCTGGTTTAAGTGCTCTGAATTGCTTCTGGAGTAGCCTTTCTCCTCCTCTCTTGACAGGAGAACACCATCCTCCCAATGTAGGCACCAGGATTGCACACTAAATTTAGCCAATAGGCTAGGAGACACATTTATGCCTCTTGGGCAAAACCGTAGGTATTGACTTTCAAGATTTGCTGCAGCATCTTTTTTTGAAATATATATATACACACACAAACATGCGTCTGCACAGAACTAGGAAGAGATGAATCTTCTATTTAATAATTGATACTCAACCTCTGATACTTATTGGGCGTGGTTTTAGCTGGGTGTGTGGAAAATGCATTGCAATCTTTAGGCAGCTGAACAACAACAACAAAAAATCCCAAACTACTGCTTTTAGCATCTAAGAAATGCATGCTGATGTAGTGGTCTGGAGTGCTATGGTCTGTCCAGCCTGTGTCATTCTAACCTTGAATGTTGCTGTGTATACGGAACATGAATATACTTCAGCTTCCTCCTACCTTGAACTAACATGTTACCCAATATTTGTGCAATATGAATTACGGTATAACACTACCATTCCATTTAATAACAGTTGACAATGCACAGGGCCAGTCAAAATTAATAGTAAAGTGTAATATTCTGAGAAACAGGTGCTGCGGTTGATAACTAGTTCTGTTGAATAAAAACATGTGAGGAACTGGGAAGAATTTAAGTGTCATTAAATGATGGCTTGAAAACACCTATGGAGTGGAAGGAAGAAAATCCGCAGCAGTAAGCCATAAGAGAAAACTAAATCAAGGAGGTGACTTTTTATGTGAGTTGGACCAGAAATCTATTCAGTATCATTCTCAGACCGGGTATGAAAAAGATAATTAGTTGCCTAAGAATATAATAGTCATATGAATAATCAGAATTACTACAATAACAGACAACTTTATGCTGGCTCCAGGTATTGTATAAGCTTAGTGAAATCTAAAAAAATACTTGATTTATGTGAGAAATTAATAAGCTGTAAACTTTGGGAAATTTTGTGTACAAATAGTTTAAGTACATCCTATATATTCCTCATGTAATCTCACTGTTTTCATCAGTTTGTGTTACAGGTAGCGTCTGTACGCTTGCCCTGACCTGCTCTGTGATCTTGAGCAACTCACATCACCTTACCTGCTTCTATTTCCCCATCAGTACAATACAAATAGTAAATCTTCCCTATCTCCTTTCTTATGGCTGGTCAAACAGCAAGCTGAAGCAAGATTTGCCAAAATATTTTGTACCACTTCAGTAACACAAGGTAGCCATAAACTTGCTCTAACTGGCTAAGTTTGACTGATGCGTCATTGAATCGGCATCAACGATCCAGGCTAAACCATAAGTAATAAATAACCAAAATACTTTTTGCTGTATATGCTCTTACAAACTTCTGCCCTAAGCCTATAGTAGCTCATAAGCTTTTATGTGAGAAGTCATTCTGATATACTGTAAAGAGTCAATTTAACTCATTTTCTCTCTATGTAGTTTACCCTGTCTCAAGAAAGTTTCTTATTATTTGTGAATTCATGCATTTTAAATGTTATACTGCAGTCCTTATGCAGGCAGGCTGCCCATTTAACAGAATCCCCCAGGTCAGTAAGCACTTACTGTTCTTCTGAATTTGTGGGTACTCTGTAAGTCATCGTTTTAGAAGTGAGTCAACGACAGGATTTAATTTTGCCTGTCCTTTAAACACACTTCACCCAAACAGGGAACAGCCTGCTCCATCTGAAGCCAGGTAGGCATTCTACCATTCATTGCATTAGCTGCAAGACTACTACATCTATCAAATGCAAATTTGGTTTTATCTATAAGCTCAGCTTCCAGAGTTATCAGCATTTTGGAAAATAATGTGGAATGCAATCATGCCCATCTTTATTCTTCAACATAAGGCATGCTTAAAATAGCAAATACAGATCCTCCTTTCTTACGAGGAGACTCAGGTAACGCAGCGCAGGTACAACAGCTCAGTGAGAGCACTGGAGGAGCCAGGAGCAGAAGAGAGCAAGCTCAGAGCTGTCTTGGTGGCCCCTTGCTGGCAACCTTGCTCCTAGGGTCAGAGAGCAGCTCTGGCCTTTGCCCTGCCCAGGCTAAGGCAGGGAAGAAGAGGGTAAAACACTGCTTCAGCATCTTCCATCGCTACGCTGGGGTCTGTCTGAAAAGTCAAACTCATTGCTTGTGGAATGATTTTTATGCTTGCAAAGTTAGTAAATACAAATAATCAGCATAATACTAAAAAAATTGTAAGATAAACTATTTTTTTACAGGCTGGGGCCACTGAAATGTTATTGACACTCAGGAAATGAAATTATTCATGACAAATTGTAATCAACAGGGATAAAGATACAAGAGGTTTTTTTAAATCTGTTTTGCTGCATCTGTGAAATCATTTGATTAGTCCTTTTCTAACACATTTCTAAACACAGAGAGAATACGTAGCGAGATAATGAATTTTTAGAGCATGTTTTAGAGAAGCTACCTTAGATTAATTGCAGATCTTCTGGATCTAGAAGGGGGAGTTTAGTTTGATCATTAATGTCCTTTGATAAGCAGAATTTCATTCACCTCCCCTAAATAAGGAACTCGCTCTGTTTTCCATCTTCCAGACTACCTGTGCTAATGAATTTTAAAAATAAAAAATAATTCCTTTTATAAAGGGAATAAAGAATCAAAATCATGTTTCCTCGTGCAACACAGTAAAATAACTCAAAACTTTAGACATGGACTGGAAGAGAAGATTCATATCAAAGCAACTAACTTTTCCACTTGCTATTTTCCAGCATGAGAAAATTGGTGGTTCATAGGATAAAATTTACTTTGGTGCATCATAATAGTAAAACTCAGTTTTTCTGTACCTACCAAACACAGAAGTCAAATGGTTTACTTACACTTTACAAGCTGAAGGTAACTCAGGAGAGATTCAGAAAGTAGATAAGGTTGATTCAGGGCAGATACTAGCTTTGGATATTAAATGGTATTTGTAGAAATTCACAAACCCCACTGTTCTCCAAAGGGCAATGCCTGCAGATATGTAGATAGCAGCAGTGAAGATGCATACAGAGCTGCATTAAACACAGCAGTATGAAATAGAAAACGCGGGTAGCTTTCCTCTGCAGAAGCAGCAGTCGGAGCAGGAGAATATTCTTTTCTGTGCCTCTGAAGCATGCAGTAAGCCACTGCAACCTAAATAGTAGTAGTAATACCAGTAACAGCAACAGCTTCCGCAAATACCCTCTTCTACAGTAACTGGCAAAAAGTTCTCCTAAAATGACAGACACAGATTTTTCCAAAGTAGTTTGCATTTCAGTGGCATTTGCTTTGGACCAGTCAGTGTACCGGGAACCTGGAAAACAAATGTGATGATGGCTTTGAAACAGCTCTTCAGCAGCATTGAGTGTGATGATACATTACTGAATATCTTACTGTTCACTGTTAACTATCTCCTACTGTTCAACTTGCATTACCAAATACTCTGCCTTTTCTGCATTGCATTAGCATACTGTAGAAATCCAAACTGAAGTAAAAATCCAGGCCATATCTTTAAAGCTCAAAGCGTTTGGGTACAGCTTCTTTCCACAAGTGCCTCATCTTCATAAAATCTTATTAACACTCTTATGAAGCAGGCAATGAAATTGAAACCTGTGAGAAGAGATGAAGATCTGGCTTACGCAGCAGATGATTTATGACGATGGTTTGTGACTATGGAATACAATGCCCAGAACACTTAAAAAGATATTTAGATGTAGAGCAAGACTCATTGTTATTACAGCTTTCTCTTGAAAGCAAGTCACAAAAAAAGTCTAAAAAATACAAATGGAGTTGAAGTTGAAAGAGAAAAAAAGCATTCATTTGATGATGCAGTTCCTCTGAAAAAACTAATACTAGTTTGTGTTGAAAATTGCATATTAAACTAAACAGATTACCCTTCTGACCTGTTCATCTCCTTATAGGTGAATTCCTGTGATCCTGAACCTGCAGGAAGACTGGAGAAAAGCACAAAGTCCATTTTGTTCAATAGTCGTAAGCAGACAAAGGGCAAAAGATAAATTGTCTTTGCTGGCTCTACGGAGTCTTAGCAAGAATACTCCAGCACCTTAGTGTTCCATATACTTAGAAGCATTAAGGGGTGGCACATAGGACCTTGAACCTGAGGATTTAGCAGAAGAAAAAGTAATAGAAGGATTTAAATGGATTAAGTGGGTGATGGGACTCAGGCAGG
The DNA here is from genome assembly GCF_000737465.1 of Haliaeetus leucocephalus. Lineage (NCBI taxonomy): Eukaryota > Metazoa > Chordata > Aves > Accipitriformes > Accipitridae > Haliaeetus > Haliaeetus leucocephalus. The sequence continues at coordinate 8,237,990 of NW_010972920.1, forward strand.
AGGAGGTGGAGATAACTTTAGCTATCTAGTAAATGAGAAGAGGGAGAGATGATAAATGGAGTCCTGAAGCCTCCACAGATTAAATTATCTGGGTGGGAGGCAGGTGTGAATTACTGGGGAAGTGCAGGGACTAAAGGGATTTTTGTATTTGCTGGTGTAAGATAAGTTCCCCTTCATGTGACAGGGTCACAATGACAGAAATGCTTGGAGCTGTGTCTACCCGTAAACATATAAACTAACGACTGGGGAGTAATTCTCAGTGCGAGAAGAGAAGGAACCTTTAGTGTCTCACTGGCGACTCAATGAAGTGAAAGAAAGGGCAGCAGAAAGATCAACCTTGACAGACATAGGAAAAAGTCATTAGTCACCATGGCAAAGACAATCTTACTATAATGGAGAGAATTGAAAGTAGTCTGAAGACGACTGAGGAAGCAGCCTGTACAGCAGAGAGACATGCTGCAAGAAATCAATTACATATTCATGACATCACAAGTTTTCAATCTCATCGCCAAGAGACTTGTTTTAAAATACTTTTGCAACTATTTTCAGATCAATCTGTATTTCTCAAGTGGTAAGAATCTGTCTGGTGGCTGTGACTCCCTTATCGTATCTGCCATGTTTATCTACAGGTTTTAGCATGTATTTATCTTCCCCTTTGACCACTAATCAGGAGGGTAATCACTATTACCCTTACAGTAAATCAAAATGAGCAGATTAAAGCCAGGTTTATCAGAAGTTCTGTCAGGTTTTCTCAGAAAAATAGGAAATAAATTCAATGACTTTCTAATTAAGAATAATAAATTATGTCCCTATATTAAGCCACTATATTAACTCCTCATGTTAAGACACTAATTAGTATCATTACCATAATAGAAAACCAGTAATTGTTTCCCTCCTTTGACAAGTGTTCCAGATTTCAGGAATCACTGAAAGTCAAGTAGACGCTTTCTACTTTGCAACAGCTTTTAAGGAAAGTGAATAGTTAAGTGGCTGTTTTCAAGGAGTTTTAGATTCATCCGTGTTTTCTCTTGCACTATATTCACAGCATTAAATTCAGTGGAAGAGGATTAAGTGTTTTACTACAAATTTAGAGTTTTATTACTGGAGGCAATGGCATTCATGTGTATCAACTGCTTTATAATCCTACTGACATACACCAAAGTCAGATGTGAGTAGTATACAAGTGCAGTGGTGACCACAGCCATTGTCCCAGCTTTATCATCCAGCAAGACTCTATACTCTCATTTAGTAGAAATATATTTTTCAATCACTTCATACTTGCATTTTCTTCTTTAAGCCATGCAGCTTAACCATGTGCATGGGCTGGTTATGTTCTTTAGTGTTTTGACTGCATTCTCAACGGAGGGTTACAACCACTAAATCCTCTACTAGCTTGTTAAGTAGCCAACTTGGTTTTTCTAAACACTCCTTGAGATCCACCCACACTATGAAGAGTAATTGCTTCCAAATGAAAACAAATTATATTTAATCGGGAAATTTAATTATGCCATGGCAATAAGTATTTTTCAAATGCCATAGATTAGATGGGTTATTCAGATGCTCAGGAGGTAGGCAGTTGATATTGAAAAGGCAAAATTTGCACTGTATGTACAGACAATTCTGAAACTGCCAGCCAAATCAGAAAGGAAGGATTTGCATCAGTACTTTTAATGAGAATTAGATTAGTAGAAGCTGTGCAGTTAAAACAAAACAAAACTAAAACAATCACCATTTTAAGCCAAGCAGAAGAGTGTAAGTTTTTAATAAATACAGCATCACTGGATGCTGGCTGACAGCTTCAATATTATCTCACTATAGATGTGTAATAATTAGTTAGGCAATTCAGCTTTCTGAGTAACATCATTATCTATGTTAGAATTGCAGTCAGCTCGGGAGATCAGATTCCCAAACACGCCGAAGCCAATGCCTGTTTTTATACAGAGCATCTGGGAGGAAAAACGGCTAAGGAGCACAAGTGCAGTTAGGACAATGCAACACAAGTATTTTAAGAACCTAGACCCAGATTTTTCAGAGCTTATGTCTGAACTGGAACTGTTTCCAGCTCCACGATGGGGCAAGACCCCAGTATAAAAGCATTCCCTGCCCTGGAAGTGCCATGCAGCCAGGGTGGGGAGAGGGCCTGAGATGCCACAGGAAGACTGCAGCAGCAGCAGACCTCATGGGTATGAAGTCAGAGGAGTGTGTGTGTATATAATTATATTCATGTTCTGATAATATAGCCAGATGACTCAAACACATGTTGCTGCTGTTCCTAGGAGCATAGAAAATTTGGACCACACCAGTCGCCACAAAAAAAATATAATGGCTGTCATAACGCTGGTTTGTAAGCAAGGCACATTGTCACCTTTATGAAAATCCACTTCATTAAGAATAACATCAATGTAACATTTTCATTTAATCCTAATGACTGCATAATTATTAATTACAGTAGCTACAGAGGCAAAATCCCAGGGAAGCTGGAATCCCAGTCATATTCTTCACAGTTGCCAGGTACTTTCAGATTACTTTACTCAGAAAAAAAAATTTAGCCATTATTTTTGAGAAACAGTTGTCACAAATATAGAAATTCTGCCACAATCACTGAAGATTCTTCTGTCAGGCTTAAAAAAAGAACTATAAATAGCATTTCTTCTAAAAAACGTTATGTTATGACAATTCAGTTTATTCAGATCACACCTCAAAGTTGTCAATATATTGAACGTACACATCAAATATTGTTGAGCATTGGACTAAATCCAGCAGAGTTAATAAGGAAGCGTGGTTCTCATTGTCAGTGAGTTATAAAATTATATTCTTTTACTAATAGCGTTTATGCTACTTCAAATCTGCTTTCTCTTATTTAAGCTTTTGATACTTCAAATAATTTCAATTAATGAAATCAAGCTATTTTTTTTCAATCAGTTTCAGATTATTTGAGCTGTGCAATTAGAAAAGCCCCCTTTTAGCAAGTTGAGGGAGAAAAATTCAAGTTGTCAGCCACACAGTATAATTTTTTATAGTTAGTTTTTCAAAATTCTAGGATACTTTGAGAGGAAGAAGGGTTTCTGATGCATTTCAAGTTTGTCAATATTTACATCCATTATTGGTTTTGGGTTTTGCTGCATTAAGCAGATTATATATTTAGAGCAGAAGTTGAAGCAGAGGGAATGGTGTAACTCCAAGTATTTTTCCCTTACTGAAGTACTGAACCAGATTACAGAAGACAAAGATAAAAGTGGATGAAAAATGGATTAAGCTACACTGATTGTGCTCAGTGTGGTGATCTGAAAAAAGAAATACCATAAATGCCATTTTTTATAAAGGTTTCACATTAAAATTGGCATGAAGACCTCTTTGTGGAGTTAATTTTGAAGAATGACAGCCTTAGCCTGAAGTAACCTTCAGCTGACTTTCAGACTTCCACTCATGTATTTTAGATAAGAGCTGTGTTTCAGTAGCCTCGTTGCTTTAATCCTTACTCACATGTCTATCTGTATGAATGAGTAGTCTCAGAGTCCTATTGGACTACCAGTGTCTTTAAAGCTGAAGATGAGGTTCACACAAAGTTTTGGATCTGGCTACGTACCCTAAACAACATGTGCATATTTGCCTGTGGAGTAATATCTAGCATTTGTGAGTATATGTGTCTGTTTGCGCCAGAGGAAACTACATGCAGACAGACATTTAATGCATGCTTATCTACCACACAAACACATCTGTCTGCCTAAGGGAACCCAGGTTATTTGTGAAAGGATACCTGTACTGAAGATACCATGGATGACTTGGACACCTATTAAAAATTAGATCCTTAAAGCTGAACTGCTTTTCTTTTGGTATTTAGTATATGCCTCTATTCAGATTTATACATATGAAATATATTCATACATAAAATACTATGAATTTTCATTGAAATTTGGAGACCTTTAAGACTTCACTTAATATCAAATTTGTTCCGTCATGATCTATTAACAATAAAAATAGGAAGACTTTACAAACTTCTTGGTAAAAAAAAAATATTAACCAGCAAATCTTTGCTTAAGAATGAGTGCCCCTTAACATACCCACATCAGCATTGCGAAATTCAAAAATGTTTATGAACCAGCACTCAGTGAACACCAACACTCCTTTAAATAGATGCTGGTAAGCACAAGTATATCCCGTCAGAAAACGCTGAGGGTATGCTCTGCAGTAAGGCACGATACAGCAGTGCAGCCTCAAGAGCAAGGGCATCTTTAAAAACATGAGACTAGAAAGGCTGGGACTACTCTTCGGGATGTAGGCAAGCATTTTGATGAGTTATAGAGAAGCCAAACACAGGAGTATCTGCAAAAGTGGTTTTTATGGTCCTAAAGTGACAAGCAGGTGTGCTACAAGGGTGTCTGGGCAAGAACAGTGTGCCAAGGCTGTTGATATACCAAAAGTCTTTGGAGTCAGAAAATTGAGAGGGGAGAAAAAATTAGGAAGCCTTGATAGGGAAATGTGAAGTCTATACTAAAGGACATGAATGGATTTGCAAAGCTTTGTTCTAAAGGTGAAAAAACGTGGTTAATAGTAAGAAACAAGATCCTGGAATTGGTGAATTTAATTACAACAGCAATTATACACTCTGTAAAGAGTTCTGGGACATGGAAGACAGTATATGAAAAGGAGGACAGTGTAGGCTTTAATTAAACACAGAACTGGCCCTCTAAATCAATCATTATTTCTAGGCAGCAAGGACAAGTGCAGAGCTGTGTAAATGTGCGAGCAGAATTTTGGGTAACAGCTCTGCAGATTTCTCTGAGGAAAATACTTTGACAGATGCTGAGTGGGACTACTTGTCCTTATGTTGAACCCAAAGGCAACAAAAAAATTAAAATAACTTCACGGTATCCAAGAAAAAATCTAAAAGAAATCTTGATGTGTAAGGCTTGGAGTTTATTTTTTCCCCAGGTCTGGAGTGAGGTATTGGAAAGAAAACAGAGACTAATGGTCTGATTCAGATAAAACTCAGACACTACTTTTGGCAATTCAGGACAGTTTTCTTCCCATGCAAAGACTAATTCTCCTGCTCTTGTTACATACTTAACCACAATTAAAGCATTGATCCAACTCTTCACACAGTTTAAATGTGTCTACATCCATAAACATGAGCAGAAACGTGCTTACTTAACTTTAGCCAGGGTTCTTAGTCCACTGCCTTTAGTGGTAAGTGGTCTAAAATGGCAGTCTGCCAGAACATCAGAAAGTATGTTCACTATCTTTATGCAAAAAGCATATCTGAACAGATTTCTCAGTGATAAACCGTCACTGAGTCTTTTCAGGTGCGTTGACAAAAGCACTTATTTTTCAACTATGAAACAACAGGTTCCTGGTGATGACATTTGAAAATGCCCATCATTTAAATGGCAGGAAAGGGAGCATAGTGAAGGTTTGTTATTTGCTAATCAGCACTTTGCATCTCACTGTTTCTTGGAATATTTCTGTTCAGTATTCTTCATGAACCTTGTCCTAATATAATGTGACCCCACCACAGTCAGAAGTAGCCAGTGGTCCATTACTCAAGGACACCAACCATGACAGGAGCAGACTTTGGATGGAGAAGCAGATGAGACCAAGACAAGACAAAATAGTTCTGGTGATGACAGCAGGAGACTGGACAGATCCCACGATCCACACATCCTAAATCTCTGAGTTCCATGGTTAAGGCTGTAGTAATGAGAAAGACACTGACCATCAGTGAATGCAACAGAACTAGAACAAAAATACGCACAATATTCAAGTTCACTATGACTGGAACACAATAATCTTTATATCCCTTTCAACATCTGCCCTGCAGCAAAACCACCTGTGCATGGTGTTGGTGGTACAGCTGGTTGTGACAAAAATACTGGTGAAAGAACAGTTCCACCTCTGAACACATATCCAGCATCAGTTTGAGACAGTTGTTCACACCCCTAGGATGCAAAGTTGTTTGGCACTTTCTGAATAGATTGTAGGGGTCAGAGAAATAAAACTATTATACTCCCACACACATTTTAGTCTGGAAAGGTTATAAAAATGTGTACATTTAAGACCTTGCTATGGCTGCACAAATTTATGGTCATTCATGAATATGAAGTATTTTAAGCGGGTAAAGTGCTTGGTCACGGTCTTAAAATTCAACTATCTGCAGTAAAATGAACCTTCTGTTTCTCATTGAGATGAGTCCTGTCCTGTGCAAGTAGTGTGTCCAGGAGAAAAAATCCCCATTTATATACCTGCAGATAAGAAGGTAACTTCTATATTTAAGGTTTTATATGTAGTATCTAACATCAGACAGTAGTATGGCAATATTAGCTCACAATTTCTTTGTTGACTTATATGTCTGATTGGCTGCTCAGTGTTGATGTGTGTGTTTAATTCTTGGAAAGAAGGAGTTACTTGACTGGACATAGAGTTAGGGTTAGAAGACTCCATGTTTTCCAATAAAGCATTTTATAACCCATTTAACTGTTAAAAAATCATATCAGGAAACTAGTCAAGTACTTCTAGGACATGCTAAAGTCTTCTTTTAAGCCTGTTAGGTATTACTAGTTACTGGGGGAAAATGCTTTGAATCAAACATTTGGAAGCGAATAAGTCACAACATTCCTGCAGCCTTTGAAGCAAAATGCTTAGAGTGGAAGGCAGGAGAGAAAAATGAATGAGTTGCCTTCTTCCAGTCATCAAAAACTCATACATTTAATTTGTCCCAGTTGTGCTGGTCTGCACAAACAGCAAGAATAAACCACACCGAGGAATCCCCCACAACTGACCACTACAGATAACCATCGATATGATGTCACATCTCAATTACAATGATATATCTTTCAGATCTTTATTTCTACTCATCCGATGGCACAGATGTTCTTGTACCTGCTATTTTCCACATTTTCCATTCTCTTTGAAAAAGTACTTTCTTTCAAACCTTTTTTCACTGTGGGGGACAGAGCTGGAATGCAAAGCTCTCGCCGCCAGTCAGCGCAATAGTTAGTATTGCTCTGGATCACTCTGAAGTGGCAGATACCTATGTGCTTTAGCAAACGTGAAGTTTAATACTTTAATCAAGTAGCTAACTGCACATATATTATAGCAACAGAATGAGAAAACATGGTTTCCTATGGCTTTGCTTTCTAATAAAATGCAATAATCAATTAAATGTTTCCCCATCAGCCAGACACTCATGTTTCTCCCATGTTAACTATCTGGGGTTCAGTTCACACTGTAGTCCTTCCTCAGCACAGTCACTGATACTTTATTTGGCTAGTTCCACAGAACCTGTAAGAACTTTGCATTTCTAGGGCTATTACTCTTCCATCAGTTCTGATATAAAGTGGCAAATGGGTTCACAAATAATGAATTGGAGGCAGACATTAAGATTGCCCGATTGCATGAGACATGTTTGTTTTAGGCAGCCTCATTAGGAAGGTACATACTTTCAGAAATACAGTCCTCTTTTCAAGACAAGCAGCAAAACATACTACCCAGTTCCAATGTAAATAAAATATCTGAAGGTAAGGCTAAAGAAACATGTAATTACACAATATCAAACAACTATCCAGAGATCCCTAATCTGCAGCCATGGATAGAAGACTGATAGAAGCACTTAAAAGAACATTAGTTTAAGATTTGCTTCATTTTATCCATTTGAAAATTAAAATGTAAGGTAACTCATTTGCTCTGAAATAATTTTTTCATGTGACTTACTGGCTTGTCAAGGGTTCCTAAGATAAATATCCTTAGATCTTTACATTTCCAGGTTTTGAAGATCATACTTAAATCTTTTGATTACTTTTCCCCTGAAGAACTGAATCCAATTGTTATTACGTAGCATGTAAATTAAGTCTCTTAGTTTAACACCATCATTAGACTTGCCACCTTTTTTTGAACTAGTAACCAAACTTTAATAAGTGTATCATAATGACATCATGTGAAATAAAATAGTGAAATGAGCTTGCTAAATCATTTTAAATCTTAGCTGTCATAAGTCAGGCTTTACTAGTAGAGTTATACCCAGCAGTTTTTAAAGGGTAAAGGATACATAAAGACTACTTTCTGCCAAGGAAAAGACCTTTCTTCCTAAGGAAAAGCCATGTACAGCTGAATGAGTAGGAATTCATAGGAATAATTGCATTTTTCTGCCTTGAACCTTTGCATAACATGGGACAAAGTATTTCAGATGGAATATTACAGAAATTTTGTTACTTTTTACTGAATAATTTAAAAAGAAATCTTTTCTTTCCATTTATGTTAACGTCTACAATCTCCATTGCTAATAGTCTGGGTTTATGAGTTTACTTGCAGGGACAGGTGATTTAATACTATTATATGGTGCAAATCCCTTTTCCAGGATGAAAAGAATCCCCAGGGAATAACGTAAAATTCCCTTCCTTCTTTCCATTTGTCCTGTCTTGTTCCTGTAGTAATATAAAGTTTCACTTTTCAAGAGTAGGTCTGAGAATACCTATGATCACATAAGAAGTGAATTAAGATTACATGCTCATATATGCTTTAGGAATTATGTATTTCCAGTACTTGAGCTCTTTTATATCTTCCAGGGGCATACTGGAAAGCCCACTGGAAAAGTAATCCAGAAAGTGTTTTGAGATTCTAAAAAAACCTCAGAGAACAGATTTTCTTCTCTATCTACAGAAGCAAGTACTGAACACGACTAGGGCACTTAAACTTTGATTTTAATAACCTTTCTAGCAATAAATTGCATTATATTCTACAGGTGGTTCCATTGAAGTGGAGTAAAATATTATATACTCAGTTGTAAGAACAGGCTGTTAGGCCTTACCCCAACCTCAAATTTAGAGTAACTTAAAGAGGATATTAAATATGAGAATTTGAAGAATCACAACAGAATACAAGTTAATCAGTTTGGCTTTTTCACTAACAGCATAAATAAGTAATTAGTATAACAGATTTTCAGATGTACCCTTCTGAATGGCTTCCAACTTCAGAGATTATGCTGAATGGCTCATGTGAAAGGAGCAAATTAAACATCATTACAATATAGTTCTCATCTTTTGTCAGTCAATATGTCAAACAAAATATTGTTCAGGTTTCTAAACCTGGAATCTTAAAAAAGCACTTATAATAAAAGTTGGAATTTTGCCATGGGTAGTGAATTGAGAGCCACAAACTGTCTCAAGTAGTGTTGTGGTAATTTGAAGGAGCACATTAAAAGCAATGAAGACACTTGAATGCTTCTTTTTAAACAACAGTAAAAAGGGAAGTTACAAAATGTAAATAAAAATAATTCTACAAAGATCTAAATGGTTTGCATTTCTGCATCCTATTGAGAAACTGCATGACCAATCACATTCTCAATCCATTTTCAAATAATCACTAGAAGGGTTAACTCATGAAAGTAATCTCCTGTACATGATGTAAACCAGATGCAGGTGTATTACTGACTGACTTCAAAAGAAGAATTGGGTTTTTATATTACCTAAAGTTTTCCAAAAATTATATAGAATTTAAAAGATATGAGTGAATCCGAAGTGGGACTGGTAAAATTTCTTTTGCTTATTAGTTACCTGCTTGCTCTGGAGTTTGTGAATCCCATTAAACACTTGCTTAAACTTCTAGGTTCCCAGGTGCTCTTGCAAATGTGGTCTTTCATTTTCAGAAATGCCTGGCTGAAATATCAATGATTAGGCTCTTTTAAGTGGACATTTGCTCTTTAAAAGAATCACCGTGTTCAGAAGACAAGAGGTATTCCTCCCTGTCAAATTAACTACCTTTTGATTCAAAAAACTTGCTGATATATCTCAAAAAAACCCACCACATGCAGAATAATCACATTATTTTTTCAAAACTCCTATCTGGCAGGTTGATGAGTACTGATTATATGTCATATGGCATTGCTTCTGATTCTTTGGCTGCCTGAATCTATCCTGTGAAATCACAAAATTACCAGGAATTACTTTAATTACATCTCAGAGGACAGCAGGAAGCATGATGTGCTCCTTCCCTGACCCTACTCGCAGGGGAGTAGCAGAAGCGAGGGGAGAGCACAAGGAGGTGGCAAAACGTTCCTTTATACCTCTTACATCCACTGTCGGATCTTGGGAAGGATGAGCCCTTGGGTTGCGTTAGCTCCGTACGCGTAAAGGAGAGTCAGCCCTTCCCTGGCAGTCACCGAAAGCATCAGGTTATCTCTTTCCGAATGGAAATATTCTAGGCAGGGAGAGATGCAATTAGCTGAAGACAGGCTCGTTTGGTAGGTCCTCCAGGTTCAGAGAGCAGAGATAAGCATCTCGGCGCTCATTCCCCACTCTCTGGCCGTAGCCTCCCCCAGCCCACGGTCTCCCCCCGTGCCGGCTGCCTTGCAGCATTTTTTTGGTGATGGCAGCGTTTGGGTGGCTGGGTGCTGGTGGGAGGCACGGCTGGCTCCGTATCTGCACCTACATCGCAGGAATCGCCAGCCACTACTCATTGGCTTCCAGCTGCCTTCGATTCGGTTACCTCGAATCCGAATTTGAAGCAGCTTTCTGTATGCTGACATCCCATGCGGGGAATGAGATCTTCCATGGGAAGGACTGATGGCAAAGTGCAATCGTACTATTCAAAACATGTGAGGAATGAAGTAATATGGGCTATTCCTCCCACTCCTCACAGGCTTTCATCAGAACTGCAGCCAGCTGAAGGCATTGATCTCAGGCTGCAGTCTTCTTGGAAGGTAGTCCAAAGAGCAGGGAATTCATTTACAGAAGAATTAAAGCCTGTTTCAAACCTCAGCACTCTCCAGTCCAAGCACTTTTTAGTTCCTTTGGCAGCCTTTGCTTCCTAGAGCCACACAACTGACATAAGCTCAGATGTTTTCCCCTGAGGAATGCCGAGGGAGACGCTCATTACAGATGTTATGTAGTTTTACTGTCTATTAAACACAATAATTTACCACAGGTATGGGTGTACAAGAAAGTGAATAAAATTGCTGTCCACTGGTTAGCCTCCTAATGAATGAGGAAAGGGCCAAGCCACGACTGAAGTGCTACGGCAGGAATGCGCTTGCATTTACTAGAAAATTCAGTTTAATGACAACCAATCATTTCACACCATGCTTTACATTTACAGCAATGAATACAGTAGCTTTCAAAATCCTATTGTAAGTATCAAGCATCCCCATATACCTTTTAGTCCACCTGATGCGATTATAGAATGATAGAATGGTTTGGGTGGGAAGGGATCTTAAAGATCCCCTAGTACCACCCCCCCTGCCATGGGCAGGGACACCTTCCACCAGACCAGGTTGCTCAAAGCCCCATCCAACCTGGCCTTGAGCACTTCCAGGGATGGGGCATCCACAACCTCTCTGGGCAACCTGTCCCAGTGCCTCACCACCCTCACAGTGAAGAACTTCTTCCTTAGAACTAATCTAAATCTACCCTCTTTCAGTTTTAAATCATTGCCCTGCATCCTATCACTACACTCCCTGATAAAGAGTTCCTCCCCATCTTTCCTGCAGGCCCCCTTTAGGTGCTGGAAGGCTGCTATAAGGTCTCCCCAGAGCCTTCTCTTCTCCAGGCTGAACAACCCCAACTCTCTCAGCCTGCCTTCACAGGAGAGGTGCTCCAGCCCTCTGATCATCTTCGTGGCCCTCCTCTGGACTTGCTCCAACAGGTCCATGATGTCTGACAACTACTTTTCGCATATTTATTTTCAACAGGAAAAACATTGCAAAGATAGTTAAATGGGGACATTCACGTGTGTAAGTGTACCATCTCAAAAAAATGCAGAACATACAGGAACAAGACTGCTGCGGCAATAAATATGCAGCATAGCTATCAAGACTCCAAAGCTCTTTTTGATAACACCCTCCCCTTACTCATATACAACACTGAATCAGCTCCATTGCATTAAAGAGTTCATCCACTATTTATGGAAACAACATCCCAAAATTTTACGAGTTCCAGGTTTAATACTCATGTTTTAAAAACCACAAAATATTTTAATTTCTAAATCTCCATGGCTCCTTTTCAGAAAGTATTCCTAATGATGTCCCGTTGATAGTGTTTTGTGTTAGGAACATCTTGAAAGAAAACGATATTTGCCATACACTTTCCGCATGTTTTTGTCTTTGTACTAATCAACCATCTGCATTCACAATCTAGATATTTTATCTCTCAAATTCTTTTATCATGTCTTATGGTTTATTCAGATAAGCAAATGATGACATTCCCCTCTAAATCTTGGTTCTTTTCTATGAGACCTAGCAAAGCATTATACCTACATAAGGTTTTAAATAATTCTTAGTATGACTCACCAGTTCATGACATCCATAGATCATTACTTCTTAAAGCAATTTATGGCAATAAGATGATTTTGTTCTACATTAGCAAATGCAAGTCAAAGGAAAACAAAACAAAACACACAGAGAACGAAAGAGATCTTAAAGCTACATATTTTCCAGACAGAAGATTGGAAGATCTCCAGTGGAATCTTGATTTAATTCAAGTACTGGAGACTGCACAGCTTGGGTTGCTCTTTCTCTCTTTCATACAAAATAAAGCTTTCAGCCTGATCTTGGAAAAAACATCTAAAGAGGCTTTTGTCCTTTAGAATACAAATAAACAAGATTTTGTAAGTTGTGATTATTTTTCTCATTAGTCAGTCTTGCATTTAAAAATAATCAACAAAGCCATAACTTTTCCTTTGATGCTTTGGAGTGAGAAGAGTAATGATATCAACAATAATTTGATCTTGTACTTGTCAACATTTGTCTCTATGTGGTTTGAATTCGCCTTCAGCACACTCCAAGATGAGAGCCAGAGAGTCACTACTAGGAGCTGCAGAATTCAAACAATGTATGGGTTCCAGAAAGCTTTTCCTCATGCCAGTAAATAAGTAATTTTTCCAAAGCAGCAAATGGCACATGGCTATTCACTGGGAAGATCTCTCTGGTGGAAAAATTGAACTGTAGGATTTATCACCTTGAACATCAGGAAGACTTCACTCTGATGGGAGTTTGTTTATGAGGTCTTTTTTAAGGAGCCACCCTAATTTAGGAAGTCGGGCACTGGTTCCTCAAAAAAGCTTCACAAAGTAAGTTGTAATGGTACTGTTCAAGCTGGAATTATCTATTGTATAAACAAAGCCATATTAAAAAGATTCAAACACACCAATTTACACGCTGTCAGCATGTATGATTCCTCCACCATCTAATGAGCTTTTATTTTTACTATATCTTCAACCATCCTTCCTGAAATGCTTAACCTCTGAAGCCTTGCAAGCCAATCTTATGCAAACAGAAGAAATTAAAAGAAATCCTGGGTGTTTCAGATGTGTTGCCCCTCAAAGCCAGAAAGACCTCTCAATATCACTCTAGGATTGCATCAGGACCTAGAGTTTGCCACTCCCTCTAAAAGAGCAACAGATCTTAGATCCAAATGTCAAGTACCACCAGTTCCCCTACCAATTTCAGTTGCTGGGACTTACCCAGGTAAGGGACAGCAACGGCAGCAAATTCCTTGTTTCCCGAAGGAGCTGAGAAGAAACGATGCACCACACTCGCATCCAGAAGGCAAACCCAAGAGCTTCCAGAGACAAGATATTCCACGTGGTGCTTCAGGAGCACCTAAGCAATAATTTGGGAAGAGCTCTAGGAGCAGGCATCCCAGCGGCACTGCTCAAACCAGGGCTAAGGCCAGGGCTGGGCTCAAATACCCCTGGGGGCAGGGGGTGGGGGGTGGGGGGTCCCAGGTGGGGCTGCTTGGGCAATTAAGGCCTATTAGTGATCTCAGGGCACTGGCACTTGGTGCCAAAGCTTCATAGGATGAGGAAGGCGATTGTTTAATTACATGAACTGCGTAGATTTGAAGAAGTGATCTATTCTAGTTTTTTTTCCCAAGTTTTGGACTGTTCTTCACAGCACTGTCGTCTTTGCTGCATCCTGTGGGTCTGCTCTGGCCCATCCAGAAGGCAATCACAAGAAATAAACCGTATTTTCACTGAGTTGCTCATCAGCCCTAAGCGTGTAGAAGCCGTGGAAAAGCGAGTAAAACACAAACTGTGCCTGTAACGTGCATTGGGTGCCCCAGCCCTTGTTCTGCCAGACAAGCAGTGGCTCACCGAGGCTCCAAGGCAATCCCGTGCGTTCGGTTTTGCCCCTTCCAAAATATTCTGGGCTTTTCTGACCGTTCGCTTCTGGAGGGTGGTTTGACCCATAGACAGCAAAGCTGCTATGCGGCCTTGAGAGGTGTAAGACAGTTCAAAATGGAAATATTGCTTTATTTATTGTTATCTACTTATTTATGATTAATCTTCAGGAAAACCTCTTTGTGCTTGCATGGATTAAGTAGAGGCATTCTTTGCTTTTGGCAAAATGTGTAAGGAAATTCCCTTCCAAACTTTCCACAGGTCTAGGTATCCCTCTTAAAACTGTCAGTAATTGAATTTTATTGCACAACAGAAATGCTCTTAATCTCCCTCTATTTACTGCACTGTAATTAAACTTTGTGAAAGACCCCCAAAATGGTGAATATGAACAGCTTAAATACAAGTGGAATAAATGATGGATGTACTCAGACAAAAACTCTAAACTTCTAAATTTTCTTAAACAAGATGCTTACTGTCTCTATAATCTTTGGGGGTTTTTGCTTCTTGTTTTGGTAGTGGCTGTTTATGTAGCAATGTTAACTAAGACTTGATCATTCTTCTGATTTTAATTACTCTTGACATATTTTGTTTAAAATTCCACACTGCTGTTGTAAGACAGTTTTACTGTAGACACTGCTTAGCGATATTTTTCCCTGATGAAAACATCACAGTTAAGGGTCTCTTAAGGTCAAATATTTCCTGCTGCAGTTCTGGAAGTTCAGGAACTTCCCACCACATTTATTAGTATTTTGTTTTCAGGTAGACTTCCCACAGAAAAAAATACAAACCTTAAAAATTAACTCATGATATGTCGTCAAACAAATCTTAAGGGATAATTTAATGAGGAAAATTGGCAGTTTCATTTTACTTTTCTTACTGTTAGCAGAATGCGTAATCTTTTTTAGGTTAATTTATTTCCGTACTCTAGTTTCCTCTCCAGCTTCAGAGGACCATAGAATAAAATAGCATGCAGCTGGAAAAGGTGATGTGAATTACTGAATCACGTATCATATTACAAATAATCCCACCATATATCTTCCGTCCACTTTAACGTGGTGAGGTGTATTTGTGTGCAGATGCAAGAGTGCACAGAGGGACAGTTTTGTGTAGGCTCTGCAATATGAAGGCTTTCAAGTTTCTCAGTATTTCCAACAGCCTTAAGGGCACCTGGGACCATTGATTTCATCTCAAGGTCCTATGAGGATACTTTGCTGTATTTATAATACAGAAAGAACTTAAAGGAGCTCGTTGCTTCTGCTTTCCGAAGCAAATCTATTTTCATTTCACTGGACATTCTGCATTATATATATCTCACAACAGCCATGAAAGGCATTACCATAGCACCTTGACAATGTTCCTAGTGATTTAGTTCAGTTTAGTTTTCCCATACGAAATGTAAAAAGTAGAGTCAAAAGAAATACAGTCGCTTTTAAGTGTTGTGTGTCTACAGTATTCTATCCATTCAGATGCATATCTGCACTATTCATTGATGGTCAGGATCTCAAATGAACAATAGAAAAGGCTGAAGATGGCTGAATGACTATAAAAAACATTGAAAAATACTATTGTATTCCTGCCAAACAGAGGTTACAGCTTTTTTTTTTTTTTACAAATTTTTCCTTTTTTACGTATTACTTACCTAATTTGTGCAAAAATGTTTGATGTGGTCGTGTTGAATTTACTATATTCATGTCTAATTTTCTTAGTATTCTCTTTGTTCTTATGGTTTGGTGAAGAGACTCACTAGCATGCCACTCCAATTCTATATGCATGAACATTTTTTTCCATGAACTTTCCTCTGGGCAAAATAGCAGTTAAGTGGATAAAGTTATGATTACCAGAAAAGTAATTTTGATTACTAATAAATATTGTCAATAAATTCTTTATAATTGACCAAGTAATCTTGAACAGTTTTGGGGTGGTTTTTTAAGCTTTTCCAAAGGAACGTTCACGGTCCTCATATGTAGGATATTTAACAAGCCTTAGTTCTGGCTGGATAAAGACATCTACTCTTATTCTGGTCAAAAAGTAGGTTCATAGTGCTTTTCCTTCTGTTTAGTTTTGGGAAGCAGAAATAGTGCCCCAGCAGAAAGAACTTACAACTTTGGCTTTTACATTATCTGTCTTCTCTGAAGACAGCCCACAAAATATGTGCTAGCTAAAATCATGATTCACTGAAAATATGTGCGCTAGTGAGCTCATGTCAGTGTTGTTTCCTGGGGAGTTTATAGGCTGAATGGAAGAATTCTTGTTTCCATCCTCATCTGTCTTCCTTCGTTAGGCACATTGTAAAATAGTTTAGTGATGTAAACAGATTTTCTACTATCGTATCCTACAGCCTAGATAAGTTAGTAGGAGTCTTTCCATGAATTTCAGTGGGTTTGGGATCAGGCTATGGTAGAGAAACCTCTGGTTGATTGAGGATTTTTTCTTCCACGTTTATTTTGTATCCCATGTGGCTACACTACAAGAGAAAATAGGAAGAATAATACGTGTTTGCACCTACCATCTGAACTAGCTTTGTAACTTAAAATTTGTTTACTGTGAAATTGTACAGAATGGAAGTAGCTTTCCTTCTGCAGACTGTAACGACAGTCTCTATTTTATCCTACTGCTGCATCATAAATTTGGTTTATATGTTCATTTATTGAAACAAAGGATGTTGAGAATCAAGTGTATTTTACGCTGTATTAATTTTAGGCACAGGACTGCAAGTTCACTTGTTTTGGGAATGGAAAAGAGCTAACTTTCTCATCCTCATTCTTTAATACATACTCCAGTATCTGAATTGAGGATTGAAGGATATAAAGTCCCAGTTCTTCACTGTAAATGATAATTGAAAAAAGTAAATGTTAACTATTTAAAGACTTACGTATGCTACTGTACTATGTTTTACGATTAACAACTTTTTACCTCAAAAAAACCCACAACATATATGTACATTTGTCAAAGAATAAAGAAAAACAACTAAACACATTATTTTTAGAGTTTATTCTGACTTTTCCTTTGGTTTTTCCTTTAATATGTATGCAGGTGTGTCTGGAATGTTATATTACTTTGGCAGGTAGTTTTACAAGTAGCTAACCGGGTATGCTTTTCAATATCGTTTCATATTTATATACTGTCTGCCATCCCCATCTGACAGACCTGTTTTGCAAACAGCAAAAGTGAACTGCAGCTGCCCTGGTATAAAATTGGCAGGCAAAAAGCACAAAGCGTAGTGCACAGCCGAGGAGGGAGATAACAATTAATGCCATTTAGAAAAATGCTGACTCTTATAAAATGTTCTGCTGGACTGGAGAAGGTCCGCTGGTGGCCAAAAGACAGCAAACCCGGTTGCCAGCTCCAGTCTTGGGTTATTTAATAAAATACTTAACTAGTCTTAAATCCGAAGATCCGCTGGGGAGCACGGGGACGGCAACGGGGAGCCTTGCTGCGGCGGGGGTGTTAGGTTACCGGGTCCTGGCTTCAGAATGCAGGGTGAGATGCCAAATTCTCTGTACAACAACATATGGCGAGTCCCTCACAGGATGCAAAACAGCCTCTGTGCTGCGCAGAGCGAAACTTTAGTCGGTTTGACGTAAAATGCTGGACAGGAGGATAGCTAAAACCTCTCCTCTCTCCTCGTCTTGGCTGTTTACCCATAGTTCTTACATACATGCCTTTGGGAATTTGAGTTAGAGTCTAAAACGGCTTCACAGCTGGAGTCACCTCTCCAGGAACTAACTCACTGTTTTCTCTGGGAATGCCGTGGTGAGGTGGGATCCACCTCCCACGCCACAGGAGAGGGCCACAGTCACTGAGATACAGCTTAGACTGTCCTACAGGAGGTGGGGAACGTTCTTAATTCTTCAGCTTGGAGGTTGAAGAAAATAGCTTGAGATTTGTGGGGCAGCAGATGAGGGGAACCGTGACTGAAGGCACACATCTGGAGGAGGAAAAGGCTGGAGACTGGTCTGTGCTTCCAAGATGGTTTTATGCCTTTTGCATTCAAAAAAAAGAAAGCCCCCAACTATAGGGATTTGTGTTTCTGGATAGATAGACAGATAGATCTTATCGCACAGATTTTTCATTCTCATAGCCTGTCACTGAGAATGATATTCTTTCCCCTGCATGTTCATACATACACTTGAAAGGCAAGTCCCTCAGCCAAACCAGTCATTTAGGATCTGTCTAAAGCTGTTTGAGCTCACTCAGTAAAGAGAAATGTCCAGGAGAGATACATTTCACTTAGCTTAGGCAATTATCTTTGGAGGGGAAAAAAATCCTTTGGAGGCAGTTCTCTGCCTGCCTTTCTGTTAGGTCTGAGAAGGAGCCTGGAAAACAAGATGGCTGCCAGGACCCTTGCGCCAGCTGATGGGTCCCCTCTTTGGAGACCGGTGGAATCTCAGCTATTTCTCTGCACTTCCTTTTTACAAGGGGTTTTGGGGTTTTTTTCTGGTTGTGGTTTGTTTCGTTGGGTTTTTTGGTTGGGTTTTTTTGGTTTGTTTGGGTTTTTTTTAATTTTTCTGCCTTTCAGAATGTATTTCAAAGCAATTTCCTAGCAGCATGACATCTTTGTGGAATGTATGGTGATCTTCAGCCGTTTCTTTCCACATTCAGAATAGGCTGACATATCTCAGCTGGATTTGAAACTAGGCCTAGTTAATGATATTCTGTATAAAAATGTGTTTTCTTGTGGCTCATTTGTCTGTTCACATTTGGGTAAGCAAGTTTTATTTTCAGCTGAGGTTATGCAAAAATATTGTGATGAGAAATGCAATTTAGAAACAAAGTCTTCACACCGGCGGCATTATCCATTAGAAGTCCACTTTGAATCTCATTTTTCCTAAGTATACTCGGGTGATTTGAATAATTAAAAAGCTTAGCACAACTTAAACTTCTACGTACGAGAAGTCTTGAGGAAATTCAGTCAATCCAATTGGTGAACAGAAGCAACATTTTATAAGTGACTTCACCAATCTTACGGTGAAAATTATAATTTTGAATATATATATAATAACTATATATTGTTTAGAAAGTTAAAATGGATCCTTTGGATATTCATTGATCAATATTAGAATCATAGCTTTTTGCAGGAACAAAAAGGTTAATTTTGTCAGACACTTCTAACTGGACAACATGAACATCTTAGAAAGCTACTTCTATGTGCTCTCTTAGATCTCTTAGATATGTTGTTATGTGTAAGCTACTGACTGACTGCAACATTTGGCTATACCTCTAAACATTGCACTACATAGCCAATATGTTTCTACTTGGAAAATTCCTCTAAAATTGCTAAACAGTTTTAGCAGTTGCTAAAACAAAAAAAAAATCAATTCTCTGACCAACAAATCAATTCTACTATAACTGGAATTGTTAACAATGAAAAAGATCCCTCAATTACAGAAGAGGGATTAATATGATAATGATACGGACTGCAATACTAAGACATTTCCATTTGCTTATGTAATTACAATACTTACATTTACAAACAATACTTTAAGAATGCAAAATTCTCAGAGACAAGATCAGAGTACGATTTAGTGATGATTTATCTAGTTCCTAGAAAAATATACTGGATACACAGTTATCAATAGATAATTATAAAGGCCTAACTAATATACATTTAAACAGAAGTCACAATAGTGTCCTCAATTACAGCATTTTATTACTTCTGAAATCATAATAACAAGTCAGAAAAACCAGAATTTTAAGTTGATTCACCATGACAAGAACCAATGGGCTGAAACTGGAATAAGAATGAGTCACAGCAGGCGGTAAGAAAAGCTTGCCAATAGTAAAGTTTTGGAAGCACTGAAATAGATCACCTGGGCAGGATTATAGTCCTCCTCACTGAACGTCTTGAAGAAGAGGTTGGATGTAATGAATATGAACCTAATTGGCCTTCCTCAGATGGACAAGGTGGCCTCTGAAATGCCTTTCTCTCCTAGGATGGTGTTGTACAGGAATTACACATAGCTACTTGCTACCCATAATGTTTAGCTCCGGATCTGCACCCAGACTGCACAGTGGTTTAAAGATGTTCAGATATCATGTTAGGCAAGGTATCATCTCTGATAAAGACAGGCTTTTCCAGGTTACAGACTGAATTTAAGTAGCCCTGATTTGGCCTGCCCATCAGTAGACTTCGTTTCAGTATCGAAAAAGAAAGCATGAATTAAGCTGGTTAAAATTGGCTTGAATTAGTTTGCATTTGAGGTTCTTTATTCTACTTACTATAATGAACTGATCAAAGGTACGTATTGCTTTGAATTGCACTCGTGAAATATGAGTCCCCATCTGGAAAGTTTAGAATTAGCCAAAATATGTGTGGTTGCATGCACCTTTGAGTTCAGTTCAAAGCAAAAAGGCAAGGAAAGGCCAGGTGATTTCTGACAGGAATTGGTAAACTCCAGCTACAAAATGTGCTGTAAAGAAATCTAGGTCTCAAACCTATCATTCAACCCGTAATCCCACTGAATTGAGCAAGACTACTTGTATAGAGAGAGCTTGCGGAGAGTAAAGGTGGCAGAATCACACTCCCTGACTTCTCTTTGTGTTCGTTTCTTGGATAGAAAAACCACACACAGAACATGCATATGATTAATGAGTTGGAACTAATTCATAAGCGCCTACATTTTCATCCAGGCATCACGTCCTTGTATTTTTACCAGAGAGACCAGTAACCCAAGTAGCTAACTTTGAGCTTGCTGGAACTCCCTATTTGTTCGAAAGTAAGGTTTGGGGTATTTTTTTTAATTAAGAAACTGCGAAGGCTACAGCAGAGGTAACTATTACCATAAGCCGTTGTTTAATTATCTTTCAAAGGAGAGTAGTAACTTATTTGAAGTAAAACGAGCAGAGTGGTAGACTGCTGTGGAAGCAGCAACCATCCATTGGTCGCATGGATTTCCCGTAACAACTACAATTTGAGAGCATCAGCCTGAGCGTTAACTGCCGGCGGTTAGCCAGCCCGCCACAATTACTAACCGAGCTCCATGACCTATGGGCACCTTGCCTAATTATGGTTTTGATAACAAGCTGTAGATATAATTAGAAGTGTAAGTGCAATATAAAGAGATAGTAGGTTTGTTTCACACCCCCTTATAAACGGGAAAATAATTAGATTCAGGATACTGTCACATACCATGCTGGGTGGCTGATTTCAAAAGCACTGCATTATAGGAAAGTAGGATTGTCTGATTGACTCTAGAAAATTGTGCTCAATCCCCAGGCTCTTGGAAACATAATTTCCTTTTTTATATGAGAAATCTTAGCAATAACTGTGGGGAATTTTTACCCATTTGGGGAATTATGCCATTTTTACTTGGTGGAGAAATATGAGTGTCTTGACGTCTTAGAGGAAAAAATAGTGGGCTACAAAGAACATGAGTAGCTTTAATCATTTGGATGTTACGAAAAGGAGAGTCTAATCAATGAATATTTATTGATTCTTCAAATGTAAGTGTCACACCAAATATCTGTCTGCGTGAAACAATCCTGGATACCAGTCCTTCTGGACTCATCCTTGTGCTCCTGGACGTGACCAGTTGTTCGAGACAGTGCCACGCTTCATTACTAAGCTGGGCAGCTTTGTGGTTGAAACAAATCTGCAGCTTAGAGGCTTGTTACTTAGATGTATAAAGTGGGTATGAGCTGCCATTTCTCCTGAGGGAAGGAGAGTGGCAAGCGATACTGCATTTTTGTTTTTTTACAAAGCTAACAGGAGTAGTGCTGCTTATGATAGCTTTTGAGATCATTTTGTCTCCTTGGTCGGAACTGGGCTGCCTGTGAAAATACCTGTGAAATTACTCCCTGAAAGTTGGAGATAATGATTGTTTGTGGAGTAGGGCCTGGGAGGGATCCTGTAATGGAAAAAATAAATAAGGAAAATAATGTGCTCTTATTTTAAAAAAAAAAAAGAGGAAGGAAAATTTTACTAAAACCAAACATCCATAGCTATTAACACCCTGCTCTAAAGTCAGAGTGACTTGTCCAGGGACTGTGACAATTTGCAGAGTTAGAGTATCCAGTCCCTGATTAGCTGAATTATACTGACAAAAACTGCCTAGATACCGATATGTAATAACCTTTTCAGCATGGACATCTAACCAGAAATGACAGCTTTCAAATGCTTATAGCATCATTATCTATGCCCAGAAATAATCTTGGGGGAAAAAAAACCACCACCACCAACCACAACAAATCCCTACCAAAGGCATTTGGAAGCAAAAGAATTGTAAAGAAATTTTGCATTGCTAAATTCTACAGAAAAATGCTTTACCATATATTCTGCAACTATGTGTGACCTGCACACATTGCATATGCAGTAGATACATCGGTCACAAGCAAATCTCCACGCTATCATGTTTCCTGCTATATCAATAAAAAAGATGGGAAGAACAGACAGGCTACTATAAACAAGCATTGTCCCAGGGAGCGTAAAAATGAGTAATTTGTTGGAAAATTACTATAGGATCTATCATCTAATATAAATTATGACCCAATTGTATTTGTTTGTCTTGTTTAGGTCATAAAGTCCCATTCCATTTTTATATGTCTTACTAGTCTCTGAGTGTCTCTATCAGAATGTGATTGCATGGCAGGATAAAATTAAGGACAGCAAATCTGCTGTGCCTCATAGCATCTTACATATGATATTAGGGAATTCGTCTGCCTCGGAAATGAATAATTTATGATTGTTCGTATTTCCTCTCTTTGTCACAATATTCAAAAGGATTCAAGAACCAGACAGATGTGTCAAGATGCCTTCATCGCTCTTGGTGCTGAACACAAATAGAGCCCAGCCATCAGAAAGCCTTCACGCAGCACTACTCCTCTCTTTGCTCCCTGCAGTACTCAGCATGCCATAGCACACGTCGGCAGCTCTCCGTGTCGTTTTTGCCTGATAAGTGAGTTTACCAGGCCCAGCTGCCTCCTCACACCTTCAGAAACCGTGTTTTTCTACCGGCAGTTGCTATCTGCATGCTGGAAGGGATTTCTGCTGTAGCCTGGAAGTGGCTAAGCGATACAGTGGGGAGATGGTCAGAAAGAGAGGGGAAAAAAAAAGAATTCCGCAGGGAAAAAGGTACAAATGGGAAAACCATTGACCCATGAGCTCAGACCTCAGCATCAGGGCAAGACTCAATGGCTTGGGATGGAGGTCCAGCACCAAGGCACGTGGCAGGGAGCGATCCTCCGTATCCGCGCGCCAGTCGCGTTTCTCGGTCGGGAAGGAGGAGCTTTGGGCTGGTTTTAATTGAGACGAGGTCACGGTGTGGCGAGGCGAGGGGTGAAGCAGGGGAGCAATGCATGGGGGACAGGCTGCATGTAGGCACGGCCATACCAGCGTGAGCACGTCCAAATTTTTGCACGTGCAAAATTGCTGGTACATCCGTCGGAGCTCTTTCTGGGACCGTACAAGGACGGATCCTGCGGTGGTGGCAATATTGATGGCAATGGGACAATGGGGACTCGCAGTAGCAGAGAATCTGCAAAAAAACTCCAAAAATCAATAATCATGCATTAGCTCTTCTAGTTATGTTTTCAGCTTGCATGGTCTTGCAATTTCTTATTTTCACAGGACATCCGCATTATTACTCTATCTCCAGAGAGGGGGTTAGCTAGCAAACTTACACAATTTAAACCTTGCACTCAGCAATTCTTTAAGATCATTTTTATGGTGAAATATGAGCACAGGTTCCCTTTTATTTTTGTGTTGCTGGCTTCTGTGGGAATGCATAGCATTTTATTAAGGAGATTAATGCCTCGGGACACTGTATATAAGAACTCAAGCTGGCAGATATTTAAATAAGTTAACAGAAAAATAGTTTCAAAAATACTGCCAGGCGTAAACTTTGTGCTGTAATACCCCTGCATTGCATATATTATTTTTATTATGTTGGACTTTTTCTGGCCTGAATTCCAGAAGAACCCTGCTCCTCAAATTACATTAGCTCTACAAAGTTGCATGGTATGGACCTCCGTCTATACCTTTCCATCCATAGGTCTTTTGTGATGGTGATCCAAAGAGCAATCAAGAAACCAGTGATTTGATGGCATCACCCATCCCAGTTCTAAAAATCCTAACAGAACTAAATATAAGACCAGCTTTCATACAAGAAAACCAAACCAGCAATATTTCCTGCTCTCCCTATCAGTTATGCTATACATTTCTGGATGCCTCCCACAAACATTTTGTGTTGGCTCCCGATTTCCAGTCTTATTCTTACCTGACAGAGCCAAAAAATAAATGCCCATAACTAAATAATATACATATTTATAAAAACATCTTTATCAAGATTAAGGAGCTGGTTGAGTATATTAGAAGATGCCTCACCATATCCCTTGAGTAAAGCTCATGTGATTTTCTTCTAATAGTCAGGCTGAAATTTGACACTTGGAAGAGAAGATTTTTTTGCTTGTTTTCATTCACTGATGGCAATAGGTGGTTTAGAAACAGAGAGACTGCCATGCAGAATCAGCATGTCAAACTACAGCCAGATACATGAGAACATGTAGGAAACATCTCAGAGGGATTATGGCTCTCACCTTAGTCATCCTGCTATTTGGAGATTGCCAAAACTTTGAAGTACTTGTAATTTTTCCAATGCTTAAAAAAAAAAAAAAATCTCTGCTATCAAAATTTCCAATATTTGTTTAACCTATGTCATGATCAATCCACCTTGCCAGATTCAACTTTCCAATATACTCTTTTATGCAATTTGACTTTTCTGTCTTCCATTTTCTTAAATTGTCATAGCTTTGAATAATCACAGAAAAAATTATAAGTTTCTCATATACTTCTTTACCTATGACCCCTTACTTCAAATATTTCTGTTCTTTTTCCAGTGTTGTTAAACTTCTTTAAGGGAAACAGTCCCAAAGGTTGTAAAGTAATTCTAAACGAGAGGTTTTTCCATGCCATTGACCATTCTTATTGCCCTTCTCTCAACATCTTATGTGTTTAATCTGCAATATCTTTTCTAAAATGACCTGATGAATATTCTACTCATCTTTTTTAGCTGAAGCCTTACTCTGAATTCTAATTATTTTTTCCTGTGTACTTCATCATCTGACCCACTTGTTAAATTGTTTCACTTTTGGATGGGTTGTCCATATATCGGAAGAAAAGGATACTTAGGTGTCATTAACCACAGCTGCATAGTGATTTTCAGCTCCCTTTCTTAAACTGAAGCTTTTGGACATAGGCAAGTAAACGTTTCCCTCCGGCATTAACTTTGTTGCTTCTCATGTAATAACTTTCCATCATCGGCAAGTAGCCTTATTTCGCTGCTCACCTTCCATTCAGAGCATTAGTAAATATATTAAGCATTTAATCTAACAGAGAACCTTGTAGTACTTTTAAGAAGTAAACCTAGAACACTACTCCATTTCCTACCAGGCTTCTGGTTCATCACAATGCTTTGCCTTTAATGTAATAAACACTACAGGACAGGAATTTTTTGGTAAACCTGAGTAGATTGTGTCAACCAGTTCTTTTATGAATTACTTGATTTTTCCAGTTTGAAGCTTCTGATAAAAAGTAAAATGCTTTTTTCCTTGCAAAGACCATTGGTTTAACTCACTTCTGGTACAATACCAGACAATTTGTTATTCTGTTTATAAGTAACATTTCAACCAGATTTTTGAAGGCACAGATGTAAGGGTTACCCACACTAATGCTTTTCATTATTTCCGATTTCTTTTTTTAAACATTAGCTATCCACCAGTCCTCCGAAACAGTAGTTGTTTTTAATGAGAGATCGCATATCTTTGCAAGCAGCTCATCATCTTTATTTCTGAACTCTTTCAGAACACATAAATGCATGACATCTGGGTATCCAGAGTGATAGCAGAAGACAGCTTGAAAAAATAAAAATGAGCCTTGTCTGTAAATCAGTCTGGCAAAGTGCCACCGCACCAGTAGTTCTGGAAGGCCAGGCTTTTAGAAACCTTGCAGTTCAAATTTTTCTTACCCCAGCATGTGCCACACAGTCATAACTGCTAATCTAGGCTTTATTCTAACACATAATCTGATAATATGTATATTAATATAATTTTCATATATATGTTCATTATCAGTTAGATCCATGTATAGGTATATATATATATATATAAAGAAAAAGAGAAAATAGGGGGAGGAACATATTCTATACATTTTTACATCTCCATTTCTGTAATAGTGGTCGTCTTCTGAGGGGAAATAGAAGTGCTTTTATCCCTGAAATGGAAATGAGCATTTCAACGTTGCATTTTTTCAAGATTAAAAAAAAAACAAATCCCCTGTCAAACAGCACACGTTTAACTGATTTTAGTAATGCTAGGTGCTCAGTTTGAGAAAGTCTCTCTGTATAGAGATGTAGACTTCTTAAAATAGAAGGTCGATATAAGATTACAATACAAACGCCAGTGTGCCCCGTGCATTGTTTTGCACATTAGGAAAATTGTAAGATTTTTCCCATTAATTAAAGACGCCTGGTTTGTTTTCTTTTCCTAAGCTTTCTTATATTCACAGATAGAGTTTCAAGTAGCTGAAGCTGGTTTTTATCCCTTTTCTCCTCCTGTTTCATTGCAGGACGTGGGGTGACCGTGTGCCTTCCGCCGGTGTTCCCCCGTCGGTGGGGAAGGTGGCTGAGGACAGAATCACTGCACTCGCCAGCCAGGATTTAACAGTGCCATTTCTGCAGTGAGCTCCTGATGGCATTTTTACCCTTAAAGTATTACAATTGCACTGCTCTATCTATAGCTCAGGGCTTGCTGGGCGGGTTTTGAAGCTCCCAGGAGACTCTGGATGATATCAGGAGCCCAGGAGACCTGAGAGAGGAGAGGATATTCAGAGGGCAAGCCTATGAAAAGTCTAGGTACTGGCAGCACTTATTTAAAAATAGATGAAAAAATAAACAAGCGTAGCGCATGCATGGCAAAAATGGTGAAAAATCATTGATTAGTCAGAAGTGTGCCTAAAGATACAGTCTGTGCAAGGCAGTTAAAAAATGAAAAGCAACACCTGAATTAGTGGACCGCGAATTTCCTTCAGAATATTCTTTTCGAGCGGAAAAAGATATTTCCACTAGAAATTTCCATTATTTCCATGAAACTACCACTTTAGCCTCAAAAATACTGCCAGGGAGTGTCTAGATACTCACTTTGAGTGGGGTCAGCATTAAACTGAAGAGGAGAGATCATTGTTTCAGCTGCCTCCTGTTTGGGAACCAACAAAATGCTGGAATATTCAAATTTCCTGAGGCTCACAAGTTTTAATTTCACTCTTTTTTACAGGAAGCAGCTATATGCGGTGAACCAGATGTCTGCAGGCATGCATGGTATGATCACGTGGTGATTAGAAGGTCACATTTTTCTCATGTTTCCAAGGCAGAACTTCCAAGTCTTTCATACATCCACACAGCTCCAAGAGCTCCGGGTTTAACCCATAGATTATTTTGTGGTTGCTATTCCGTTTGGAAGAAGGGATAATTCCTTGCGCTGCTTACTTGAGAACGAACGTTTGGTCAAGCATCTGCACTTGAGCAGGAAAAAATCTTTTGCTGAGAATATCTAGGGGATGCATTCAGGGGATGTGTTTGGAAAGATACAGTGCGGCACACAACAAGGAGCAGACTGCAGCCTGAGGCTTTGGTGCCAAAAAAATTACAGTTTGTACAACAAGGTCAGTTCAAGGCTGAATTTAAGTGCTCTCTAAACTCAGACAATTTAAACAAAGCTGCTATAAAGCCCTGCATTTCAGAACAGAAATCAAAAGTTAGTAGATAAAGACCATTAGGTTTTTAACGCTTTGCAGTAAGGCTTGTGGACTGTTTAGATAGGGCACTTCTTGCCGAAGTTTAAGAGACTGGATCATGCATAACAAATTAAATTGAAATGGACAGGAAGACTTGCTGTCTTTACTTCCTCTGAATTAGAACTAATATTAATGATTGCAGTAAATTACCCCTAAGTAAATAGCTTTATTTCTGCTAAAGTTTGAACTGGTTAAGTAATAAGCCCCCCCCGCCCCCGAAATGCCAGAGTCTTGAGTGACCACAGAGCTTTTGCAGTGGGAATGGCAGGTCACAGGGCAAAGCGTTGCGTGAGCTATTTCCAATCTAGCCCTGAAGCCTGTGACGGAAATGTTCAAAATCTTCAGAGAAATACCATTTCTTTTAGATAGCAGTTTACGAGGCCGAGGCTTAGCTAGAAGCTGGTAACTGTAGCCGCCAGCAGCTACCCACACTCCTGACCACAGCACACTTCTTCCTAGTGCCGGTGATGCTGCGTGGCACGGACCGTGAGAGGCGGGAGCCGATTCCCATCCCGGGAAAACTCTGCAGCGAGCAGAGTATTGAGAACACCTCCTTGTCCTGCATCTGGCTTCCTAACCGGAGCCTCCCACAGGGAACGAGCTACGAGGACCGTGCTTCCCTGGGGTGGGGGGGCCAATGCCCCATAGGGCGGCTTGTCCTTTTTGCAAACCCAAACCAGTAAAGAACACGCTGAGATAATGTTTTATTTTCCTCGAGTCCTTTTCCTTTTGTTAAAATGTAGCATATTTCAGCATACCGGATTTCAATTTTAATGAAGTGCGCTAAAGCAGATTAGTGCTTTTCAAAGTGCTAGTCATGTTGTCCTCCTGTTCACGCAGGAGAGCGTGGCAGAATTGTCAGCACTAAAGTATCCGTTAATCTTTTATCGGGGGAAATGTTTTCTCTGGGACTCCGTTCGCGTGGGTGGGATGGAGTCAGTGGTGCCCACGTGCTGCTCTGCCTGCAGCCCGAGCCGTGGCACCAACACGAAGGGTAGGAAAGGGAATCTGACAAAAGCCACCATGTCACAGCAAGAAAAATCTAAGGCATTCCAGTTGTTTCCTTATGCCAGGTATCCCATACCCAAATTGGATGCAGGTGTACAGTATTTTTCAACAGAAAGCGCTGAAAACGATCCCTATCAAAATGGATGATTTCGATGCTGAGATACTTGTACTTTAGTAACATTGCAAATCCCTCAGATGGGATTTGAGAGCTTGATACCAAGCTCTATACACAGGCATGCTAAATGGGATTTGCAGCTAAGCAGACAAAAATAAAAATGAAAGGAAGATAGAAGAGGGGGAAAAGAATATGAGTTTTCTCTCAATATAGATAGGCAACTGAGCCCCAGCGAGATTGGCCTAGATTTTCAGAAGGCATGTAGGAACGTGAGGAGGAAATCTGGACTGCCCAAACGGGAGACAAAGGGACCTTACTTTGGGGGATGCTGATTCTCAGTGCTTCCCAGAAAATCAAGGTCCATTAAATTGTCTCCAGTTGGGCAGCCTCATCTGGAGGAAGCTGAAATCATTCATTACTTCTGATAGTCTCGCCCCAAGTTCTTTGCTCATAGAAATACAAAACCCCCTTGCAATATTCAGGAACCAAACTTTCATCCTCAAAGTGTGCAGCCAGTTTCTTAACCACGGACTATCCTTCATCCCTGCCATAAAGCAGTCCACTGCAGGAAATCAAACAAAGTCTAGTTAATTTTTTCCCTTTAATTCCACAGTGCCCAAAGTGTTGCTGTACAGCTGCATAAAACTAAAATTTGATCCTCGGCTGCCTTTTTCCTGTAACCACAGAGCCACAAGATTGAAGACTTACTCCTGAACTCAGCCACAACATAGCTAGCTACCAGAGGAAACTGAAGAGCGAGCAAATATAACAATGCTTTAAATAGACTGTGCTTGTATTTTTAGGTATGGTGCTCCATAACTCTCCTGGTAAGAACTAATACAATCTTGGAGCACCATCGCTTTCTGTTTGTCTTGTCTATGATGCCCCAAAGCTACCTACAAAGTTTCAATTTTAAAATTAAATGGTGCTTAAAGTGAATTGAAAAGAGATGAGTCATAAAAGATGGATGCATTCATAAGAAAAAGAGTCTTTCCAGGGTATTTAACCATTTCTGTCATGTGGTTACCCAGTATCCAACTGACTGGGGAGTTCTGCCAGGGGAAGCTGACACAAGTCTGTTTATGACTTTTGCAACAAAGCTGTGGCACTAAACTGTAAAAACAAGTCACAGGGAGCAAGATCAGAACCCCCTGTGTAGCAAAGTGATGGTATTATTCCACATTTCACATCTCCTTGGGATTACTCCAGTGTCGTTGTTCAAGAACAAGTAAGGAAACACACACAAAAAGGTCCTGGCTATAGGATCTTGTCCCTTGAGTTTACCCAGGAAAATGGCAACAGTGATTTTATTTAATTGGTTTTTTTTGGTTTTTTTGACATCATCTTTGATTTTTGCTGAGCTATGGTTACAAGCCTGGATCATGGTTGTATGTTATCGTTGTGAGGGCTGTTTGCTTTTTGTTTCTACGCTTGGTCAGTGTAGGTTGCAGTCTTTAGCAGTTAACAAGCCTATTAGAGGTGCCTTGGAGAAAGCAGTCACCAGACATTTCTATGGGGTTATGAATGCACTCAGTGTCTGAACATGCTCCTCGGTTTCTACATAATAAACCTGAAGGAAAATAAAAGCTCTGTGTTACTATAGTAACCTATATTGATATGTACTGGGTAGATAGTTTCCTTTATGAATGACAGATGCAGGACACTGGTAGCTTAGCCTTCGTCACACTGCCTGATTGTGCATATGCCATACTGTACATTTCTGTCAGCAGTACTTCCACATTAAAAAATAAATATTTTAGTGCAACATGGCTGGTTTCTGCTTTTTTTTTTTTGAGTTCCCATAACTCAAAGCAGTGTTTAGAAAAAAAAGAAAACCAAATACAGTTTAGACTTACCCATGGCAACTACAGCCAGCATAAATATATGCCTATTTTTAAATCATAATACTAAGCAGCTCCGCGACATATGCTCATCTGGTTAGCAATAACCATCCATGCTTTGCAGCCGTCCTTTCACTCCTCCCTAGCTGAGTAATAGATGAGGCGTTGTAAAGTTTGCCTGGGCGGTTGTGTAAATGAGAGGGACCGTGGGAGCGGGAGCTGGACCAACTCCAGGGATGCTCAGGCCCTCCAGCGTTCGGAGAAGCAGAATGGGGGGGGCTGAGCGGCTGCACTTTTGGACCACGGCTCTGAGCGCTGAGTTGCTGGGTCTCAGCTCAGGAGCCCGCAGAGGGGCTGTGACCTGCTGCTTGTCAGCGTCAGACTTGTCGCTCAGGGTGTCCGTCTCTCTCTGTGTCTGTCCATCCGTCTCAAGCGTTGACTCAACGAAACACGTGCAGCCTTAAGTACAGCTAACAGCAAAATGTTAAGTCAAAGTACTGAAAAGGGGAGTTTACAGATGAACCACAAGAGAGAGAAAAGATGCTTTGGGTACCAGCCCTTCGGTATATGAAGTCCTTTGAGCGGTTTCTCAAAGCCAGTGCTTAATTTCCGTGCTGTTTTTAGGCTGACATGCTCCTCCATCCGATGCCTAGGACACTACAGAGCTCCTGGAAAAATAACTGTTTAAAACTGCACCAATATCTGGATTTGGTTTTTTTTTTTTGCGTGGTGGGGAGGGGTGAAGGAAAGAGAAGAGCGTGGTTAAGCTCGCTGCTCTGGAAGGTTTATGTTCCTGGAATTTGTTGGTTCACCTTTCTATCAGAAACCATGAGAAAGCTGCGTGTAACAACCAGTCACTGTAACAAGTAATAACTGATGCTGTATTGTGCAAAATACATGTTTAACTACAAGAGCGTCCTACTGTGGAAGAAGTCAAGGATGAAGTGAATGTAGGTCTCTAGAAACGTTGAAACGTGTGTGGGAGGAAGCCCAGTAATTTAAGTAGTGTAATTAGTGCCACAAATTGCGTCGAAATAATCAGCTGGAATTAGTGGAGGTTACAATGTTCAGCAACGTGAGGTATGACTTGTTTGTTTCTTCCAGTTAACCTCCAGCTCATGGCATTGCTTCCTACTGTCACAGCATCCTTCTTCCACCTCGGGATGCTGGACAGAGAGGAAACGCCTTTACTGGTATTAAGCAGACAGCAGAGGTGCTTGGCTTTTTCAAATTAAGCTCGTGGATAAGCTGCGCTTCATTTGTTCATGTGTTCTTGGTGGCCTGCTTTTAAAAGTTAAAACTTGAGAAGAAAAAAATGAAAGGGAGTTCAGAGAGAAACCCACAACAGAAGGAAAAGGTAAATAAATAAGAGCCCTGCTTGATTTAAGGCCCTGACTTTGTAATATCATGACACAGCATACCCCAGTATCCCACATCAGAGAACTTTCTTACATATCTTTGGGGGGTAGCTGTTCCAATGGATAAAACATGGAGCCAAGGTAAGGTTTTAAACAGAGATTATTTCTTTTTTGTGGTTTTATTTTGAGATTTTTTTTTATTTTGACATAGTTTTCCTATTTAGATTTTTTCTGGTTTGTTTTTCCAGCAGCTAGCATGAGACACCTTCTTGTCACTGTAAACATATTGCATGTATCTGCTTTTCTAAGCATAAAGAAGAAAGAAACATGTAGAATTGAATTATAATCAAACAACATCCTCTTTAGCTAGTATGTTAGATCATAATACAGATATTATTTTAAGTAGTTAAAATTCCTGCCATTTACAATGTCAGATTCAATTAAACTCACAGGAACACACAAAGTACAAGTTTGTTACACTACAGTGTAGACATTTGCATTACAGATTTTGCTTTCTCGTTAAGCATACATGATGAAAATTATTACTGTTGTTTATGTATGCTATGAAAAACAGTAATCCTCTTTTTCAAACACTTTTGAATTGTTTCTCCCCTTAGAGGAACACAGTGAAGTCTTAGAGCTCTGTATTTAAGAAAGCCCAGGCAAAATAAGACCTTGTTCTTATAAACACATGAATGTTTAACTTCATGCACATGAGTGTACCCATAGGATTTTAAGAAATTACTCATGAATGTAAAACTAACCATGGATAGATGAGTTTGTAGGACAGGTCCTTGCCATTAAGATAAATTAAGTAATAAAAAAGATTGGTCAAAGAAGTTCTTGTTAAAAGCTCCTCAATCTGAAGCAGAAAAGCAATAATGAAATTAAAAATAGATTATATTTTTGAAGAAGAATAAAGAATTGACTGTTATACTCCTGAAAATATACGAGTGCACATATATATAAAAATATATATAAAATTCTAGCCTAAATCAAGTAAATGGCTAGATAGTAAAAAGCATAATCCTAAAAAAAGTTCAGAATTGATGTTGAATGCATATCTGCTACCAAAACTATGAAACTAAGTAGAATTAATTGTCTCTGCACAGTTAATAGTTAAGGAGGAAGTATATAGTTTGTCTTCCTAGATGCTGAAGCAGCAGTCTGGTTTATATACCAATACAAAGAAAATTGATAGGAGGAGGGGGAAGCGCATTGCTTTTATATCACAATAATTTTCAATAATTGCTGTAATTTTCTGGCTGCCTTGCAAATGCCAACTGAAATCTGTACATCACATGAAACATAATGGAAGATAATTTAAGATGCAATGCATATCATAATCATTGTTCAAGTACTCAGTTAAAAAATTACATTGTAGCACGTAACATATCAAATGGAAGACAAGCTGTATAGTATAGGTGACTACAGTTCTTTTCGAGAAATTGTTAAATACCTGAATGTTTTTATACAGCAGCAATACCCAGTGTCTGAAGGGCTGTATGCATTACAGAAAACTTGCTAAGTAGTTTAAATTCCAGAGAGCACAAGGTAGCCCTGCATGTCCCTGATGAGCAGGTTAAAATGTGACTCAGATCCAACTGTTAGATGGACATAAGCCCTTAAGTGAGCAAACTTCCAAAATAGTCTGACTTTTTTTTTTCTGAACCAGGCAACGTACTACTCTTACTCATCACTTGAGTGTAGCCAGTGGCATTTCCCCTTTGCTTAAATGCCTTGCCGGCCTGGATACATGAAACTTTGCCATGCTTACTGTTTCCCACAAATCCTCTACAGCATGGAGGTGTCAAATAATCCTTTATTGTTAAGTAACTTTGAAACATGGTATAGTAAAGGCAATCACTTGCACGTACATGGAGAGCAGTGGGTATGGACGTCCAATGGGACACTGCTATTTTTGGCAGTGACTGTTATTTCTGATGCTCGTATCAAAATTAAGATGATGAATAAGGCAAAATTCCCATAATCACATGCAAAAATATTCAGCTGTGTCACACAAACCGTCATCCTTCCAGGCATTCCCAAACACCGAGCTTGTCAAAAATTCTTGTCAGGTAGTTTAAAGTTACTGTGCAGTAGTGGTTCCTGAAAAATGAGGATTTTTAATACTCCAAAGAGCAGAATTTGCAAAGTCATTTTCTCTAAAAGGAGTAGTTTTTACCAACTGTCATTTTTGGCAGTCTGTTTTTGTTACAGATATAGTAATTGCCTGAAATGGAGTGCAAGAGACTGATAGGAGAGTCTCAAGACAGAAATAATTAGTTCAGAAAAAGGCAAGAGTTCCCGCACCAATAAAAGTTGCTGATCGTGCTGGAGTCACTGAAAACCGTACCCATGTTTTTGTTAGTGAATCAATGGTGCTATTGATTGTTGCACTGTTAGTTGGACAATTGTAATTGTACAGTAATTACTGCAGTTTCTTCCCATGCAAAATAGTTTTAAAAGAGTTTGCCTTGAGGTACACTCACTGGTACCACTGTGCTTATTTTTTTTCCGTTGGACATGGAAAGCACACCTTTGGTTGTGTATCTCGTGAAGTTTGAAGCCTCCATAATTTCACCAGTTTCTCAAACAGCTAAAACTAATGACAAGCCTATCCCTAGCACTCCAAACTGCGTAAGAAACCAGCGGAGAAAAAATATTATTGTGAATCTTTGTCTTTTCTTATTTTAGAAGTTAAAAAACCCCTTGACTGTAAAACCAAACAGGCATTGTTATTGTATGAGCCTATGGAGAAGAGGTCTGAAGTCACAAAAGCTTTACCTAGTCAGCTGTTGTATTAAATTTTATTTATTGTGCTTTGAATTGGAATTTAAAAATGAGATGGCAATTCCTCACATTTGCTGCGTGAAGTATGTGACATGTATTGCTCAGGGTCAAGAGATAATCTGCTAGCTGGTATGTTCAACTCCGATCTTTCAGCAGCCACAAAAATTAACTTCAGAAAATACTGTCAGAAAGAAGAATTTCCAGTCCAATCCACCTAACCAGAGCAGGATAGAGATCGTGGGTTATTTGTTAAGAATTGTGCCTCTCTATTTCCACATGGACATTTGCTGAATACAGGGATTTGTGTAAAATGCTGTCTCATAGTGAAACAATTAATTTTGTAGTATTAATTCTCTCCCTGTCTGACTGCTGACTGTAGAGCCCTGTCTAAAGATAAAAATAAAATGTTCTATATTCCCACAGTGTTTACACTTTAAAAATAGCAAAATTTGTCTCTCACACAGCGCAAGAACTAGAAATCTTAGTGGGCATTGCACTAATACAACAACTTAAAGCAAAATGCCTTTTCTTTTCTGCTGCACTCATGTGGGATTAAATAAGGATCCAGCTGTCTGTCTGCAGACCATTTTGACGACTTTGAAACCGCAAGAACCAAGCAGGCATACAGGTAGTCTAACTGAAGGGGACGGTAAACCCATTATATTTTTTCTGTTCTTGCATCGCTAACATCTAATGTCACTTGGATGTTACTTCTTCAGGCACCATAGTAAGAGGATGGCTAAACAATAAGAGATATGAAACCATAGGTCATTGAATGCAGTTGCTCTTTATGGTTATACGGTGAGTGCAAGGTACAACGTCTTCTTAGTATGGGAAAGGGACTGGTAAAATCAGTCACTGTTCTGTGTTGCTGATGCTCATTGCCAGGTGAATTTTGTGGTGTGTTTCAGCCTCTGCCTCATCCCTGCTCCTGAAACGATAAAACTTCGTTTCTGCCTCCTCTTTCCTCCTGCCTTCAAATCCGTTAGCTCTATTTCTGCATCTTCTAAGGCTTTACTGCCCACATGGGCTGCTCTCTGCTCGCCCATCAGCTGCCTCTTTCCCCCTCATCCTTTGTTTTTGTGAATAGCTTCATAGGCTGTTATTGACCAGAAAGTACAATAAGCAGATAAAAAAGGTGGAAAAAAGAGGGGGAGTCAAATTGACTGTTAATGTAAGCTGCAAATGGGAGAGAAATTGGTGAAAGTGTAATTGATTGGTCTAGGGGAAAGAGGTGGCCATATGGGTCTGAATGAAGGAGGTCAGAAAAGAGCTGGCATTTGTGAAATGCAGTGAAGTGTTGTCATGCCCAAGTACAGCCTGGGGTCCTTTTCACAGCTCACTGCATGATTCCTGGGTTATTTTAGGTTACTTAGGGAGCAATTTGTGAGCTTAAATGTAGATCCTAGGTATCCAAGACATCTGCATGAGGCTGGCAAATATAACCATGAAGCTAGAATATAACCCTGGGAAACCCAGGAGTCCTGGAGCATCACCGTGAAGTTTCTAAAATAGTACTGGATGTTTATGTTTAGACAACTGAACCACTCTCGCAGCCTCTGTCATCCCATGTATAAACCAGAGATAACGGTCCTTCTCTATCACAGAAGAATATTACGAGGTTGCTCAACTATTTTATGTGGGGTATTCAAATAAGTTTACACATAAATATTCTGATCCTTCTGCAGTGAAGCAGTCCAAAAAATTATCTGCTCATTTCTCTGCAGTCCACTACAACAAAATCTGTCTGTGTCATGACCTCTTTTCGCTTCTGATGGGCATTTTGTCATTAGTGCTGAGCAGGGGCTGTTGTTGGCTAGAAGCGAGGTGTCTCTAGATCATGCTGTTGGGTGTCTCTCATTCTCCACGTGAATCATCACATCAGCAAATCTCTGTTTTCAACCCATAATTTCTGCAAGCAGAAAGGGAAGGATTTTGGTCTGACCTCACAGAGTAACCCATGTTCAAGGCGTAATGGAAGCGTACGTGGGAGGCACCAGGCTGGATTGCTGGGCTCCTACTCATGGCTCTTCCACCAAAAAAGCTGTGATATCTTTAATGAGCCAATCTACTTCTCTGTGCTAGTGTTTTTTCTTGAGAAGTTACATTTTGTTTGACTTGTTTAATTAGGTGGTGAATGCTTCATGGCAGGAACTGCCTCTTACTTTGCGTTGATTCATCTCAGTGCAATGAGACCCTAGTCCCGTTTGTTGGGATATCTCATTACTGCTGTATAACATAAATGCAATGTTCATCCCCTGAAATAGCCGCAGTGTTTGGTTCAGTTGAGGGACAGTAACCGCAGCCTACTGTACTAAATTTCGGTCCTATGAAAATCAATGGCCAGTGAGACAACCCAAGCAAATTCTGACACCTAGCATGCTTTATAATATCATAGACTTGACTGTATGTTGAAGTACTGATCATCCTGTTTTACTATCCTTCAGTAATTCTCAAGCTGAGATCATGCAGCGGCTAAAAGATATCAAAGTTCTTGATATACAACCCCAGACAGATTAGGTCATTATTGGCATTAACATATAAATTAACACTTCAGATTAAAGAGTCAAATAAAGTGTCAATGCTCCTTGAAATGGAACTTACAGGCCTCCAATCGATAATAAAATAACCCTCATAACACAGATTTTTATCAGGTTTCTAAATGGCCGTATTGGAGAACTGCAAGTGAGTAAAAATTTCCAAGGTGGCGTTGCCACTGAGCTAACATCTGTCTTTTTAAAGCCTGCTATGAAATAACTTGGCTGCCCATTAGCTTATAGGACCCTAATTTGACAGCGCGGCTGGTGCACAGTCCTTTGGCTCCCTGCTCACGCACACTCCGGTGTTCGAGAAGTGGCGGGAAATGAATTTTGAGTAGGGTAAAGATATCATAGCAATGTGGTGACCAGACACGCTGTATGCTTACTCCAGACTTCCTCAGCTTTAAGATCTCATAAGTAAATCAACCAGAAACAAAAAGTATCTAAAAGAGCGGGTTTAGATTGACTTGTCTGTAAGTTCTTGGCCAAACAATGGCCTGAAATGAAGAGAGTCCTCGCCGACGTGCTGGATCCTGTTTCTATCAAGCAAATACAAGAGCATCTTTCTGCCAGTGCCCCCGTAGCAGTTTCCCCACATGTACTTGATCGATGTCCGATGGTCGCTCTGCTGCCAGACATCCTGAACTGTCTCCTGAAACGGAACAGTGCGAGGCAATTCCCAAACTACCGGGGTGGAGAAATTAATTTGGCCTCATTGAACCATCCGTTGCTTGACACTTGTCCGTCCAGGAGGACTGTGAAGTGCCAGGTCTTGCCTTTTCCAAACGAAGGGGGACGAGGTCACACAAGTCACTGCCACGGTCCTCAGTGACCCTCGGGGAGGTTTATAACCATTTCTTTGGTTGCTACAGTGACTGTGCAGCACCATCTCTAATGCCAAAACACAAGCCGTCTATTCATTTTGGCTAGGGACAAAAGACATGTTAATTTCAAATATCCCCATTTAATACGGGGACTGTAGCTGGCAGCAAATCAGAGTGAGTGGTGTCTATAAAACAGCTTTCTCCATCCACTGGAAATGGATAAACCTGCCTAAACCAATCGTTAAGTATAATCTTACTCAGCGTGATGCTCTGAGGAATTCTTAATGCAGCAGCCAGCAATTCATTCTACTTACAAAGAAGCGGACGTTTAGAAAAATAATTCACGATAAGGCTTGTTTAATCGTAAGCTTCTTTAAAGACCCAGAGGCAAAGGTCTTTGATAGGAGAGCTGTTGCTCTTTCAGTATATTGGAACAGTATCTTTAAAATCCACTGGTGTATATAGTCTTTGTGAGAGGTGCCAGGATGATAAAATTTAGTCTCTATGGCTTTATAAAAAAATGAGTACCGACGGAGCAATTACTTTAGCAGTGTGCGTCATCCCTGAACCAAACGGTCATCTTCAGGGTGAGAAAACAGGTTAGTGCCTGCCCTTTGTTTCTCCCCTGGAAAAGTTCATTACCAACTTTTTCCAATTTCTGGGCGGATTTTTTTTTTTAAATTATGCTGTTGTCGATATAGAAGGACACCTTTTGTGGATCCATAACAACAGTCAGCTAAGCCAAATGGGATATATGGGAGCAGAATGTCATTACACATGATAAAGCAGTGGCACATAACCATTTGGCAGACAGCATTAAAATTTCAGTCATGTCCTGTGACTGAAAAAAGAGACAAGAATTTTAAACAGATCCAGAAATGAGCATGATTAAAGACACAGGGGTCTTCTATGTTAGAAGTAATTTATAACATTAATATTAATTACATTTGGAGAGGAGGAGAAATATAAACTAAAGGATGATATCAAAAAAGAGAGTCATGAACTCCTATTTTGCTTAATAGGAAACTATTAAATTTAAGCAATTAATTATGAGAGATACAGGAAATATTTCTTTATATAGCATATCACACTAAAATGTATCACTCTAATGTACGTAAACTGGGCAAAAATCTTAGCAGAGCTAAAGGAAGTGTCATTAATTTGGTTAAGAGTGAATGTTGCTTTTACATTAGCTGGGTTAAAACAATATTACCCAAGCCATCAATCACCACATTTCACACACAGAGATTGTTTTCCAAAGTAAAAAAAAAAAAAACCCCAACAAAACAAAAACAAGCCAGAAAAAGCCCCAAAGCAAACAAAGAAACAACAAAAAAATAATCCACAACTCCCTCCTCACCGAGTTCTTCTATTTTTATAGCATGGCATAACACTGAGGAGTTGATATCCCACATACATTCATACTGCAGACGGATGAGAAAAGGTAGTGTATTCTTATTAGTATCTTAACCTTGCAGTGAAACCTATATCCTAGGGGACCAGTTCTGGCCAGGCTGGTATGAATGGGAGTTTTTTCTTTCCATAAGGGAGAGGGAGTAAGATCCAGTTGGGAGCTGGGTGGAGATTGCAAAATAATCACGATATATTCCCTCTTGTTGGCAGCTGCCAGCTAGGATCAAGGGGAAAGCAAGAGAAGGTGAATGGGTGGACAGGTAGTTTCTTTTTTATTCAGCTGGACAGTTGAGTTAGAAAAGGCACTGGCATGTCATTTGTAGGAATCTAGTTCAACAATATGTGCCCAAGATTTTCTTTCACTTGGATTTAAAATCAAATGCAGAAACTGAATATAATTTGCCAGAATGTCTCTAAGGAATGTCTTCATAACTGCCTATAGGCAGTTGGTGTAGAATACTCTGGATAATGCAACAGAATATATTTATGGCTAGCAAACTGAATTTTACCAAAACCGACTATGCAGAAATGAGCATTTCCTATTGGGAAACTTTAATTGATCATAGGTAGACTTGCAAGAGAAGTGTTGGAAGTCATGGTGCCTAGGGGTCACTTAAAATGGGCACAAACTAAGAAAAGGCACTAGCAAAACAACAGACATCCCTCCCTCCACTGCTAGGACATGGAGTAGACGACCTAACAGTTCTGTTCTGCCTCTCATTGCTGTGATTTATCCTCTGCAATGGCTTTGGATTGTGCTGAGTTTCATTTTAATCATCTGCCTTCTCTGACGGTAATTTTTGACTACATACTACAATGACCTGATTTTTAGCTGAAAGACTACTGGTTTTTTTTTTCTAGGGTTGCTTTTTTTTAGGGGCTATTAGCATCTAGCCCAACTTCATGGCATTTTGAAGTTACCAACTTGCTTATGAGTCTGAATCCTCTCCTTATATGTTTCTTTCTTCAACTCTCATTCATTTCAGCATCTTTTATGACCTCATTACTATTTATATTTCAAAGTTTATTAAATCTATCTTCCACATAAGAGAAAAGATTAGAAAAGACAAGCCACCCTCAAATCTACCTAAATGAAGTTCACAGAAACTAATACTACACGGAGACAGTTTGTTACTTAGATATTAGTGCTCTATCCTTATTGATTTCTTTGATGTTATTTATAGCCTTGTTATGAACCAGGTTTGAAATAAAAATATAGTTATGGTTTATTTTAGCTTTAGTGTCTCCTGTCTACATGATCATTACTTTAGAACTTAGCATAATTACATAGGAATAATTAATCTCCAGCTGAGATTTGTTAAGCATAAGTGAAAAGGAAAAGGTGTCTGATTGCTACCTTTTTGCTTTTCTCGTCTTAGGAGTGTCTGGAATCTAGGGTGGCCTCTGGAAGAATTGCACACTGCCTTGGGGCTGTTGTAAATTGGGCGTACCTGCCTGCACCTTCAGGGGTTGTCCGCACAGTGAGAAGCCGTGAAGGATAGTTTGAGGCTGAGCTATAACCCCTTCTGTCTGGCTGGCACCCTCTGCGAGAGCCGAGTTGAGATGATGTAGGTAGATCTCATCTGTCCAGGGGATTCCCCCATGTTGGGCAGATCCTTAGAAAATTGGAGTCTACTGGAGTTTTAGGTATACAGAGCTATGGAAAGGCTATTCCTACAAGGTTAAAAGCTTGTGGCCTTAGCAACAATGAAAGTGATTTCATTAGACCTTG
Source organism: Haliaeetus leucocephalus (assembly GCF_000737465.1). Taxonomy (NCBI): domain Eukaryota; kingdom Metazoa; phylum Chordata; class Aves; order Accipitriformes; family Accipitridae; genus Haliaeetus; species Haliaeetus leucocephalus. Next base: position 8,279,503 of record NW_010972920.1, read on the forward strand.
GATATAATTTGTTGAAGAAGCCGTGATACACTGTAGTGCTTGATGATAGCCCAAATGAGATGACCCCAAAGTCAGAGGTGGAAGAGCTCAGTTAGTCCCTGCCTTGCCCACGCGGTGTTGTTTGTTCACCAGAAGGTATCGGTGTGACTGGGTTTCTAGTGGTCTTGTACCACCTGTCACATTTCACATTTAGGAGATACTGTAATATTTAGGTTCGTAGGGTTACAATGAACAAACATGCATGGGATCTCTGTGCATCCTGAAAGCCACAAAGTTATGTTCTGTCAAATTTTCTTCATGCTGTGCTGGAGCAGGAGTAGTGGGAAGATCTATGGTGGGTTTAAGCTAAAGCTGCTGGAAAAATTTCCATCTAGGAGTTTGGGGAATGGAAAAGAAGGTTTTCTGCTGATGTTGTTTTCAGAATGCCTGCTTTTCCTTAATTACTTTTCCTTGTGAATAAAAAATATCAGCTTTTGAAATCTGAACATATTTTGGCTGAAAAAATAATAACTCTTCTGCGCAAGAAGAGATTTAAGAGGGTTTTTTAATTTCAGAATCAAAATTAGAAAGTTCCTTCAAAGTAGGTAGAATGGTGCTTTTAAGGAGAATGAAGTGGATGCCATCACCTGGGAGAAACGAAGAAAATCCTTAAAATCCATGTTGAAAGCAATTACTGTTTGTTTGTCTTGTCAAGTTAACTTTAATCCAGATCAGTTTCCTGATCCAATTGAGTGGCCACCACAAACGTTCATGCTAATAAATGCTAATTCATCTCAGAAATGAGAGCCTGGGGGAGGGACTACTTCATTCAGATGCAGTTGTTTTCCTATTATTTTAAAAGTGCTGCATTTATTATGTATTACAATTTTCATGCCGCGCAGAGTACATAATCAGTTGGTATTCTTACAGTAGAGCTGCCTGAAATTACCAAGTTGACTGTAAAACTGTTTTGTTAGTAAGAATATGGATTACTAGAGATGAACAAATCATCCAAGAGATAAACATCTTTAATTAGTCTTGTCTGTTTGTTCACAGATAGCCTGCAAATTAATATTCATAGTTGACTATCATGATCTTTTAATCAATAGATCATTCATGAACAAATCTACTGTGAATATTCAGTTCTTTACAGCTGAACTAATACTTGAGTTACGTAATTGAGATTATCGGGTAGGATACTGTATTTTTCTTGTACTCTAGTGATATTAATTAAATTTGTTATCACAAGTGATTGGAAAATAAAAAGTATTGGCAGTATAATCTCTCAGGAAAGGTAGCAGGAAAGAAAGGAGTATCAGATGTTTCTGTTATCAAAAGTTGTTTTTTGATAGACAGAAAGATAGATAAACAGGTCGATCAATTGATCTTGGAGAAATACACAGTTTCTAGCAGAAGTCCAGCTCTTTTTAGAAAATGCTTACACCACCAGTAAGGCCTGTTACCTTGTGGTCTGCTTTATTTTAGTCATTTCAACAAGAAGTTGTTAAATTACATCATAGGAAGTACACAAAGCAGGGAAGGGGACACCTTTTTCTTGTTAACTTTTCTGGGTAATATGTTTACCAGACTCCACTTGGTAGAATTTCCAGGGCCATCTTGGGCTTTTAAAGTATCTTCAGATTACGTGATCCTAGTTAACGTTTTTCCTCTCCCCATGTTCACAGAAAGTAAACGTATGCAGGTGGTTTTGATGCCATTTATTCAAATTAGCGTCTGAATTTTTGAACAACGTCTTTATCAGAGCTCAGGTAAGAGACTATGGGAATCGTGTTCTCTTGCTATTCTTCACAGTCAAACATTTCATAAAGTGTCTTTGGTGCTGCAAGTTATCATCCCGATCATTGGAATAAAGTAAACAAGTGTGGTTTTGTGATCCAAGCTGAGAAATACATGCTCAGCAGCTTGCCTTGCTGTCTTAGTAAACCACCACTTCTTATTGGAAATGTTTATAGTCTCCTACAACTAAAAGACTGAAACATGCAGTAAAAGGAATATCTGCTATTTGTATTAAGTCAAGATTTTATTCAGAATCTCACAAGAACAATTTTTTCTTTTTTTTTTTTTTTTTTGGTAATTGATGCTGTGGTTGTCTTATTAAGATGTCTGGTTTTGTCTTCATTTTGTGTTGTTCTTGATATGACATATCTCATTAGATACTATTTTACCAGCATTAATCAGAACACTACACTGAATCCTGAAACGGCTCCCTTTGTCACAGTTTCTCTTGTAATATTAATGGCAGTTAAAAATAACTAGTTCTGTTTTATCTGTTTCCTCTGCATCGCCTCCTGTGTGTGCTGGCTGCATTTTTATTTATGTCTGTGGCAGACTGTATAGGTCTCCTATAGCGATGAATTCACTGGCTGAATATTCTGCTCTTTCAAATAACAACTTCAGTCGTTCACTGCTGAGTGTGTGATGGAGCTTTTCTTTCATTATTTATGAAAACAATCACACTGGTGTTTTCCACTCTTTTCTCTCTGGTAAAAGTAATTTTGTTCTTACAGGCCCAGAATAAGCTTTAGTAAATTGAGGTTTGGTTGAAGTAGAACTGAGGCTCGTTTGCTTTGTTGGAAACCTGGGCAGCTGGGCTTTTCTGGCACCAAGGTCGCCAGAGAATGGTTTTCCAGACTATCTACACAAATGTTTCTAGACCTCAAACTGGACATGAGATGTGTCAGAAATGCTCGTGCTCCTGTCCAGCCTGGGATCAGGAATGTCATCTCCTGTCATGGGTCGGGAACCGCATGAAATTTCACAGCATCTCCTGAGCAGTCAGAGTTCAGCCGAGATTGTTGGAGACAAGCCTTTCTCCGTATTACCTCCAGAAACACTTCCATAAGCGTCAGGGTGCCGTTTAGTGACAGATAAATAAACTGACAGCAAGTGTCTCTTAGCCTCTCAAATCTTAACAGTTCACAGAAAAGTCAGCGCTCACCAGAAAGGATGCATGAAATACATGCACATGACTGATCTTGAAAAAGTCATTTTGATAATGTATTTCTGCACGCAGAATTGAAATGATAAAACAAATGTGGCAAGCCTAGCTGTAATATGACTCTGTAATCATTTGCGGGAGGGAGGACATACACCGTCTGTGAACAGAGGTGTGTTGGGGCAGGACTGGTGCAGTTTATCAGCTTTCTTCAGGTTAGGGCTGCTTTAACGCCAGGGCAGCTCAAATAATAGCCAGAGGATGTACTATTCTGAATTGCACAGTACCCTTAAAGTCTTTCTGCAGTTCTTATTTCAAAAAACCTCATGATTATTTTGCGGGTATGCATTAGCGTTGAAAGATAACGTATTTAGAAACGATGTCTACTTTATTTTGCTACTTCAGCCAGAAGCATACCGGATGGCCTCCATGCACATCCCTAATCTACGGCTGTAGATGTCTGCAAAATGACTTGAATATTTCATTTTGCATTTTCACACTAAAGCCTGAAGTCATATATTCCCCTCTTATATTTTTCCTTTCCTCCCTCAAAATACCCTTCCTATAATTTTTCTAGAACAGAAATTTTTTAATTGATCTGCTAGAGTTTTTGCTTCATGCTGCAGCGAAGGAAGCCCTTAGCGGCATACGCCGTTCATTAAGCCCTTTAATTCTGTCTGCTATCGTGCTGCACACAGCTTCACATTGCCATTTGTGGAATAATCGGCACTGAAGCAAACTAAAAGAGAGGGGGAAGGGCGAGCTCAAGTCTGACACTGGTGACAGAAGACAAGATCAAATATAAATAGATGTGAATCACCACTGTGGCATCACTATCGGAGAAGCATGCCATTTTTTTGTTGCAGAAGACGCTGCAGCTGCACACAGGGAGTGAATTCATAGCAATCACAAATCCCTTCTTGGACAAAAAAAAAAAAAGGAAAAAAATGTTTCTCCGTTGTCCAGGTGTGGTCTTCGTATTATTTATAAATAATATGAACATTACATGCATACATACATATGTATATACATGTATACATAAGTGCAAATATATATAAACTTATGTAATACACACATACACACACACATATATATAAACTCCTTAATATATATAAACTCCTTAATCCCATGCACTACAGAAAATTTATATCAGTTGGAGATGGAAACACCAAAACCATTTTGGTGACACAGACTAAAGCTGAAAAAGAGCACACTGCAATTAAAATGGGGGTGGTCTCAGAAAAGAAAATTGTATTCATCTTGCACAGAGACTGAATGTATAAACACTAGGCAGAGACAGGAAAAATGCTCTGCATGCTGAAGTAGCTCAAGTTGATATGAGAAATGTTAATTAGAGAGCAAATTCAATGTTTCAGTAGGCTGCAATTGCAATTTTAGAATTTTCTTGCTTCAGCAATTCCAAATATAGCCCTCAAGACATCCAGTTTCTCTATAACAAGCCCATGTTGAACGTTAACAACGAATACATGTAGTAAAGCCACAGAGCATCTAGGGATAGAGCCTAATAGTCAGCATTTCACCAAGTCACTCCAAATCCCTCTCTTATTCCCTTCGGCTTTCTCTGTCCCCAAGGGATAGCTGGGAGGCTCGGGGCAAAGAGGAGAACCTCGAAGCCATCGTTTGGGCGATTCCCGACTAAATGATCTTGTGTAAGGGGGAAGCGGGCTGGTGGGGGAGGATGGGGTGATATTTTAGGGGTGGCTGAACAGCGCTGCCTGCGCAGCAAGGCAAGGCAAGGGAATGCCCGTAGCTGGTTTTACTCCAGCGAGGAAGCGGGCAGACGGTTGCCTTGATGGTGATGTTACTGAGCTTGCACGGTCTGTTACAGAGCTGGGAGTCCTTTAGTAAGGGCAGGTATACTCTGAGTGTTCTAACATCTATGTTTTAATGCACCGTGTTATAAATTCTTACGAGCCTAGAACTTCAGTCCTTGTTACCACGTGCTTAAAATAAACCCCAAGCATTCGCGTAGTCACCAGAACGATTTTTCTATTAAAAGCAAATGTTCAGGTCTGTGTGAGCGCATACCCAGCCTGATCGGCGGCTCCATTAACCCAGCAGCACCGAGCCCCCGCGGGAGCTCTCCCAGGGCCAGCTGAGCCTCTCTCTTTGACGAGGGGATGAATCCACGGGAGGCTTCGAGCCAGCCTCCGCGTCAGTCCTCCCTTCTGCGCGGAAAGGTACGGACAGCAAAAGAGATGTAGGCGAAAGTTCTGAGCTGCCCTGTTAAGCCTCAGTCATATTTTCTCTCTCTGGGGACTGGCGTTTTGGACAGAATTGAAGGCAGCCCAGGAATAATTTGAAGGCCAACAAAGTGCAAAGCCAACTTCCAGCCTGCTCCTGTCTCTACATCCTACGTGGGCATGGAGTTATTGGTGCTGGGGGGGCCAAACAACAGGGCAGGGCGAAATGTTCTCATTTGCAGTTTTCCCAAAAGGTCTGTTTAAAAAAAAGCAGCATATTTACCATAAGACGGTTTATGCAAAATTTGCGATATGTTTTTCACTTTGCCCAGTGATTAGGAAAGCAAATGTAATTAACGGCTTATTTTCTTAATAGGCAATTTGCGACGAAGAGACAATGTTATTTCAAAATTTTTGAAGACTTCACTTCTGTGCATTTTAAAAAATGTACTTGTATCTGATGAATCCCCTTTTCAAAAGCAGGTGACAAGCAAGCACTCGATATTGCAGCAAAGCTTATGTTTAAATGCTTTTTTTTGGTATAGCAAGCATTACTCCTTCAGTCTGGGTTTCCTGTGGATGGGAACTCATAGTCTGACTCCTTGGTTACACAGGGGAAAGTCACTGAATGTTCAGGGGCAGACTGGACACTGCAGCTCCAGTGCAGTGATTGGCATGGTGAGCTGGACTGGACTTGATAAAGGATGAGAGGAAAAGAAGAACAAAAAGGAGATAGTTTGTTATCTCAGTTCTGCTAGAAGCTGGTAGGATCTGCCTAGAATAGCGTTGTAAGCTGTGGCTGGGGTCTGATCCCAGATTTCATTAGTGGGCACACCTTCCCAACCAGATGTTGTGGAGCAACTCTATGGGAAGGGGATGGGGGTTAGTTCAGCCCAGAGACAAAAAAAAGGCTACAAGGGGGGTTTTAATTCCTGTCTTCAGCTTCCTAATGGGGAGGTTACAGAAAAGATGCAGCCAGTCTTTTCTGAAGTGTGCACTGCAAAAGGAGGGGAAGGAACAGTGGGTCATGCTGCAGCAAGGGTGATTCCAACTGGACGTTCGGAGGACAATATTCGTCGTGCTGGTGATCGAGCACTGGAAGGGGTCAGCCAGAGAGGATGTGGGATCTCTGTCCTTGGAGACTTTCAAAACTCCTCTGGACAGGTCCTGAGTGACCTGGCCTAATTTCAAAGGTGACCCTGCTTTGAGCAGGAGGTTGGACCAATTGAGCTGCGGAAGTCTCTGCCAACCTGAATTATTTAATAATTTTGGTATTTTAACCCCTGTGAGGCCACACGTCCTTTACTTTTGCCAGGGTCATGCCCAGCTGTCTGCATTAGAGGGAATAACATTGCTACACATCTGCATCTGTCAGGTGGTGGAGAAGAAAGAACAGTGTCCCAAAGAGACAATATCTTTTGTGCAGCTATCACTTATGTGATATAGCACCTTTCTGCCTCATTTCAGGTGCAATAAATGTTGTTACAAAAGTAGTGTGCCTTTTTCCTTATCCACAACCAGCATGTCAACACCATATTTAGTTTTCATTTTTTCATTTTCATTTCATTTCATTGCTCTGAATGTAGCATTTCATCTTAATGAGTTCTTTTCCCTAACATACCTTCTGTTTATGGGAGAAATGATTTTGCAGCATTCCCTTTTTCTCTCTGTGACTGCTGGCTGTCAGTATCATGTTGTAGCTTAAATGGTGTGGGACAAGGTAAATTTAAATCCAACCCAGCAAATGGCTGTCATCAACATATTACAGCCTCAAAGTCATTTAGAGGGTTCAGAGCAGCTTAACAACAAGCAACGCTTAGAATAGGAATCAAGAAGAAACCAAGTTAAAAACAGCACATATTTTGTGAACCCACTAAATGTGACCATACATAGGTCACCCCATTTTCTAACAGAGGAGAGGGATTTTAAATATACTATCAACCAGGATGCTGCATACCTATTGCAACACACTGGCTGTCACTTTATAAACTAGATGCCCATATTGTATATTGATTGCATTTTGCATGTAATGTGGTAAGCTCTCTGGGGTTATTTCTTATTTAAACCTGCAGGAGAAGACCAGGAGAACCCAGCAATTTATCGACTCGTACAATTTTTTGGGAAGAGGGCCACTACTTGTGCAATTCATCTGTGCAGCCCAGACACAACGTTAGGTGCTATTTTTCTGCTGCACTGGGCAGGACTAGGAAAGGCTAATACAGCCGTGTAAATGTGTGACAAGGAAACAATTTTAACACTTGAGTTGCACAGATTGAGAAAGATGGGAAGGTTCTTGTTAAACAAGATTTCTTTTTGATGCGGAATGGTACGTGTAGTGTCCAGCATAGTTTGAAACAATGTAATTGTGTTTTTTCCCCCTTGACTCAAAGCACATCCAAAATAAAATTTAAAAAAAAAAAGATGAATGGAATTTAAAAGCTTATTTAAGGTAGACAATTCCTGTCAGAGGCTTCCTGAGTCTTCATTTTCTCCTCTGGGTATGAGTTAGAGTACTAGTATTTTTGTAACCCTGCCTCTGGTTACTGAACCTCCGGTGCTGCTTTTCACCATTGCTTTAAATTCACTATAGTGAGATGAATGTGCTTACATGAAATGTGAAAAGCAATTAACACCCAGCCAGGTCAGTAGGGCACTGATACATTACGTTCAGTTTTACTTTGGGGACCCTCCAGGAGAGATTTTGAACTGAAGCGATATATATCTGGGTAAGGAACTGCCAGTGCAGAGAAACAGGGCATGGCTCTGCCTCTGGATAATGCTGCATGTCAGCTCCGCAGAGCTAACTGTAAGCGTGCTATTTGGGTATGCATTTCTTATCCTGTCGCGGTGCACATATGCAAGATGTACAGGCATGGACACGCTCTGGGACTCTCCTAAATTTAGAGTTTGGCAGACTTTAAAGTTCTCTTCTGCACTCTGCACTATATTTAGAAGCTGTGCCGCCAATAGCCACTCCTTTCCCCTCTATTCCCTGCTTTTATACCTTTTGAGGCATATTTGTACTTTGGTCTGTACTACCTATTGACTAACCGCGTGGGGGTATACTGCTTTCAGGGTATTTTTTATAGCAAACTAAATCTTCAGATAGGAAACTACAACTGCTGTTATAACCACTGCCATAAATCTATCACTGAGATCTTCTCTTGGTGTTTGGTCAATTAATCCATTGCAAAGACCAAGAGGTCTTTGAAACAACAGCTTTTGACTTTCAATTTCCAGTTGATTAGCTAAGGAGGACACTTCTGCATGTCCAGGTTGTTTTTCTCAATACTGCTCCTCATGTACTAATAGCACAAAAGGTTTCACTGCCAGCTGAAGTCCTGATCCATGCTTTCCCTGAGTGCCACAGCTATTTACTTGACCCAGTTACAGTAGGAAGTGTTCAGGCCACTGAGGAGAGAGTGGGGGCAGCATCTTCAAGCCATTTCCCAGGACAGATTCTGGTGCCTCTGGTTGCAAGTCCACTCCTCTCCCATCACACTTTTCCCTTCCCTGGGACTCGAGCCGTTTCCTTTGCTCAAATGTGAAAGTACTGATGCTTTGACAGGTTTTGATTATAAATATTGCCGTTTGTAGATATATTTTGCAGAACTATTTAAAATAGTGTTTTGTTTAGTTTAATTCTTTTAAGTGAGTTGGAGGGCCGCCTTTACATCTTTAACCTCTTTTAAAGGCCGTCAGGGAAACTTGGCTCACGTACTCCTAGAACACCCTGGAGCTCTTTACGGCATCTGTTTTTCTTAGGAAGACAGGTAACAACCGCTGGGAAAGTCTGTGCATGCCAGAGGAGAGCGCCGGGCATGTTTCTGAGGAGCCCCTACCACGCATGCTGGGAACAGCGTGTGCTGTGTCCCCAGGTCCCCTCCAAAAACCAGTGTGCCAGAGGAACCCGCACAGCCAGACCGTGGTTCTTCTTTTAAGCTTGAGGAGACTGAGCTGGGGTGGTTCTGCCGGGAGGACTCTGTCTGGTGTGGCTAAGAAACTCTCCTTTCCCCCTCTCTTCTTCTCTCCGGGGTTATCTCATTAGGGAATAATAAAGAGGAGGGTGCCAGCAGGCTGTTGCTACATGGTTTGGGCACGTTGCTTAGCCTTGTGCCTCAGGTACCTGCGAAGGGTGCCAAACCCTTACTAATGTTCATCTCAGATTAGGTACTGTTAGCATGAAATAGCTGATTAAAACTATACCTCATTCCTTTCTCATTCAACATTTCCTTCCCTGAGGAAAGGACTCTCTATTGACACACGACTCAATGGGAAGAGCTACTATTCTTTTCCTTAGGTATCTTGAAATATTTAGTTGATTTTTCTTCTCTCCTTTTTCTTCTCCTTCAAAGTCCCAGGGCTGTATGGAGCCCCACAACACGTGTAGCTCTTAATCTGCTTCCATGGGGATCCAGGTACCCTTTAAACAGAGGTCGGAGTGTTAACAACTCACAGCAGAGCAGAGGAGGGCAATTTAGCGCAGTAAACAGATCAGGCTGGAAATCTGTGAAAAGCTACCTTGGCTTTTTTTTTTCTCCTGCTGCCACTAGGTCTGTCTTTCTGCCTTCCTTTCTCTCGCTCACAAAAAGATGGCCATATGCCAGGTGCCCGTTTTGGCGGATGATAGGGAAAAGTTCTGAAGGATAAATACCAGGTAGAGATGTAACCTTAAAGCAAGTGGTTTTGGACTTTAAGCAAATCCTTAGCCCTTCTCACAGGAGAAACAGCATCCGTAGGCTTTGTCAGAGGAGCTTTCGCTGGAATCAGGGGATACCACTGCCTCTGGGTTGGCGTTACCTCCTGCCCAGGACCACCCAGGGGTCCCAGCTTGTCCTGGTCCCCATCTCCCGTGCACCACCTGGGTAACACAAATAAACCCACAGGTTTTCAGGCTGGGTCACAGCGAGGAGTTCCCTTGCTTACAGCTGACATGGGAAATGGAGCTTCTGCTTCTCCTAAGCAATACGTGTCCTTGTACAAGGAGGAGGGCTGTTAGCAGAAATGGTACCTGGGCTTGCTTTGAGAGGTGAGAGCACCTCCCGCCCTGTGCCAGGGCTCTCCCACCAGCACTTGCCGAGGCAGGTCGTAGCGAGGTAGGACGCTCAGTGTCTACGAGGCTTCTCAGCTCTCGTCGGTCCAACCAGCACCAGAAAACTACTTTAGCTGCCACCCTCCTTGCTCTTGAGGAGATGACCTTGATGAGACAGGAAGCGCGGGCTCCAGGCTTGCTTCTGAAAAGCTGCGGCTGAGGGTGGTCCAGAGGGCACGCTGCACATGTTCCAGGGAGAGAATGAAGGATTTATTTTCTTCTGTCTCTAGCCCAGAAGTTTCACAACTAATAAATTAAATGAATACTTCCAAAAATGAAGAATAAAAATCTCTGGCCCACAGAGCTCTGAAAAAGAATCACATAATCTTTCAAAAGATTTTTTTCATAGTCATTTATTCAGATAGCACCCAATAAAAATGCAAAGCTGGATTGTTTGGAGTGGTGGGAAAAGCTGTAGCTTAGAATAACATTAAACAATCAAAACACAGTAAAAAATAAATACCTGGAGTGCAATTACATTTTGCCAAATGCAGACATGGTCATATATATATCTGACACGTATAGCAGTTTGGAATTGTGTGATCCTGTAATATTTCCCAGACAATTAAACACAGGTAAGATTTGTGCACTACACCGCAACCTGAGCCCAGTTGCTGCTCATGTAGTCCTGGATGCTAGGGTGTGTGTGTTTTCACAAGGAATGTGTAACCAAATAGTCATAGTGGTCAATGAAAATCTGAAGATGAAGATAGAAAAAGTCAACAGCATGCCAACCTGAGTTGGCACTTAAGTCGTCATCTTTAGTTTTTTCTCCTTAAATAAAGGAGATAAGGAAAAGAAAAATAGGTAGGATATTTTATACCTTTCAGACTTACTTTTCAGGGTGTCTTCAAATTTAGAGGGAAAAACCCCCAAACCCTGCATGGGTCTTAGTTCTTCAGAGATCTAGGTCCTGATACCCCCAAACACATAGACTAGGCCATGAAATGAAATGAAATTTAAATTCTCTGCATTCTGCCTAGGTCCAGAAACTGAAATTCACAAAACTCTTTATCATCTGGGAAGGGGAACCTCTCTGGTTAGAGGATAGTTTATGCATCCAATGTGTAGCACCCATTCTATCTGAATTGCCCCTTGAGTGAGGACTGCGTTTCAGGTCTTCCCATTTCATCCCCTAGGTAAGAGCCCTAATGACTTAGCTACAGAGCTATGCTTACTCCGTGAAGAATAAGCAGCAAAGACAAGAAGCAATGCACTTAAATTATACTAAAGGAGATTAAACATTAGCAAACCCTTTTAAAATATAAGGCAGGTAATGCACTGGAGTAGATTGCCTCAGGAAGTTGCGAGGCCTCCAACATGAACAATCTTTTAGAGCATCTGCTGGAAACACTGTTGGCATATTTGGTCCTGCCCCAGGGTGGGCCGTGTGAAGGTATGGAGAAGGGTAAATTACTAAAAGTTGTCTCAAAGAAATGGTCTGTGTAAAGTTTGTTGTGTGCCTTTTCACTGTTGTTTGTAGAGTCTTTATTGTGCAGTCTTCGCATTACTAAGCTTCAAAGAAAATCGCTTGAAACAATGGATTGTACTTTCAGATTCTGTTATAGAATCGTTCCTCCATTCTTAAGTGTTGTCTCAATATGTTTATATTTGTGTGTGTTATACATTGAGAGATTGCACCTCTAAATACACTCAAATGTTACTCCCAAAAGATACATTAATTTCCCCAGAAAATGGTTGTTATCAAAGGTGCGATTTTTGACAATGATCTCCACAAAGTGGCTATTTTCCATACAGAAGCTTGATGCAAGCTGCTAGCTTGGTTGACACAGGATGTCAAATTACTACCAAATGTTTAGTTATTACTGAGCTGTGCTGAATTAGATGCTGTGAGCTACAGGTAATAGCTCTCTTTCCAATCATCCCTCTGTCTTCCAGAAGATAGGTAAAAAGCACAGAGTGCTTCAGAGTGGGCCAGGAGATTTTTCTGTTAAAAATATTTCTCAGGAAATGTGGAGGTGACACCATCATTTTTGTAAGAACACATCTTATCCTGACATTTCCTAAAACTTTTCCATAAAGCTCCTATTAGGAAAGTGGAGATGAATGAAAGTGAGGAGTAAGGAAAGAACCTGTTGACAGATGAAGGCATTAACTACATAGCAAAGCTGCACCGGCTTTGCTGTGTTGGCCTGTGGAAAGAAAAGGGACGTGTCTCTCTCTTCTTTTTAGCCTGTAGACATTTACCACCCTTCAGTCGGATTTCGATACTCCACCTTACAAGGGCGGAACTTCATTGGCTTCAGTTAAATTATTACTGGTTTAGATATTGTTATGCTTCTGGTGACCCTCCAAAGTCAGTTTAAACCACTGAGTTTTACATGGCTTCTACTCAAAACCATTAATTGGCATCTATTCAGTTGAAACGTGGTCAAAGCTTGACATCACCTTAGCATACATTTGTGAATTTGCAAAGCATGAGTGTTGGGTGATACATGTCTTCATCATTTCCATTACTTCCTAATGGTAGGTGTACACCAAGCCAAATGTTCTGTATATAAGTAAAAAGAAATGTATTAAATCAATGCTATACCCATATATTTTTTCAGGCTGTGCTATCGGTCTGCGTGCATTTTAAGGCACATTGTGCCTATGTCTGGAGAGTGCTTATTGACCAAATACAGGTCAATGGATGCTTAGCAAGCAGCTTTTGCCTTTTGTTATTTTTCTCCAATGAACAATGTTCTAGAGTTTTCCAGAAATAATGACACTAAACTGTATATATTTGGGACTTCAGAGCTCTATAGGAGGAGAATGTTTGACAAAAAGAAAGAGAAGAGCTCTGCTTTTAAATGTATCCATGTAAAAAATAGAAGTGAGGCAGCTGAAATGTACTTGAGGAGCTTGCTTTCTTGATTTCTCTTTGACTATTTTTGTTATGCTATGTGCTATCATACCCATCATGAAATGCCTAACACAAAAAAATGCAGTAGCAGAACAACATCCCTGGCTATTTGGAGGATTACACCCTATTGTTTATTCAGTGTGTTACAACTCTTTTTTCCAGAATGACTTGGGAATCTTTATGGAAAGTTCTGTAATTTAATGGATTAATAACCCTCTCAGGGATTCCTTGATATGTGTAGGAATATAGGAAGGACAAAACTAAAATCCCAGAAGCATAAATGTTTGCATTTTTAGTCATTACGGAAAAAGAGAATTTCTACGATGTCGTATGAAAAACATAGTATTGCAGATTAAGAAAAATGGCATCTACTAACTCCGCTTCTGCTTTGATTGAATATGGTCAACAACCTTCATCCACTTGGATGAAAAGCAAGAATTATACCTCTATGAATATTTTAGGCTTATTTCTGTGCAATATATCTTGGCTGCATGCTGGTGAGCAACCTGCCTAACATGTGTTATCATCTGTTGAACGTATAGACCATTCCCCTTCTTGTGACACAGTATCTGCAGTGGATCTCAAGGCATAAATTGCTCCTGAAGACTTCAGGGGAGAATGATGATGCCCACTTCTCTGGTGGCTGCTTTCCCCCAGCACCGCCGGGCAAGCCAACTTAAGGCTGTGCTAGGTTTAGCACTCCCACCTTCTCCATGGAGGCAGCACCACTGGGAGCACTGGGACTGGAGGATGGAGCTCTCTCGTTGCTGACACTCACCAGCGATTCCCAAGCGAAGGTTTGAGAGCCAGCAATATGCAAGCAGAAAGATGGTGGAGAAGAAGGACAGTGAGGCTGTAAACAAGGAGAAAATGCTAATAGAGTCCAGAAATACCACTCAAGGGAAGCAGATGTGGGGGAGAGGTTCTATTAGAGAGAAGAAAATGTAGATAGGAAAAGGCTGATGGGGAGACCAGAATGAGAGCACAGGATCTTGGATGGCTGTCCAAGTGACAGAGCTGCCCGACAGCTTTTGGGGCTGATTTCAGGACCTTCTATCACTGCAGACTGTAGCAGTTTTCGTATTTAATACCTGGCTACTTGCTTATTTATCCTGCTGTATGATTGCTAATTTAGATACTTTTTTTCTGTACTCTGGTTTGAAAAGCTATGGAATACATCAGCCTCGTTTGAAGAGGAGGATTATCACAAGGATTTCCCTGAAGCACTCCACTTCTCCACATGGTACTAATAATCCTTCCACAACATGCAACCTTGCAAAGTATTTTGGAAGTGCCTATCATTAATATAGCAAAGTTAGCAAATCTACAAAGAAAACAAATCTCTTTTCTTTTCCCCTCTTCCTTTTCTTCCAACCCTAGCCTTAAAGGTAGGTCACGAATTTTGCAGGTGGGTTTATAAACTTAATGTGAAGCTTTAATGTAGAATATAATGTATGGAAATATGCTTTTAATATTTGTGTGTGGAGATTGTTTTATCAGAGGAAGTATTCTTCTGCCCTGGGGTTTTTGTTTGTTGCTTCGACTGAAGAAAATGAGACTGTTAATTTTGAAAGCTTTAAATGATGGCCTAAGCCAAGCCTAACTTGATGAGGAAAAACTTTGTGCTGCTGCTAACCATTGTCCCACAGAATTTAATAATACAAATAATTACAGGAATAATATAAAATGCAAGCAGGCAGCAGCATCTTTGTCAGCTGTTTTTATAAAGAAGCCAGAAAGCTTTGAAAGGAGAACAGCAGAGGCAGGTACACCGGGAGATGGTCCTGCTCTGTATGAGGCAAGGGCTTTAAGCCTTACTTTTCATCAGTTCCTACCAGCAGCTAGTTTTGTCTCCAAAAGCCAAAAATGTTGATGTCATGCACTAATTTCTAGCTACTTGGAGCCTTTAATGGAAATCTTGTCCCTTTCATGGAAGCTATGGTGCTTTGAAAAGTGTAACTTAGCCATGTCTAATGCTGCTCTGCCTTTATGTTAAACTAAATAAAGATGATCTGTTTTAACACTCACTTTCCTTCTGCTTAGTGGTTTGCACCGAATATTAAAAAAAGTTAGTTTCATACGACTGCATTTCCCTGGCTTCATGAAGAATCACACAGCTTTTGCACACTCTGTTTTACTAACAAGAGATACGGCTGTAAATGATCTGGACGTTTTACTCAGCATATACTAAGTTCAAATCCATTGCTTTTTTTCCCATGCTTAGCCAAATTTTTGGCTGTGTCAAAACTTGGCTTGTGGGTTGAAGAGTATGTGCCTGGCATGCTGGGGAGGGCTGGGGGAAGGGGGGACAGCTGAGAAACATATGGCTTCAAACCACCTTTTTGCTTTCCTTATCCTCCAGTATTGCAGGGGCTGTAAATTTAGAGCACCCCCCCAGGGCTTCTTTAAATTACATCCAGCTGCAGTGGCCTCTAATGGGAATAGTCCATCATAGCGGTCAGCAACATCAACACCGCTCCCAGCCGCAGTTCCAAAATACGTGGGCTGTGAGCTGGATTATGGCCATCCCCAGTGGCTGTAGGTATTATTATTTCTCCAAACATATTGCCGAATGTTGTGCTATTGTAATAAAAACGTAAAGAGAGAGTACTACGAGCACCCCGTATTAGTGAACCCGGCAAGGCGACACAAAATGAGAAACTAGACCATGATCACAGTGTTGTAAAGAGACCGCACTTCATAAAGGGACTTCAACAGTGTTTACAGTGCACTTCAGAATATAACCTTAATGGGATTAAGGTCACCCAAGTGATATGTGTATGACAGCAAGCAGCAAGCAAATATATTGTATGGTGTGTCAATAACAATTAAATAATATGGGGATTATTCAGTCCTTTTCAGAACAAGTTAACAATCAGGGAGCAGTCACTCATTAAACCACTTATAGACTCGAAATAGCAGCTTCTTAGCTTGCTGTAAACATGAATTTCTTTTTGCTAAACTGTTGTAAAACATGAACAGTAACATACACTTTATATAACTGAGGAAAGACATAATAAATGCTAACTTAAACTGAAAAGGAGCAAATTGAAAAGGCTTGGGTTGTTGAAGCACCATCATCTAAATCTAGCACAGGATCTGAATTAAAGATGTTACAGCATGAAAGGTCAAGATCATCCAACAGCTTCCCAAAAGACTTGTTCTTTATGGAATATAAATTCTCTTTATGGGGGCTTGAACCTCTTTCCCTCTGTCCTGGTTTCGGCTGGGATAATTTTCTTTCTAGTAGCTGGTATAGTGTTATGTTTTGGGTTCAGTATGAGAAGAATGTTGATAACACACTGATGGTTTCAGTTATTGCTAAGCAGTGTTTAGACTAAGTCAGGGATTTTTCAGCTGCTCACACCCAGCCAGCGAGAAGGCTGGAGGGGCACAAGAAGGTGGGAGGGGACACAGCCAGGGCAGCTGACCCAAACTGGCCAAAGGGGTATTCCATACCATAGGATGTCATGTCCAGTATATAAACTGGGGGGAGTTGGCCAGGGAAGGGGGATCGCTGCTCAGGAACTAACTGGGCATCGGTCAGCGAGTGGTGAGCGGTTGCATTGTGCATCACTTGTTTTGTATATTCCAGTCCTTTTATTATTATTGTCATTTTATTATTGTTAGTAGTAGTAGTAGTATCCTCCTTTCTGTTCTATTAAACTGTTCTTATCTCAACCCATAAGTTTTACCTTTTTCCTTCCGATTCTCTCCCCCAACCCACTGGGCGGGGGGAAGCGAGCGAGCAGTTGCGCAGTGCTTAGTTGCTGGCTGGGGATAAACCACGACACCCTCTGTCACCTCCTCTCCCAGATCCTAGGAATATTAAGAAATGCACAAACCAAATGACCTATGTAGAAAGATGAATGAAGCTATTATAAAGAGATGATGGTCTGCAGATGGGGAACAGTCATCCTTATTCGTAAAATCTAGGAATGAAATCATGATCCCATTAAAGTCAAAGTGAATGTAGCCAAAGAAATGATGCGTCAGGGTTTTCACCACTGACCTCTGTATGCCAAAACTTGACAAACTCTCTTGACAAACCCAAATAGGTCTCTATACTTTCATTATTCCTGAGCTTGCAGAGATTGCAATAGCTCATGCATTTCTCTTCACTGTCAATATCTTTGAAGGCATCTGTCCACAACAGACCCTGGGCCTGCCCCTGTAATCCCGTTCCCTGCTTGTGTGACTGGTCACCTACTTTCCCCACAGCGCCTGTCGAAGGGCACAGCAAACATACCCTGAAGTAACAAGGGTTGGTTAAGTCCCCAGCCTTTTCCCACCTCACTTCCTTCAAAACCAGTCTAATTTTAAACTCTTTCTCCCCCCGAATTCAATACTCATCCCACCAGACCTCTGGCTCACAAGACATTTTTCTGCCTCTCAAGTCCTGGCTGGAGGCTATATCAGAAGACATATGGACTAGTAAAAGTACAATTAAGAATTCATCTCTGTAATAAATTATTTCACATTGGTAGGCTTGAGAGATACACTTTTTCCGACTACTGCTGAGTTGAAATTAATTTGAAAAGTATTTTTGATCATCAGAATTTGCAAGTGATTAAAAGAAAATAACCTCACAACACACTGATTTATATACAGAACAAGTGAAACAGTAATACAGTAATATAATCAACAGTCCCTGAGGTAACACAAACTAATCCTGAACGAGCATTGCCTATAAATGTCACACGTGGCCCTTTCACAGGTTTCAGGACGCAGGGAGAAACTCCCAGGCTGCAATATAGGCAGACTTCATGAGATTTCTCCTGCAAAAAAAAGCTGATTTCGTACTGGAACCTCAGCAACCACGAGCAGGTTTTACCTGTGGTCTCACATCTGTCTTGGGAGCTGTGGGATGGATCTACCAGGCATCGGTCCTTCACTGCATCGTGAGATGTCACAGGGTTTTCCACATACTCAATGCGTTTCGTGTGGACTATCCCAAGGCCTGTGCTGCTGCTGAAGGTTTCCAGGGTTGTGCAGTAATTCACCTGTATTAAAACAGGCCTTTTTTTAAGCTAGCAGCCTGATCTCATGCCTCGTGTTTGCCAGGGGGGGATAACCGCATCAGATATAGTAGGGAGATAACTGCATCAGATATAGTGGGGAGAAAGAGCACTGGGTTTGCCTGTACATAAACAATACTATCGTATCGTGTATAAAATAACTATGTTTCTGATGTTAAACACTCACTGCCATTTCTGAGGAAGAACACCAGTCCCTGTGAAGAGTTAAGTCCATTTTTCCTTAACCCAGCAGGGCTCCGCTGAAATACAATATCCCGGGGTTTTGATAGCAGTGGAAGAAGAGGCACAGAAATGATCAGCATGTTGGAAAGCAAATCTGATAAGCAACCTTTGGGAGTCATCCCTGACCCCCCCAGATAGCTTCCCATCCATGTTGTGCCTGATTTGGAAAGTGAACTTCAAACTGGGCTTCCTGTATCTTAGATAAACGCCTGCCTTAATCACCAGGGGAATTGCTTACTGGCATTCCAGCTCTCCTTCTGCCTCTCTCATATTTTTTCACAAGATGCTTTTGGAAGGTAAAGTAAAACAATATGTGAAATTATGACCAAAAAAATGTTTCCTGCCCGATACTCAGGGATGAGAGCATGCAGCTGATGGGAAATGGCTGAAGAAATGTATCTTCTTTGATCTGCGTATTTCTGTTCCCTTTCTGTGTTTGTGCTTCTTCAGCAAATGAGGTTGGAAACACCCTGAATGTTTTATTTTTTTAATATTTACACTGCAAACACAACATGAAAGCATTTCATTTGCGACTACAGTCATTCCAGGAATACCAAATTCAGCCTGGTTCACCTAAATTGTAGGCTTTAAGCCCAATGGGCGAGACCAGCTCAGATTTTAATCTCCAGCGTATTCTTCAATGATAAATTGAAGTGACAGCAGACTTCAACCCTGTTTTTTGAAATTGCTTATGATTTCAAAAACTCGTCAAGAGGTAGTGCAAAGTTTTGCTTTTGCTGATGAGCCTCATTTTGTGGAGTTTTCCGTAAAATGAAATGAAATTAAACAACAACAAAAAATCTTCAGTGGTTCAGCTCACAGTATCAGAAGAGTCAGCCATCGTCTGATTAAAGGTTAGTTATGTGGTTTCCTTTTCCTTACCTGGGTTTCTGACTTACTTTGTTTTAAACTTTGCTCTAGACAATGCACAGCTTTGTCAGACATGGTTTGCTGTATCTCTTCTGACCGCGTTTCAGGGCCCAGGAGGTCTGACCAGTCTTTCCACTTCTTCTTTGAGTTGCTCTGGCATCACGCTCAGTGCCATTGCACCCTAAGTTTTCGTCTGTGCCTGGCAAATCGCTCAGACTTCTGACTTTTGAAATACCTCCTTGTGAGAAAGCGAGGGGCTGCCAAATTTATGCAGAATCCAGACTTCTAGCTCAAGTTAAAGAGCTGAGGAGCAGTCTCCACAAACTTGAATTGCTGTCAGAGCTCAGGCCGAGACTTGCAGGCATTTGTATATTTTCTCCCAGCTAGGTGATTTCGTAATTGAAATACTAAAGAGTAGGAAGTCACAGTGATGCTACGGGTAAAAGAGCCGAGGCAGGCTGATAAATGAGGATGGTTACAAAAGCGAGCTGAGGGAGACATACAGTCTATCCACACTGACGCAATGTTCCTGTTTAAAACCCGGAGTAAAGTTACTCTTGAGGATAAAGCAATAAAGACGAAGACCACGAATGAGATTCTGAGGACCTCTGTAGTGGGTGTGAAGGGCACAGTATGTGGAGGTGATTGCAGAAACGAAAAATCACAGAAGGACCAGAGTTTGGATTCTGTCCAGAGAAGAGATACTACTCTCAGAAAAGATGCTCCAAAAATGAAAGTTATGATTAAACACACTCAGAGATCAGAGTAAGGGAAAAGGAGAGTTGTGCCTTCCCTGAAATGAAGAAAGTCGCTGGCTGCCTTGAAAAGCTATTTTAATGTCCCCAGTCTATTTTTATATACAGTACAAGAATCAGTCACTTGCATTGTTAAATGCACTAAAAGTTAAAGTTTCAGCTTCTTTTTCTTCAGAAAGGTGATTCATAGAGTTCTGCGGTGCCAAGACAAACTCTTTTATTCTCCTCCGTCGAGCATTTCACTTTTCCTGCAGTGTACCCTGCAGGAAACCAAAGACTTATTGGGACTGCCAGGATTTCCCTGTTAGGATCAATCCATTTCTATTACTTTTTTTCTGTAAGCTTGAATTGTTATTCCCTTTTCTGTGTTACTTAAATGACACAAGTTATAGAAAAGGTAGCACAACGCTATCACTGGAAAGGGAAAACCAATGTATTTCCCGCATACCCTGTAGCAAATACCAGCCACTGCAGCTCTCGGTTACTGAAGAGGCACATAGTGTTCTCCTGACTGCAGCATCTGCCTGTGTTAAGAGCTCCACGTAAAGAAGAAAACACATCTTCCTGGTCGTAGACGATCAAATGGAAATAACCTGTCCCAAATGATTTACTGCTGTGCATAAGGAAATACACGTGCAGTGAAACAAGAATAATAGCACATAGTGTCAAAATATAAAATGCTGTAAAATTAGTTTTCAAATCAATGAAATATTTGTCCAGGATGTTGAATTTCACATTAGAGTGTCAGCTGAGTTTTCTGAATCAACAGAAATTTTTTCTTCATCGGGTTAGAGATATAACAAAGAAAGGATGAAGTGGTATAAGGTATAGCGATAAATAGGCTACTTCACATAGTAATGTGATGTGGCAGGATCATCATCCATAAATGCATAGCTAGCTATTTCCCATGGATTATAAAGCCAGACTACTGTTTAACCAATGTCCTGGTTTCAATGAAAAAAGCAACAGAAGTAATCAAATTTCTCTCTCCTAGTTAAGTAAGACAAATGTTCTCTAGAGTAAGACTGAGCTTTCTGAAGGCAGACATGCTTGTGGGTATATGTATATCTGTGTGTTTGTATATGATGCCGTGGTTAGCTGCTAGATTACCTCCTACAGAACCAGTCATGCAAGATGATAATAAGACTGATATGAAATAAAGCTGAGGTCATACATTACTTCGATATTAGAAATGAGAACATTTTATATGATGGATTATGAATGCACACATCTGGATCGTTGACTCTTACAGTCCAAGCTAGGATCAATGCTCTGTTTTATAAACGATTAGATTTTCCCCGGGTTAGAAAGAACAAGCCCCTTTCTGCCATAGCAGACGAGTGCTCTAATTGCTGGCCCTCGGGGCCAGTCACTTGCTATCTTTGACTCTTGTCGGAGCTTTGCGAGAATGGTGAAATATTTGATAGGTGAAAACCAGACAGCCCAGAGCTTGACCAGCAAGGTAGTCATCGGAGAGCTGGGGAAGAGGTCAGGTCAAGCAGGGTAAGGAAAATGAGTATGGGTTTTCCACCGGGTCTTTGTAGAAACAGCAGTTTTGACAGATGACTGGGTCCAGCCCTGGATGGAATTCTTCTCAAAGCAAAAGAGAGAGTCACCCCAGAAAAAACCCTTATTTCACTACCAATCAAGTGAGTGCCCAAGGCGCTTCTCTGCCTGATTTAGGACAGCCTGCAGGTCTTAGTAGCTACCCGGCTTGTTTTGCTGTTTTCTTTGCACAGAAATTCCCTGCTGGACCTGAGAAATCTGTCGTTAAAATGCCTGTTTCTGCAAAATTAATTGAAATTGCTGTTGGCCACCTTCTCTGAAGATGTACAGAACATCTTCAATTAACATTTATAAATTTTTTACCTCTATTTTGTTATAATATAAATATGGGGGGGTGGCACTGGGTTTCTGTTGTTTTATGAAGAATACATATTCTAATACACTTGTGTATAGGATGATGCATTGAGCTGCAATTTTTCAGGCTTATAAATATCTATATATTGGTGTACAGCTACTTACAGCATTTTTACATGTCCTTTTCCACATTATGTTTTGTTCCAGATTACAGATTGCTAAATAGTGTCCCTAAGCAAATAATTTGTAGTAATAAACACTCTTCCACCTATTTATAATAGATGACAGGAACAAGCTGGCTTGCTAATCCTGTGCTAAAAGCCTTAGTTATTTTGCTCAGGATTTCACCCTCAGCAGTGGTTCTCACAATTTCTGCTCATATCTCAGCTGCTATCTGACTGCTAGCTAATGTTTCGTTTGCCCTAATCAGACTAATATGTATTTAAACTTTTTCAACAGACTTTTCTATGCCTAAATTGTGTACAAACACCATTCTCAGGTTTGTATTACATTGAAAAAAAGAAGAATTTATACCTGAAAACAGCCCCAAATATGTATTTTCCCATGTGGGAGGTCGTTAAAGCAAGGTGTTTAAAGACAGGTTCGTTCAACACAGATCTTCTCCACATCCATGGTCTAAGGCTAAAGCCTTTATGAATCCAGTTGTGGATTCTGGGAGCCCGAAGCCTTTCCTGTGCCCTGATTCTGGGGAAATTAAACTACAGACCAGTGCTTGGAGGGAAGCTGCAGTGTCTTTCAGCTGGGTTGACCAGGTCTCCAGGGTGTCAGTAGTTCATGGTGCAAGCAGCTAGTTCAGTCACAGATTTCTCCCAGTTCTCCACTATAATGAATTTTAATTCCCTTTCCTTGTTTCTGGAAGCAGGTCTGCTGGGTTGTCAGCTGTTTTACTGGGCTCTACCTGTCCCACCTCCATTTCTGTTTGTATCAGTTTACTTAGCATCAACTCAATTATTTACAAAATTACTCTAAGTTTTCTCACATTCTTCTATTTGTGGTGATGTTTTTTCCACACACACCAAAGAATTACTTATGGTGGCTGTGATTATACAGTAAAAAACATGCCTTTCTTTTCCTGAGAGGTATTTGAGGTACCAAACTGAACCCATGTGTCAGCCTTCTCTCTTTAGGGATGCTGACTGTGCACAAACGGCTGCTCTCTTTCTAAGGCCTTCAGGCAGAACCTTCCTGATGCATCAAAAGCAGAAAAATACTTGACAAAAACCACCTACCTGTAGGTAAGTAGAAAAATCATAGAAAAATTTAGCTTGGAAGGGAACTCTGGAGGTCACTTAGCCCAGCCACACATTCAAAGCAGGGCCAGCTTCAAAGTTACATCCCATAGAAAAGTTTCCTTTTCTAAATGTTCATCAAATTAGACATAAAGGATGCAGCCTTTGAGTGAATATGTTCTGTTTCATCTTCCAGCAAAGGTTTATCCACATCCTCTCCTAGTCTCCTGCCGGAGGGCAAGCAGAGTTTTCCTCCCAGCATGAATCAGCTGTATGCTGCACCCCGCTTTCTCTCGGGGCTGTTATCACTTTCTGTGGCACCATGCTGGCATTTGCACCTGTGTTCAATTTAAAAGTAATAAATGTTCCCTTTGCTTTCAGGATGACAGTCAATTCATCTTCTGCAGCAGCACTGTTCTGTGCACCTATAAGACATCCCCGTGATGGTGCTGTTACGTCCTCCTTGTCTAGAATGCCTTTGCTGGTGGTTGCAAATTGTTGAAAAGTGCTGTTAGTCTTCTTGGTTCTCACATCTTAGCTTCAATTAATTTTCGCAATAGATGAGGATCGTTGTCCTGCTTTTGGGAGGCTCCAGTCTGAGCTCCACATGACCTAGATCTCCTGATCTGAGAAAGATCTCTGGATTTTCCCTGTTGGTCTAGGAATCTGCAGCTATAAAATGATTTTTTTTTGAAGTGATTTATTTCAAATCACCTGCCCAATAATGCCATTTTCGCACCCCTAGCAAACCACTGGAGGTGCTGGCATATAGATCTGGTTTGTACAACAGTGTCAGGTCAAACAAGGAACTGCCACAGTATTTCAGCCTCTCCCCTGAAATTTCCTCTCTCCTCTTGGCCAGAAAAGGGAGACCGCTGCTGCCACTAATGTCTAGGTGATTTTACTCTCTGGCAACTGTCTTGAGAGCCATCTGCAGAAGCAATAGTGAAGGAAAACCAGGATATTGCCGCTCCTGAGCCTGGGTTTGGGTTTTCAGATTAGCAAGGATTTAAACTAGCAGTGTTCCACAGATAATGAGGGATAGCATTTATAATTAGCATTTCACTCCGTAAGAAGTGATGAGCTACGCGCCCAATATTCCCGGAGTTCAGAGGAACTTTACATTTCAGCTTGGCAAGTCGATATCTCCAACAGATTAAGAAAAGCATGCCAGCTGGCAATTAGGGCTTTGAGCCCTGGTCACAGCAACATCTGCTCTCCTTATCGTGCGCTTCAGTTCTCATGTAATCATGCATGGTTTTCTCTCGGTTCAGAAATCAGTCAAGCATATAATAAATAGAAAGGAGTGTATTGGAACCTCCTGCATGTGCCGATGTCTTCTCAAGACGTCGTTGAGTCACTTCAAGTCACTGAAGATTTCTTTCCGGACAATGGTCCCGACAATGGCTCCAGTACACATAGCATCTTTTGAGTTGGGATCCTACTTGTCCTTAGTGGTGATGAGTGGAACAACAGAAAGTGAGCCACACTAGGAAAAGCGTGTGCTTTGTCTGCTGTTCGCTACTTCACATATCCTGTTGCTATTTTTATTGTCGGTATGAGTGAACTGTTGTTATTGTTGGGTTTGGGTTTTTGTTTTGTTTTGTTTTGACTTGTTTTTAAACCTGTTCAGTACTGCACCTTGCTCTTCTTGTAAGAGGGGTAAGATTTAGGAGAAAACAGTGCTTTAGATGCTGTAGGTGTGGATAA
The DNA here is from genome assembly GCF_000737465.1 of Haliaeetus leucocephalus. NCBI lineage: Eukaryota > Metazoa > Chordata > Aves > Accipitriformes > Accipitridae > Haliaeetus > Haliaeetus leucocephalus. The sequence goes on from NW_010972920.1 coordinate 8,304,306, forward strand.
CATTACAGCTGATCAAAGCACTAATACTCTTTTTCATTTAAAATATTATTACCCAAATAAGCAGAGGTGATAAATCTAAGAAAAAAAAGTGGGGTTTTTTTTCCAGTGAAAAATAGAAAATAAAAAAGTTGTTGCCAAGTTCTAGAGTAAAACTGCATTGCGTCACTTCTGACTTGCAACCCAGCTCTGTTTGCCTCCTGTTGAGGTTATTTGTTTTCTGTGGAAAAGACCCTCCGAAATACAAGCTGTAAAGGGACGATGGCATTTAGCCAGTTTCTTGATCAGGATGTTTGAAAACCCAGACCATAGAAGTACCTGATGTAACTACTGTCTTATCCTCTGTAGCCTACATATACAGGGCTGATAATATGATGCAACATATTTCCCACAAATGTCCTTATACACACCCTTATAAGTCCTGTCTGAACAGCTTGTTCTATGAACAAAATGAAAAATCTTTGCTTTAAGAGTAGTTCAGCTGGATTAAAAAATATTTTTCAGTTTTCCCTTGGGCCTGGAAAAAAGTAATTTCTTTCATTCTACTTCTAAAAATCAAGTTAAATTATTATCTTAAGTTTCTACTAATACAATTAGGAAGAAATATATGAATATGAAAAGTGATGGATATAATATATGGATGGATATAAAATAGCATTTAACTTCAAATATGTCAAAGTTAAATCCCTCAATTTTGCTGCTTTGTCCTGGTTTCAGCTGGGATAGAGTTAATTTTCTTTCTAGTAGCTGGTACAGTGTTATGTTTTGGGTTCAGTATGAGAAGAATGTTGATAACACACTGATGTTTTCAGTTGTTTCTAACTAGTGTTTAGACTAAGGCAAAGATTTTTCAGCTTCTGATGCCCAGCCAGCGAGAAGGCTGGAGGGGCACAAGAAGGTGGGAGGGGACACAGCCAGGGCAGCTGACCCAAACTGGCCAGAGGGGTATTCCATACCATGGGATGTCATGCCCAGTATATAAACTGGGGGGAGTTGGCCAGGGGCGGCAGTTCGCTGCTCAGGCACTAACTGGGCATTGGTCAGTGAGTGGTGCACGATCACATTGTGCATCACTTGTTTTGTATATTCCAATCCTTTTATTATTATTGTCATATTATTATTATTATCATCATCATCATCATCATCATCATTATTAGTTTCTTCCTTTCTGTTCTATCAAACTGTTCCTATCTCAACCCACGAATTTTAGCTTTTTTTCCCCAATTCTCTCCCCCACCCCACTGACTGCTGAGCAGCTGCGTGGTGCTTAGTTGCTGCCTGGGGTTAAACCACGACATGCTTATCAAGAAACCAAAGAGTCTTCATTTCCTTACTCAAGGAAACTGAGGACTTTGTAGGCTCATTTATTAGCACTGCGGAAAACAGCATCACTTTTGTAGCAATTTTCCAGGCAAGCCTTAAAGAACTGGTTCAACCCTATTTTTGACCATATCAATCTCCCACTGGTTGTCCTGTCTCTTCCACCACAGATATTCCAGAATTACTTTGCTTCTTTCAGACTTTTTTCCAGCAGTTTCATTATTACTGTAGGAATAACCTAAAATTAATAAGACTGTGGAAACAGGCTGTTCTTATTGTTTTGCCACGTCACACAGCCCTCCCTCTTCTAGAAAGGAATGAGCAGGCTTATTGTGAGAAACTTGTTAAATGGAGAGTTTGCAAATCTGACCTAAAACATTTAAAGAAAATTTTTGATTTATTATTATTCTTCATACAGGCAGTAATTACAATTGTTCATCATTTACACAGCGCTTGTGAAATCACTCTTAATGGTTTTAGGGTAGCACTTAGACCATGTGTAAGCCATGGGATAAGGATACGGATAACAACGGAATTTCAGGGAAGATTTAAACAAATCCTACAAGTGGGCTTACAGTTGTATGCCCTTCAGGGACTTTACCTTCTGCTGACCTTAAACTCATCATCCCTAAAGGGATAACTGCAGAGATATTCAGGACACTAGCAAATCTGGTGGCATCAGACTTTTATAGGTAGAGTCATTACTAGTCACTGAGGAATTAAGTAATTCAGTTAATTCACTCAACCTTGTCCTTGATTTCCATTTGCAATGAATTGGGGCTTTATGGCAATAAATCTCTGACAAAATCAAAAAGTTTAAGTTTGTGTTAAGCTTTCAGGGCAGCACAGTGAAAACAGGAAGACAATAAAATCCTTGGAACTGCAATGGTTTAATATATCTCTAAAATCAAAACACATTGAAACAAATATTAAATAATTCTGGATGGAGGATGCATCTGAAAAAGTATTTTAGATTTTAGCATTTTTCTTTAAAAAACAGAAAAACAAAACTAGAGAGACACAATATATTCCTATGTATGTGACTGCTGTGATCAGCACTGGGGGAAGCCAGTCTGAACAATATTTCAGTGGAAGATGGCTGAAAACAAGTGCTTCCCTTCCACATTTCCACTTGTACTTCTCTGTAGGCAGTAACCGCGACCGAGGAGCTTGTACTACTTTGTCCTGGGCTAATGCAATTGCCCATGCAGCCTCACTAGCACCGTTCGAAGTAACCAGCAGCCTAGCCTAGGCTGCTCAGCACGTGTGAAGATATGTGTATAGAGCTAGCGTATTATCTGCTCCTTCATCATGAAACAGCCCTGAGCGCATGCTGCAAAGAAAATGGCGCTCACCCAACACAGGGATGAATGTGATAAAGATGAAAAACTAGAGTAAGATAGAGGAAACTTTTGTTGCTGGCAGGCTAGCGGCAAATGGAGTTAGAAACAACACCTATATGTCACATACATACTTATGTATCTCCTTAGATTGTTGTTCCACTGATAGAAAGTGCTTGTATTTGAGATTGGGTGTGGATAAAGCGAAAACATCACTCAAAGGAGCACCCCAAAAGGCCCCTCACATGGTTTTTCCTTTTCCTCGGGAAAGGGAAAATAGGGCTTCTCCAGAGGCATTACATCAATGGTGCTAAATGTGATACGCTAATGAGTCACGTATGGCAACCTTTCCCCAGGCAGCCATGCAGACATTAAACAGACACCTCCCTTGGGTTCACTAGCTTCGGTTCCCTGATTAGCCTTGGGTGCATGAAAGTATCAGAGATTTGAGCCATAGCCAAAACACGTTAGTCAACGAGTGTCCAGTTTTTAAAGTGCTCCTCCAAAACCATGCCAGCATGCTACATGAAAACGGTACATAAAGATTCCGTACTCATAAATGCTTCTCTTCATATCAAAGTAGAGAGGCTGCAGAAGTGCAATAAATACATTCACACCTTTTTGTGATCAACATCCCTTTGTGAGGGCAAAACTCACCAAGCAAATGGTATGAGGATGGTTTCTGTTTTCAGACGGTGTTCTTTGATTGCATGGGCCATCATACCCATCTGATCATCAGAGTAATACCTGTATTAGAATCCCGTGCTGGGATTCCTGTTACTGAGCCTGTTGTGTAAAGAGATATTCACCTTTCCTCTTCAGCTGCCCACTTGAGGTTAAGAGTCTAAGAAAGATTTCTGAGGAAGTGTCTAAGATTTCTGACAGTGCTGCAAAACTCATGTACCAGACTTAAAGTGTAAAGTGTCTGTATTATGATCCTTGACTTTGTCTTTCTTATGTCTTCACTTTCTAAGATATAAAGCCCCTGTATAGACACTTTAGCAAAATTGTTAAAAAATGTGTGTGATTAAAGAACTGAGCATGTGTTATATTGTATAATACCATAAAATTTCTCCTTTTTTTGAAAATCATTCAGACATACTTGAAAGAATATAAGATTTTTTATCATGCTTTGGATAGAAATTGTTTCACATTTGCCATTACAGAATCTGAAAATTGTGTTGTAAACAGTGTTTTTGCAGGTTTTTTCTTTAAGAAGTAAGGAGGGACCACCTTGGGCCATAGATTGAAGATACTGAACAAAGTGCCTGAGTGAAAAATGCACGAGCTTCACTTTTTGAAGTGAAGACATAGGCAATCAGTGATGCAACTATCTGATATGAAATCCATCTTCTAGAATAGATCTGGAAGCACAAAACTTCATCACCAGAAGTAGGAAAAAGTGAACTCTGTGTGTGTGTTCCATACGTGTGTCCCACAATTAAGTTAAGAAATTAAATAGAAATAGCATCAAACGAGTAGAAAAATGCTAAGAATGTCTTTAGTGCTACACTGCACTCTTGACTGCCTTTACAATGGCAGAATTCTCATTAATTCTCATTATGTGAGGTGAGTTAATGTAATTAACAGTAATGTTGTTGTGTCGTGATACCCTAAGGATATATCGAGGCAGTTTGAAAAGAGAGGTAAGAGAGTATTTTGAGCGAAGTGATACAGCTGCAAAAAACAGATAAGCTTTTTGGCACACAAACCCTTCCTCAGGCCTAAAGAGAAACATCTACAAAATTGGGCCATTTTTTCTAACCTCCAGAAAGGCTCCTGTGCCCAGAAGTTCATCTGTTTTTTCAACTATTTTAGCTGGCCTAATGAAAGTTGTTACCTCTCCCTATAAGCTTTACCAGGCTTACTACACCTAGGCACTGAACGCAGATAATTGCTGATACTAACCACAAGAAGAAAAAAAAAATTCCTGCTATGAAATCCCCGTTCTTATATCTTCATTGTCAGGTATGGACTGCATCGTAACTCCCACCTTATTAAAGAGAAGGAACTGAAGTAAAGAGATAATAGATTCAGGTTTCTATCTGCAAAGGCCCACTCATTCGGATGATACTGTAGCAGAGGTAGCAAATACTTCACAGTAAAAATATTTCCAAACAGTAGATTATCTTTCCTGGCTGGCCATCCTTATGGATATGCATTGCTTATCACCTCCTCAGCTGAGAGAGCCCTCTGTGAAAAACAGTTTATACATTATTCAGGCTTAGTCGACTGATAGAGTAGATTGACCTTGTCTCCTGTGAAAAGAAGCAACTTTTTCCTTCTGGTGGCTTGCAGAAGAATAATGGCTGTGATGATAATGAATAGCTTATTCATATTTCAGATGTGAAATACCAACAGCATGCTAATTAGAGAAGGTCAGAGCACATGGGAATGCAACGTGAACCTCTTAACCTTGAAGAATGATTAAGGAACTTTTATCTTTTGTTAAGAAATTCTAATCAGTTTTGGAACGGGCTGCTTCATGTTCCCTCTGCACACCATCCCCCAAATCCTTTTCTAGGTCGCAGCTACTTCCTCGCCTTGCTGGAGCACAGCTGGACCCACGGGCCACATGTGCTCTCAGGTGGCCTGAGAGCCCCTCAGACAGCTTAAATATTTGTGAAAATGAGCCAGATCAAAGAAAGAATATCTTGGTGCCCCTGGGAAGAGAAAGAATAGGAAGACCAAAGAAAGGACTTACAGTCCTGGTGCGCTGGGCGTCAGCTCTGCCGTTCCCAGCACGTTCTTCATCCCGTATGGGGAAGAACTGGTTGCATGTGGAAGCCCAGACCAGAGCTGGAGCCCCTTCCCAGCCTGGGGCGGACAAGAGCACGCGTTATCACTGGCAACAAACTCTCCCCTCCGGAGGGTGATGGAGCAGGGTTGAACTGACACCCTCTGAGATATAACTCTGATTTGCGACCATCAGGGCAGAACTTTTGCGATCCGTTCAGAGGGAAGCCTAAAAGACATCCAGCTCATGACAGATAAAAGTAACGATAACTTTTAATCACCAGTGTCACCTGCTTTGACTTATTAGCTATGCCAAAAAAAAAAGTTATTTTCCCTGAAATGCTCCGCGGATATTATACTTAGTGGCTTACTTAGCTATTTTCATTGAAAGGTACTCAAAGGTTTGAAGAGGGCTTTTATTCAAGTATCAGAGTCCCATATCTGACTATCTACATAATAATTTCATATTTTCAGTCTAGGGCTGTATCATTTTTCAAAAGCTGAAACAAATCTGCTATTTTGGAATTGTCTAAGCATGAAAATTGTAATTTTTACACTCTGGGAGGTCTGATCCAACCTCCGTTAAAATTGACTGGAAAACTCCTATTGATTTTAGTGGGAGCTGGACCAGGTCCCCACAAAATGTCTCTGAGATCTTTTTGTATTTCAATGGCACAAAACTGGCATGGATTTAAGTTTCAGAGATGGCAAACGGTATGTAGCACTCAGTCTTCACTGAGTAATGTAAAGGGGCCAGTCTGGAACTGATTTGCATGCAAAATCAGGAGCTACATGCTTGTGAGGAAGGAGTGACTAAGTTGGGGGTTTTTTTTCATTTTTCCCAGGCTATTTAAGAGGCTGAAGCAGGGAACCAAGGTGGCCTGTTAAATAGTACTGGACATGGGAGACGGCAGTAGGAGAAGGAGGCAACCCATCCCTGGAGGACTGGGTGGAAGGAGGGAGGTACAAATTTCCTATCCTCTTTCTGTCCCCTGCCTCTAAATCAGGTGTGGGGCGGGGGGGGTTAGTGGTGGGTGGGTTATGATGGGAATGAGAACTGGTTAATTCTGTCAATAAATGAAATAAGTTACCCGTCGGTTGCAGAAAGTGCAGAGGTTAATTAAAATTGTAATTGCCGTAGCCTTAGCAAACAGGTCACAGCTTTCAATCAAGCGTGTGGCTGCGGACTGGTTGTTTACGTCCCTGCTATTGGCTTGTGTGAGCAGCGTACAGAAATGCCTGACCAGTGGGTCCCATCAGGTAGTCTCCTGTACAGAGACAAGCTGACTGCTTAAAGCAAAAATTGAAGAAAATTGATTTCTGACCCGCTGTAAAATGATCATCATAAAGGGAATAGAGGGGAGCCGGGTCAGCTGGCAAACATAGTCTTTGCAGCAGGTTTTTTGCTCTAGTCTGCACAAAGTTGTTTTTCCTTTCTGTGAAGATTGGCCCTGACCAGAGGGAAGAGAAATGGGGCAAGAGGGAATGGTGGGGATGCCAGAAGCAGAGTTCCCTGGCCGTTTCTCCCTCAACTGGGAGATCCTTGGGACCTATAGCTATGAGCAAGTTAATGTTGCCTTAAACAGACTTAATTTTCACAGGATCCATTGCTTCCCTCTCCCCACACTTACTGCAACCAAAAATCTGGGCTGATGGTTGCACATCCATGTGAGCCCACTCACCGTTTCAGCCTTGAGCGTGCTTTTAGTGGCGGTGAAAGCCATCGCTGGCAAGACACTGTCACTTGGAGGTGTGGTGATGGGAAAGATGTTGAGAAATCTTAGGTCACTCCCAGGTAATAAGTGAGGAATATTTCACCAAATAACAACGTGAGCTCTTCTTTCCTCTCACCTACTAGATGATGTGCTGTCCTTTACCACCTGGATCGTGACTAGATTAGCCTGGTCTTAGGTCTGACCTTCTCAGAAATGAAAATGGTTGTGGGAAGTAAGCAAACGTCGCTGCCACAGAGGTCATTTATCCATATCAGAAGTATTTTTGGCAGAGTTAAGAGAAGAAGCTCAGGTTTTTCCTTTCAGCAGAAAGGAAAAAAAAAAAAAAATGTTGAGAGCCATTCAGAAAGGACAAAAGAGCATTTAAGAAAAACAGGAAGCTTTTGAACAGCATTTTCAAAGTGGCCTGAGCCAGGCATAGAAGCTGTTGATTTTTGTTACTCATGGACAGAAAAAAAAAGAGGATCCCCGTACACAACATTGATTTTTGCTTGAAGGGTACAAGGTAGTGCACAAAGGTTTGATCAAAAAAAGAAAAGTCTATCATTTAGGTGCAAAAAGAATAGTGGCAAACCACCGTTTGAATGTGAGTGTGTAGGTACAGAAAAATGAAGGAAACATTTTGTAAATTTGAAGTTTGGAAGCAAGGGGGAAAACACATAATAACCTGTGGGATGAGTATAAGCTGGAGTGTGGTTTTGATTAAATTCTTTTTTTTTGTTAAAAAATAAATTACTCCGCTACTGCTAAAAACAAAAGACATCCAGTAAAACAGTACTTATTATTTATTACACCTCCATAAAAATGACTGTTCTTAAGTGGTGAAATTTGATAACAGCTTCAACCTTTGTTACTGGCATACTGTAATTATATTTCTGTTATAATTCATTTACTGACCAGCTGGCAATGAAAGATGTTATTTCTAGAAAAATGAAAAGCTCCTCAATTGAACAGAATAGTTTGGAATAAAACGTTCCTCCTACAATAGGTCGTGAGCCTTCCCGAGGGTCAAGGTCTAATCACAGCAAGCACTTGCTTAGACACCCAAGGGCATAAAGTATAAGCATGGGACCCAGTTTCTCCTTGTGAAAGATCCTTGGTCTCTACAGCAGCCTAAGGAGGGGGAAAAAAAACCCGGTATACACAGCCTACGTTTGCCATGCAGATGTTACGGTATTAACAACAGGTCATTTACAGCCCCCAAGTGAATGTCAAAGCTTTTGTTTGCATGCAGCGAGCACTCGACATCAGTGGAGCTGCCAAAAGCAATCTGTAAGGAGCTAGCAACGGCACCGACACCCAGTGCAACGCCGGCACCAGGATCAATACCCGCGCGGCGGCTTTCGTGGCTCCGCGCTTGCATTAGAGCCTCCTTCTGTGACTTTCCTTTGCTGTAAACAGGAGGAGAGAAGAGCATATTGCTTTTGCAAGCCATATCACAAAACCTTTCTCCTTGGAGCAACAAAATGAGTCAATCAATATGTTGCTTTTCCCCTGCCTGGCGACTGCTCGCTCTTCAATATTTAATAGGCTCCTGGCAGTTGTGCATCTGGTGTCCTCGGCCAGAAGACCGTGACCGCCAGGCTCCTTTCCGCTCCCGGCGTCTCTCGTGTCGCGGGACGGCATCCACCAGCAATTCCCTTCGACGAACCCCTCTTTTGCTGTCTGCTTTGGGTTCACCCGCGCCTCTCGTTTCCCTCAAACCCTGGCTGCTGCCAGACGAAGGCTTACCGGGCTGGTCAGACGTGACCTTTCCTCGCCACGTTGCACAAGAGGGTTCAGTAACTGTTTCAGGAGGCTGAACGTCCAGCCGTGGTCACCCTGTGCCAGCTGCAGCAGCCAAACCCCCTTCAGACCTAATTGCTCCCGAGCCACAGATATTTGCCTGTAACTGGTGGGGTCATGAGCTGAAGTGTGAAGATGGGAACAAATAGGAAGAAAAAAGTGGTTTGGACAGAGAGGAGGTTCTTGAGCCAGTTTTGCTGCTGAGGCCAAGGTCTCACGCAACCCCTGTACTGTGAAAAAAATCCTATTGCAATGACTGGCTACAGATCAGGTCCTACGTGTTTGAAGGAAACAAAATACATTTTATGTGACCTTAGTAAATTCCTCAAGTACCTGGGCTGAGTTGTTCCTGTAATATTTTACTAATAAAACCTCTCTACATATTTCTCAGAAAAAAATGGTGTCAATGCTGGCACATATACCAATTAGCTGTGGAGTTTGTTCGCCATATATACATGTTTATGAGAAAGATTTATGACATGCTTAGGAATTCCCTTAAAGAAATTATGTGCAAAACCACCATGTTACTCTCAAGTGAAAAGCATAAAAGCTACAGAGTATGTATACATACTCCAGACGTGTTTAATTTTACTGAAATCAATGGAGTAACTGTGGATTTGTGGCAGTGTAACTTAATGAAATTCAATGCTTGTAGCTTATACAATCTGTGAAATTTTCTGGAATACTTCAAAACAAAAGAAAAAGATGTTGAATTGTCTCTGCTACATGGAAAATGTGTGCTTGAAAACTGTTTTTCTAGTGAGCCACAGATCTAATGGGGAAAACAAACTACCTGTCCACTTGGAACTAGACGCTAACCTGAGAGTCATCAGTTATCATAATCCTCTACTCGGCGACAAGATTAGATGTGTACGAGGATGGATTTATTGCCACTGATGAGATCTCAGCCAGAGCATCATCAGAGTTCAGGCAACAGATGGTTCTCAAAGGAGCTTTCCCTAAGAAAGCAGTATGTATAAGTAAACAGTGTCTATGTGTGTATATATGTTTATTCACACACACATATATATATACATGTATCTCATTTAGTGTTGCTCTTTTTTATCACTTTTGAGTCTCTGAATTTTAAATAAACTGTGGACTAACGGTTTGATGGATAAAACATACCTATGGCAATCCTGATAAACTTTTGCATTTTTCTTGTACCTAAGGTGGTCTGATAAAGCACCTTTTTTCCTCAGTTTTCCCCTGATTTTCCTACCTTTCTGGTAGAAAAGAGAAACTGCTTTTGACCTGTATAACTTCACATGTCTTTTCTGGCCCATTGATCATGTGCGGTTCCTCCAACCTGGTACCTAGCTGATAGCTACGCCCTACTCCCACACTGATACGCTTAGGTTTCTACATGCCTGTTTTTCCTCTAACCTCAATGACAACAGCCTCCGTTGGTCTCTGCCACTTCTGTTTGGAATAATTCTCCCAGAAATGCTCCAAATCTAAAGCTCTGACACCAGACAGCTTTAAGAACATCAACTCCTGCCTCTATCCTCAGCAATATTACCTGTGACTCCATTCATCCTGAATTATTGCTGCCTTAAGTCTCATGCAACTACTTAGGATACCTCCTCCATAGCTTATAAAAGCAATCCCATGCTTTAGCATGTGCCCATACTATGCTGATTTTATCTGTGCACATAAGCTCTATTTTTCAGCCAATGGCTTTTAATGCCATTAAAATGGCATTAAAGTGGCATTAATACCATGCGCTGTCTCTTCAGTTCTTTGAACTGTTTGTTGTGTCCGGTGTGGATTTGCTCTGGTCAGCCTTCACTCCTCCCTTGGGCCAAGCGCTTTTGCTCCTAACCATTTGGACTTTCCCTGTCTGAACTTTGATATTCACCACACATTTGTTTTAGCAGGGTGAAGTCATTCAGCCACGTGCAACACTCAGTGGAAAACACATCACAGGAGAATTGTGCAGAAGTTACAAATTAAGCCTTCTTCAAGGCAGAGTTTTTTAGTTGTAGGCTTTTTTTGCAAACCTTGAAACTTTTTCATCCTTTTGTTGCCTCTACAGAACATTACAAAATACAACCTGCAGTCGCGTGCTCGCTCCCAAAGATTTTATCTCCTCTGAATAACCCCCATCCATATCAGACTGGCTGCAATCTTGTGGTAGGCAGAGCCGCTGTCTACTCCGTTCCCTCTAGCTCTCAGCTATGCTAAAGCTGATAAACGCCATTTCAGCTGAAACTGCACGGCCGCTGGACACAGGTTACGCGGTTCGTAACACTGTGCCGGAATGACGCTCGCCAAATATTCTCCGTGCTCCTCACATCATTTGTATGCCGCCCTGGCATTACTTCGCAGCACAAGTGGGTGGAAATAGCTGGAGGAGTTCACGAATAACCTGAGCAGCGACTCCATGTGCAGGACAGCATGTAGCCCCAAACTGCGTGCCCAGGTGCAGTTCAATCATGGCAGTGATCATCGCTCTTCACTTTGCTCATGGGCAGCATCCAAGAGCTGAGATTAAATTATTACTCCATTATTCGGTTCTGGACCATTGTTTTTGTAATATGGGAACAGTCTGTAAGGAATTATGCGATTACGGGGTTTTAGATGTAAATAAAACTGATGGGTGGGTGGTTTAGCAGCAGCAAAGAAGGCTTTTATTGTGCTTTTCTTACTACTGGAGAGCAGAGAAGCTGTTTTGGTCCCTGTAATGCTGCTCATTCAAATGGAAGTGGTGGGTTTGGTGTTGTCTGCCTGCTGAGTTTTCAAGGTATAGCGCAGCTAGTTTTAAATTTAAAAAAAATTGGAAGATATTTCTAGATTTTACTGGATTTCTTCTTTGTTAAATATTAATTCTCATACCCAACCAGCCTATCTAAGTCACACCATAAAAGATCATTTCTTCAGCAGAAGAGCTGCCTAAGACCAACATGAGCTGCCCTGTCCCTGTCTGACTGGTCCACGGAGATCCTGATACCAAGAGCAAACAGGGTAGGAGTAGCAGGAGTCCTTTCTGGGTGCTCAGTCCTGCAAGGGTTGAGGATGGGTGGGCAGCCTGAGTGAGACATCTGCAGCTTAGGACAAGTGAAGGAATCTGTCTCACATTGTGTGGGTGGCTGGTGTGGTGTCCCCAGGAAGCATTTTTTGTTCTCCAGCAGATCTGTTTGTAGTCGCAAGCTCCCTCAATTGTCTCTTCTTTTTGAGTTTTGGACCTAATATTGGTTTGGGGTATATTTTACTTAAATGATGTCTCAACATAGAGGAGATAAGAACACTTTGTACTTGTTGCTTCCTTGTCCGTGGTGGGAGAGGGAGAGAGAGATGTGATGAGGTGTCAATGAAATTTAGGTTTGTTTTCCAGTCAACAGGGGTTACACATACGTGTTTGCAGAAAGCACACTGAAAAAAGTCTTTCTGGGGAATTGTTACAAAATATTAAAACAGTTGAAAATTTTAATGGGAAAAATAAATTGCACCATATTATCATTATTTGACAGACAAAAGTATAAAAGAGGTCATCTGTACCTCACAAACTATTACAGAAGTAGTGCTGCATTTTCTTTTCCCATCTATTACTGTCTGCACCATTCCAGCCTTATGGTAAATGAAAATCAAAACCTGATCCTATGGAAAAGGGATGGGGTGGATATGAGGGCAAAAAAAAAAAGGCTTTCCTCCCTTTCCCTGAGATTGCGTGTGGTCAGATCGGCACGGCGGGGCTCAGCAGTAGGGGTGGACCTGCTGACATCCAGGCAGCCCTCACTGTTACATTATAGGGTTGACTATAGACGGTCAAGGGAGCGTCTCGGCCTGAGACCTGGGGGAATATCCTTCATCCTCGCCGGCTCTGACTCACCTGGGATCGGGCCAGGCTGGTTCTCAGGTGCGGACAATTCTCCCCATGGGGCCAGACGAGCAACATCATATTCATTTAATTTTGGCCATAACTCAGACCTCTGGGCTGTTTGCGTTATCTCTCTATGCTGACAAAACTCAATGAATCTTTTCCCAAAAGTCTCAAGGCTATATTTTTCAATCTCTTTCCAAGCCTACTTGTACCGTCTGCTGCGTTTATTCTCCTGTAAAAATGAATGACCTGTATGTTAAAAAGAGTTGAGCAACCATTCTCACGCACAGCAATTACTTCTTGTTTTTTGAAGCCACCTACTACAGCAGCTAAGGCTGGTCTTAGCTCTGTTGCCTCAGCACAAGTGGGAGTAAGACTACAAAGCTGAGCTATCGGCATTCCTCTGCTCAGTGTGTTGGACGTATGACTGCCTCATACGTAGTATATCCTATATCTTGCATACGCTACGTTGTCCGTGCCCAGTGAGTGCCACAGCATAGCTCTGGGCAGGTCACAGCTTTCTGCCTTTCCCTCATCCCTGATGTTAGGGCGACAGTATTTGCTTGGTGCAAATGGAAAATGCATCGCTTCTCAGCTTACATAATAAGATGGAGCTTCTTTAAAATGGAGAATTTTCCACACCAGGCACTTCATAATGGCCATGGAGTTGTCACCTGGGAGATTCAGTTGCCAATTTGCAACTGTCTTTATTATATTAGTATTTATGGAGCCGGACTAGTTTGGCTCTTTGGCACTTTCTTGACAGTTTGGAAAGAACATCCCACTGTGCAAGGAGAGACTTTGCATAGGTGCTGACATACAGTGAATATCTTTTTTTAATCTGGTACCTCCAAATCATTAAGGGTTTTGGTGCTGAAACTGTGACAACTGGGAAACAGAGATCTGGGCTTATAATTAAAAATCCCTTTTTATTTCCAAGTAGCATCACATGTCAAGCACTGAATAATCACTATAACACCAATGGTTTTGTGGGGATATTGCTTCTATTAGAAAGAAAACTTCTCCTGGGTAATCAGCACTCTGCTATCACCTCTTTCTTCCTGTGACACTGTGATGTGATACTCATATTTGTGCTACTGATGTCACTCCAGCAGAAATGAATGGTGTGCGCCAGATAACTGCAAATGTTTCCAAAGTCATTTAGAAAGGGAGAAAGTATCGCACTTTACGTATCTGTGTCAAGCTCTCGATAGCCATCAGCAGGCTATAGAAAGAAATTCAGAACCAGTATCAGAGGGGGAAAAAGCATTCAATACAGAGAGTTTTACATTTAACATATTATCACTTGCTTCAGTTGAAGTAATGATTTTTGTAAGCTCAGATAAAAGTGAATTCTGTCCTCTGCTATGTCGTGGTGTTCTCTCACTGCAAGGAAGCTCTTCCTGCAGCATTTTATCTTCTGGTTTAAATAATTTTCCCATAAGATAGACATATAATAAATTCTACTTTGAACATGTGGATAACAATGTGACTGGCATTCCTGCAAGTCATCCAAGAGCTGCTCTCAGCCTGGCAAAATATCCTTAAAAGCTCTGAGTGTTTATTGACTTAGAGAGAAAGGATTTGGCCCTGAGGTGATCCTCAGGTGGACATTTTCTGTCCACGTGGCAAAGCATCGTAGTGCTTTTGATAGGTTAGAAGAGAGATTTCCCACAGTGTGGATATTCCAAGGTCTGCCACTCTTGGCAGACAACATCTTTATTAACAAAACACTGTTTTTCAGGATCGACCTTTCCCCTCCTCTCTTATACAGTCATTTTTCATCTCCTTTTCTTCTTGCCAAGCTGAAGATACTTTCATGGGTTTTTCTAATAGTGTGTAACAACTAACCAGCTCAACAGAAATTGCAGTCAATGCAGTTCAGGCCTTTGGGTATGTAAAGGCATCTTCTGCATAAATAAGCCAAAAATAAGAAACAACTCACAAGAAGGCTCTAGAGGCAGCTGGAATCTAAAACTGCAGAGAAATGCAGAGGGGAGGGGCTAGGGGGACACACTATGAAAATAGCCAGTGGCTTTTTTTATTCATATCACTCCCGTGTCTGATGTGAACTTCCCACAGATGGAGGTATGCAATAACCTGGCACCACGGACAATTTTCTCCGTAAAGCAGAAATCCAATGATTTTCACATACCACCAGCTAAATCATGCCTATGGAGTGATGTTGCAGACTAGATTTTTTTTTTTCCCCCCTTTTTTTTTTTTTTTTTTTTGTTTTTCTCCCTGGTCTCTCCCTCACACATGCACACTGACAACCCAGTCCCTGGCTCAGAGACCGACCAGACCCAGCTGCTCTTGGACACAGGCGCATCTCACAGCTTGGGATCCGGGCTTTGCCCCTGCCAAGAATTCCTCGGGGCTGACCGTAAGCGTTGCTGACCCGAGTGGCACGGAAAACCCAGAAACGTCTGGGAGCCCATTAATCTTTTGCCAGGAGGGACGAGGAGGCCCTGCCAAGTGCGTGCTGAATTACAGGCGTGTGCCATCTTCTGTTGGGGTCCCGCTGCTGTTGGGCAGGACAAAGCTGGATCCAAAGAGGCAGTTGTCGTGGGGTCGGGCTGCGGATGCTCTGGTGGAGATGGCTGCGATGACAGATGGAAGAAGGGCGTGCATGTTTTGCAGATATATTCCAGCCTTTCTCCATCTTTGCTTTTTCCATTTCTGAGCACTGACTGTTTATTTTCCAACTCGAGTCGGGCCAGAATTAGTAAAAGATAAGAAATCTCTTCTGTTAGAGTTGCTCCAGAAACAGAGCAGGGTTTCACAGGTAGGTATTAAAGCTTGTTTTACACTCAACTGGCATGTCCTAAGTAAACCTATCTGCAAACATTTTCTTCTGTGTGCAGACAGGCCACTGACAAGACCAGTCTCTATCCTGCTGGAAAACCACTCTGCCCTCGTCCCACAAGGGCAGAAAGGCATGTGAAAGCCACATTTATTACATACAAGAAAAAAGAAAAAAAGAAAAAAGGAAAAAAGTTTCTAGATACTGAAGCAATATTTCAGCCATGAAAGCACTTCTGTATTGAGTTTCCTTCTGGGTTATATCTTAGCTGTCACTAGATACATGAAATCATACTTCATATCCATCAGCCCCTTTCCTGCATTTATTTCACTGCTCTTCAAGATGGAAGGCTTTCCCCCTTTTTTTCTCTTTCCAATTTCAATAGACCAGTCAGGAAATGTACTCACCGGTAAGGGAGGTCACTCTTTAAAGTGCATCATTGTATTTTGTTTCAAACTACAGCTACATTTATGATCTCCATAAATTAGGAACTAAAAGTAAGAAGTTTAATACCTTAGTAATAATTATAGTGTATAATAATTCTGTTAAATTAACATAAATGCTAAACAATAGCTGCAAGTAACTGCTAAAAAGCATATTTTTCCTGTGTTAAGACTAAAGGATTTTTGAAAAATCACGTATAGAAAGAAGAATCCTGTAAGATGTTGACTGTGGAAATCTGTAATGTTAAAATGTGATAGAAAAATTGCAAATACAGTTAAGTGAAAGAAAATGTAAAATAATAGTTCAAAAATCATCCTTTTGCTCTGATTGGTTTTGACGTTGTTTTGGGGTTTTTTTTTTGTTTGTTTGTTGTTTTGTTTTTAAATCATACCTTACGCATGACAATTTTCAAGAGAAAAGCAGTGCTCATAAAGGAGAAAGCCTAGGACAGGCAGCTGTGGCATTTGAGTCAACTTTATCATGTAGGGACCAAACTCTGTTTCCTTTCTCTTGTGAAGAAACTCTTCTGATAACAGAAAGACTGATTTATATGGAAACAGCCATAGAGGAGACATAAACCTGCTTCTTTTCCCACATGCTTACTTCGTTATAACAAGAGTAATTACTACATTTCAATGTTAGCATAAGTAGCAATTTGAGTCTTGTGCCATATAATTTGAGAATGTTATTAGAAGGTGGAGAACAGAATTTGGAAAACATAACTGCTGGCAAAATTAATGCTGATCAATGCTAATATTATTCTACATGCTTTGGGGGCTTAGGTGCTGTTTCCTTTACAGTTTGTATGTCTAATACACGGGCATGTGTGGCACTTCACAATCCTGAAAAAAAAGCAAGTACGTTATTTAGTTATATACAAAAGGCACTTCATCAGCGTAAATCTGGGATGAACTACATGCACAGCAACTCAGGAGAGCTCTGGAGAAAATGAAAATAGGGCCCAGTATACCAACATGGCTATGCTAAGATCTATACGAGCAATACTAGCATGATTTTACTTCAAATAATCATTTGAAAAAAGGGCTTGAAAAGAGGAAGAAGAAGTCATGTGACAATGAATTAATGGCAAAGAAGGGGAGAACAGTGTAATTAGTTACTCAAGATGAACTGTATTAGCAATTCTTTTTATATATACAAAAAGCTCCAATGTTTGCCTGCATATCAGAAAATATCAGTCAGAACCAAAAAGATATTTCTCTGCTGAGCTGTACAAGCATCAGGTTGCATTCCTGAGACGTTACCACCATCCTGATGTGCCTGGCCAGCGGATGGGCATTGACACCCTTCTTTGGCAAACTGTTCAATCTCATTTCTCCTGGCAAAGCAGCGATTGATATGGCCTTAGAAAAGACTTTTCAGATGTTCTGGTTTTACCCTTTCTAAGGGTCCTTCACATTGCCTGGGCTCCCAGTGAATTCTGCAAAATGAGACTTTACGTTGGCCTTATATGAATATTTCAAAAGGACCTCATTTTCCAAAATACTGTACAGATGAAGAGTGAGACTCTTCTACACTGATACCATGGCTTATCAGTGTTGTCCTGAGCAGGCATAAACAGTAACCAGAGGGACAGGAATGGGAGATCAGGTCCCAGGTGCCACAGTTGCAGTTTGCCAGCCTGTAGCCTTCTCCCTACTGGGACAAGAAGGCTTCGCTGCCGTCTACTGAGGACCTGTCTGCTTTTGGTTTTGCACAGTCAGCACCTCAGCATCTTTTAGCATCCAAACTGCACAGCGTTTATAAGGTGCTGGGCAGCCAGCTGTCGTGGAGCGGCATGTGGCGAGCTGATCCTGAAGATTCGTGATGCACCTTTTGGTCTTTCTTTGGTCCATTTGATTAATCATGATGCTGATTACTAGGGCAACTGGCTTTAGTTCTCCTTTCATCTCATTTTCCTTTCCTTGGAAACCTGAATGAATCTTTGGGTTTTTTCCTTCCCCTCCAATGTTTAAATCAGCTGCTCTTCTCTCAGGCAGCCGTAGGCACAGAGAACACCTCGCAGGCACTGTTGTGCTAAAGGCACCTGAGTGTGAAGCCAAATAATTAAATGGGGCCGACACGGCTTTCAGAGAGGTTTGCTGATCTGCCCATGGCAATTAGGCGGCCTCCGAGTGTTGCCCAACCACTTGCAAGCAGCATGAGTGTATTCAGAAGGTAGGCAGAAGACTCATTTTCCTCCCAAGTATTGTTTTTTATTGTTTTCTGAGGAGGAAGGGGTTGGGGGCTGGCAGAAGGCCAGCCTTTGATGCCAGCCAGAGAAGGAGAGGGAAAGGTCTGACTCAGGAGTGCACTCCCAATTATTTATTTCTGCTTTTTTCATTCCAGCTTGATCTTTTCTGCGGCTAATGGGTATTTGCCAGACCACGGAAGCAGTTGGGGCATATCCACCACGCTAGGGAGGTGTTGGGGAGCCACGGCAGAGCATGTCGGGGCTGGTGCAGGATAACCCACGGCCGAAATGCTGGAGAGGGTCTTGGGGCAGGCGGATGGGGGACGACTGCCAACTGCCCCATACCCCCCCCAGATTTCCCCTCTTGGCCTCTCCATGACATCTTCATCACCCACAATTGTCCCGTCCAGGCTGGCCGGCATGTTCCTGCAGTGACTGGTGCTGACAGGTTTCTTCACCCGATTTTTAGGTACCATAAGCCTCCCGAGCGCTGGGGAACCTGCAGAGGGGAGATGTGGCCATCCTGCCTGGCGTGCAAGTGGCCCCTTCCCCGTGCTCGCCTGCCGCTGACATGTCACAGTTAATGAGTGTTTTGCTATGGCCCTGCACCAAAATGTAAACATGGTCCTCTTGGCACGGCAGGATCGAAGCACCTGAGGCTGCCAGCGTAGCTGCAACTCTGCTGATTGGGACAAGGAGACAATTAACCTGCAGCTAATTTCGCAGCAAGGCTTGCGCTTCATCCCCTCGCCCCCCAAAATCAGGAAACTCTTGCATGTAGGTAATGAAAGACGGCAGAAGAAAGGGCTACTAATAGGGCTAATTAACAAGTGGGGCTGAAAAAGGCTGTCATGTGCTATAAATCAAATGAAATACAGCTTTTAAGCAGCAACTATTAATTACATGCTTGAATTGAACTGTGTGTGTTACTCATCTGTGGGGCAAGTACAATTGCCCATCAGACTCTTACTGAATACAAACACAAGCTAAATTTGACCTTGGGAATAAAAATAGTTTTTTGGGTGAAATTCCTGACACAAGGAACCAAGTGTCAGCATCCAAAAAGGGACAAGGTGCCCACGATGTCCCTTGGGTGGAATTTAATGTCTTTAAGCCTAAAACCAGGAGGTATGCGTATACCGATGGGGATGGGTTAGATACACAGGGAGAATACAATTATACAGTCATAGTTCTATTTACATGGATAATATATGTGCAAATACACATATGTATATGCGTGTATTAATTTCTATTACACTACAGCCAAAACAGCAGTGAATTCACCAGTGTTTGACTGTGCAGCCTTGGTATGAGTCTCCTGCCCCCCCACCAGAGCCCCCCATTTCAGCGGGCCGGCAGTGCAGAGTACCCCTGCAGTCGGACTGGCCTGGGAGGCACCCCATCTTCCACCAGTGTACCGAAGAGCTGGTCAGTGAGGCTTCATTTGGTGATTAACCCACTCACAAGGACTTCCTCGGTGTCCTGGCCCTGGTACGGGTGGGTGGGTGCCCAGTGCCTCCCCGTACCAGTGGCTGGCATGGGGGGTTGGAGCGGACACCCTCCTGGGTCCCTCCCAACCAGGAGTTATCCTCTGGCAGCACGGTCAAGGGTGAAACCCTGCCCTGGCACAGAGCTAAGAGAGATTTAGGATAAAGCACTCTCTTACTGGTGGCCCTTGACTGCGGGATTTATTTTTTTTTCCTTTTTTCCCCCCTCTCTTTTGAGCCTGTGTAGGAAATTCAGGGAGAGTGGATAACAGCTCAGTTGAGTGATTAATAAAACTTTTCTGTATATCCCCTGATAAATGAGCTCTTGTTGATTTGAGGATTTCTGTGAGATAAATGTTGACTTGACTTTACCTGGCTTGTGCAGACTGTGGTGTGCATACCTCACCACTCAATCCCTTGCTGTGCAAGAGGAGAAAAAAGTCAGGATAGCATTTCCCCAAAGTGTTCCGGTTTAATTCCCCACCTCATTTCAGCCACTAGTGTTTCAGGACCTGGTGGCACACAAGGTGCATGCCACTATGAATACATCTTCAGGCAGGCAGAGTTTCCCGCAGTATCTCCATCAAGTAGTGTTGGTACCCGAATACTGAGGAAGGGAAGACAGTTGCTAATGAAGTTTGCATTTTTGTCCCAGATCACAAATTTCAGTAAAAATTGAGAGCACCATAGACAGATTATATACACTAGTCAGCTATTCAAAGATATATAAAGAGTGGAGATTTTTCCTGAGGAATTCCTAGGCTATAAAGGTAGAATAAGCATCTCTCAGTATATAGGTGTAGTATTGGCCTGTCCCGAAGAAGCAACTTGGCTAGCAGATGCCACAGAATCTGGCTCAACAGTTTTATTCATTAAACTTTGCAGAGATATGGCTTTTTGTCCTGTGGATAAAAACACCATAGCATTAGGTATGGGAAATGATGATTCTAGGTTGAATTCTATTGGGCTTTATGGGACTTTTATAAAGGTAGCTGTGTATGAATTATTTCTTTCCTTTTAAGACTTTGGGATTAAATTGTCACAAGAAGTTCTCATTTGCCATGGTGAGATACTTCTTACCTCTCACTTCCACTGGATGTTTTCAACAAAGCCAAGTTCTTCCTGAGGTTTCTAAGCCTCAGGGTTCCCCTTGATGTCCACCCTTTGCCAACAGCTGAAGGAAAAAGAGATGGCAGATTTCTTTCCATCTTCCCTATACTTGGAAGTTGCTGGGTAATTTTTAACTTGGCAGTAACAGTTGCTGAAAGATCGTATGTTGATGTTTCATACCTCCAAATGACATGGACATAAAATCTCAAACCGTTAGCTTCTTCTCTTTCAAAGGGACAATATTTCAAAGAGCTATTTTCTACCTCCTCTCCTCCCGATCCGTTTAAGAGGAGGAGAAAATCCCAAACAAAATCAAAGACAAAAACTTTACCTATTGGCACAGCAAATTTTCTGGGGACGTGCTGCTGAATTTGTCCAGTAGATGAATATGAGGAATCTTAAAGGGTGCTCAGAGGGCTCATTCCAGTCCCACATGGATTAATTTGGCACCTCTGCAGTTCTACTGACAAAAGTAAAATGATTCCTTGTTTACACTGGTTCAAATCAGCCTTGCCCCGTGACTAAATGATCACAGAGCCATCCAGTGGGCCATAACGGAACACTACTTACAGCTGGATCAGAACAAAAATTATGGAAAACTGTGTGGGATTGCACACCTCCTTAGGTGTACCCCAACGTTTGCCATCAAAATCCTTCCCAGGCACTCTAGCCCATGCCTTGGTGCATTACTCCTCTTCCTCAGACTTTCCGAAACTCAAGAGTTTGGAAGGGCTGAAAATGTTTGAGCTAAAAAGTCATGAATTCTAACAATCTAGGAAAATACAAAATCACACAATTTCTGAAACGTTGCCTTTTGTTTGAAAGGATTCCTTCTTTATTTATGTTGAGTAAGTGTTCCAAACTCCACAAATTCTGAATTGATTTAACCAAAGTTAAACTACTATCAGTTCCTGACGGGTGGTCTTCAAACAGTAACATAGTGTTGGAAGAGGTATCTGGTATATTTGGCAGGAATTAAGCAGTTAATGTTTCATCAGCTTGAAGTTAATGATATACATGCTATTAGTGCTTCTGCCTGTGTTCTCATAAGATTTTTAACATATCACCCTGGAAATGTTGTCTGATTTGGTACTGGGAATGTAACTGTTAATTCAAGCGCCAAGAAACTTAACTAAATATTCTTCCATTATATATGTGAGTTTTAATGATAAACTGATGGGGAAAGGCAGAGAAAGACCCAGAAAGGAGACTGCAGGAGCTGGTGGAAAGTGTTGCCCTCTGTTCCCTCTGTTTCGTGGCACCTTCCCTTGAAGGAAGGGAGAGTATGGAGATAAATAAGCCTCAGCTGAGTCTAAACTCTTCCTTCCCGGAGCTCTTCAGATAAGGCTGTAGGCATCTCCTGGAGAGGATGTCCACGCTCCTGTGAAATTTCACCAGTGACAGATTACATCCAGAAAAAGCTTCTGCGAGCAGTGGCTGTGAATGAAGATCAACCCTGTGAGGTCTCTTTACTGCTTTCCTTATTGGAGATGCAAAACTTCCTTTATCATTGGTGGGACAGCTGCAAAATGCACACAATATTCCAGTAAAGTTAATCAGGAACAGAAGGCGAGAGGAAAAGGTGGCCATAGCCAAGTTTCTTTGTTGTTCGGGTTTTTTTTACGTGAAGTTAATCATCTTGTAAGATTTGTGTTTTATTTGGTTTTTGGTTTGAGTTTTTATTTGTGGGCACTAGGTGTAAGTGCACCCAGAAGTCTGGATTCTGACTGACTCATTTTGGGAGAGTCTCAGTGGAATACGTGAGTACATTTTGCTCAAATATTTTCTTTCCCTACGGGATGGTTGAAAAGTCAAATCTTAATTTACATGCTGAATCAAACTGCAGATCAGAATGAATGACTGATGAGATCCTGTACTTATTTATTGAGCTATTTATTCAGTCATCAGAAGCATGGTATCCAAAATTAACTGTGCCACTATAATCTCCAGATCACTTGATAAGACAGTAGGAGTCCTGGGAGTTATTTCTCTTGCTGAATCACACACACAACTCCCACCTTCTGCAAATTTATGTTTCTTATGTGCCATGGTTCTATTTTGACTGTAGTTAAACAGACACGGCAAACCTCACTTGGTATTAAAACCCTGACACAAAGGAAGACTAGCAAGTGTGTTCCAAATGAGCATTTACTGATATGTTACCCCTGAAGCAGCCCAGTGATATGAAAACCTAGCAGATACGATAAGGAATGTGAGCCCTTCCCTGAAACCTTTGCAATGGTAAAGGCTTTCTGCAGTCATATGGGTTAGGGACACATCTGAAACCCAGGGAATGCAGAAGCCATCATTGGCTTGACTCTAGAGAGGTTCCGATTAAGACCTGGGAGAGGGAATGACAACCTTAACCAGCTATTGCAGATGTATACGGGATTTCTTCTTGGCCTCGAGTCACAGGCATCTTCATATGGACGCTTCCGATTTTCTATGCTCTTAAGCTGGCTGCACGCCTAGCGATAGGCAAGCCGAGGACAGAGGAACTGCAGCGTTCCCATCCTTCACGCACATTTCAGAGATGATGGAATATTTATGGTCCTTATTACGAAGCTGAGTTACATTTATTGGAGAAGCAAGCACGAACTGCAGGGAGCATTATAAGTTGTTATTATTTTACCAAACACGGCGGCTAATGATTTCCTGTGAGCAAGCGCGACAGCTTCTTAATCTTCTGGGTTGCATCATAGCTAACTTTTCTGCAGTTGGTGCTTTTCACTTCACCACTCCCTGCTTGGTAATTAGTGCCTGCTCCTCCAAGGTGCCGGGCAACCACAGATACCATTTACTTCCATGGAAATTCGGGGCATTAAGCACCCAGCAGAACCGTGCTGTTCCACCTGTTAAGGACAGCTATGCCCCACCACTGCGGAGTGCCTCTTTCAGGGCAAAACAAACGAACAGCCATAGAATCAATCATTAATAACTCAATCGGCCACAACGGTCCTCGTGATCTGTCATCTCCCAACTCGGAGAGGGACTTCGCCGCTGGGTTTGTGGCTTCGTTCTTGCTGTGCCCACCAAGCGAGGCCGGCTCTTGAAATCGGCCGGCAATGATGGGGGAAGCCGTGGGGCAGCTGTACAAAGCTGCTTGCCAGCACGTTAGCAAAGCAGAACATATCTGCACGCCTATATTTCTCCGTGGTCTGCAGGCAGCGCGGTAATTGTCTCACACTTAATTGTGCGATACGCACGGCTAACGAGCAGTACTCTATTTAAAGAAACAGGCAATCCTCCTTCCCAGAAGCTGTTGTAACACTGTGAACAACTATCCAGAGGGAGCAAATTTTCCTTTCTTTTCCCTTCCTTTTTATTCTAGTCTAATCAGAAGCACTGCAGATTCAGCCATCTATAAAAGCGTGCCTCCAAAAGGAATTTGATTTATTTTTGTGAAATGAATGTGTGGTTTTTATTATGCACGGCAGGTATGGTTGGAATCCAAGTATGAAAATTGTATTTTACACTACAGACCCTTGGGTAATGAATTACATGGCAACACAAACTTATCTACCGTTGAAAAGCGCCATAATATGAAGGCCCTTTCAAGAAAGCTGAGTAAACAAACTGTAGGAGAAGAGCAGATAAGGGTTTTTTTCTCTTTGTACCTTTATTATTTAGTGATATTTGCATCTTTTTTTCTATCAAGGAAGGAGACGCCTGTGTTAGAACACCAGCTAAATTCTGGTCTGTCTCATCTACGCAGCATCCTCAGACTCTGCTCCTTTGCTTGTCCAGCTCTAACATCCCCTGGCTGCATCACAGAAACCACGATATGGAAGGGGAAAAAAATCTAGGCTTGGGACTCATCCTGGAATAGAGTCAGGATGAAAGAAGGGTATCTAGACCGTGAAATCAATATATAGGAAGGTTTTCTGAGTGGTTCTATGTCTGTCTTATCCCGACATTTCAGCAAAGGTTTGGTCTGGGTTGTTGTTTTTTTTTCTTGCATGGAGAAGTTGTTATTTTTATAATGGTTCAGTTTTAGGATGCCCCCCCAAAGGCACCTTGTTTTCGGCGGATGAGTGACCGCCACAGCAGCACACAAAACTCCCTTTCAAAGCCTTCCACTGCCCAGTCTCTCGTGGAGCAGTTTTCTGACCCTGTAGAAGCAGGAAATCATTGCATTCGAAATACCTAATGATAAATGTTAGCAACAAGCCTGGCTGAGCTCACGTGCTTTCCCATTTCTGAATGTCTGCAAGCTTCCAACAAGGATTTGCATTTTTTGAGGGTGGCTTTCTCGTTGGTGAATTTAATTTCAACAAATGCACCCTGGAGCAGACCGGCCTTATCTCTGATCTGATGCTGCTGGCGGTTCAGAGCCTTATCCTGGAACGCCGCTGAGCCCGCAACCTTTGGTGCCTGGTCACTGGAGTAGGATACCGAAGGGCACTGCTTTCGGGAAAGCATCCTCACAATAGCTAAGGTATGATCGACGGCGTGTGGTTGTCTTCCTTGTACCCACCTACCAAGGGAAAATTGTCCTCTCCCCTCTCTTTACCTGTAGGCTGACCGCAGGTTATTATAACTGCAGCGTTATAATAGCATATATGCGTGTGTGCCTCGATTTGTGTGTCGGCTACCGTGGCCTGAGTTGGTGCTATCCCTCTTAATCATTAATATCGTTCAGCAGAAAAGCAACATTTTAGCATTAAGGTCATATAAGAAGTCATTTAATACAGAATCAACAGTGCTTTCAGGTTGGCAGATCTTTGTTTCGCACTCCAACGTTGGAGGCTGTGAAGAGGCAAAGAAGCAAATTAAATTGCGCTTTCTAAATTGTTTCTTTCCACATTAATAATCGAGTTAGCTTTAGAAATTGAATAAATAAAGAGCCAGGAAGGGATGAGTGAGAGCTGAGACCGCACTGTGAGATATTAGACTTGAGACTCACTATGCAAATAAGAGAATTACCAGCTGAATCCTCCACTTCTCCTCTCATTCCCATAATCTCCACTCTCAGGCTGTTACCAAGGAGAGGGGAATGAACCAGGATTTCCCATCATAACTACTTGCCCCTTTCTATCCACCTATTTTGCAGGGAGCTCTGAAATAAATCTTAGGTTGAATTTTATATGAGAGTGCCAGTTATAAAAATTTGTGGGCAATCTTACCTTTACCAACAGGCAGTGTGTATTCTTAGTTTTGACCTTAATGGGAGCTTTTGGATTTTTCTCTTGATAAAAGCAGCAATGGACTTTCCAACCATGTCTACTCTTACAGGAGTATTAAGAATACATCATGTACCTAACACTTACTAACTATGCAGTGCCTTTCATCCAGGAAGCTCAAAGAGATTTTTGTTTTTCTTTTTTTTTTCTCCTGCAGAGAATGTAAGGAAATTATCAGAATGTATGGAAATGTACAGAGAAAATCCTAGCCAACATTCAAGTTTAATACCTCTCTTCAAATATACATATTTTGTCTGTGTCAACAGTGGAACACCAGTAACTGATTTGATATGTGTATGTTTGGTACTCTCCGTACTATAGCAGTAATAACATTTTATCTATTATATATGTATTAAATACTATATTATACTACTTATATTAATTACATATATATAATGGCTTACAACTTACACAGGTCTTTTTGTCACTCAGAGAAATTGGGTAAACTAGCCAGCACGGAGCTTTGTGCTGTAATGACTAGATCATTTCCAATAACCCATCCCAAAAAGCAGAGTTGAGTCTCACATTTTCATCCAGGCCTTGGCTACTATGTTTTCAAAACCTGGCTCATGTTTTATATGTGAGGATAAACCTTCGACAGAGCAATTGCCTGTAAACTCTAAACAGCTAGAGCACGTACTGGTCGAAGCAAGGGGCTCTCGGCACGCTCTGGTGCTCAAGTCCCTCACATTGACTGGCGGAGCTGTAAAGGAATTAATCCAAAATATACGTTAATGTAAAGTTGGACATTACTTATGTGTGATCATGAAAAGACTGATTTCATTATGTAGACAGAATAATTCCTTGATTTTAGCAGTTTATTTTTCTTTTCAATTTTGAAACAATGAGGACAAGTTTTTGTGTGGTTGCCATCATATTTTCTGCCAGATATACTTGACTCCAAAGCAGACATGAGTCTGACTTTCAGACATTTCTTGTTTTTGTTTTTCCTGTTAGCATTGTTCTCATTTTTATTTCTATTCAAATCCAAAGGATAATTATAATTACATATTGCAAGAAATGATAATAAGGGATTTTTAAAAAATAAATGTTCAACATTAGCTGAAAGGACATTGTCAAACATTAGTCTTGATTGTAAACCCAGAATTTTTAATTTTTACTCTGTGTTTTCAGTTTTCTCTGTAAGGGATCAGAGAACTTGGCACTATTTTAAAGTAATTTTTTACTTCTACTTTCCGGGGCAATAGCTATGCTTCAGTAAGTTCTTTTTCATATGATTTATCAATTACAACAAAATATTACATGATGTCTAATCAGAAACAGAGGGACATTTTTAAAAGAAATATTTAGCTTCTCAGAAACCCAAATACTTTCAAATACCCTGAAAATGGACTCAGAAAGCTGTAGAAATATTTTATGGAAAAGAAAGAACAGAAGTCCGCTAATTCTTTTTTTTTTTTTTTTTTTAATCCCTGGATTTCTGCCTGGATGCTGCTTCCTGTGAAGCATCCTCATCTGCCCTCTCATTTGAAAGATCAGTTCAACATAGAAGAGGTGACGTGGCATAGGGACTGCAACACAAATAACGCTAGAGATTTGTGGTGGCATCTCTGCATCCAAGTTATGTATCTGTATGTGTGTCTAAAATTGTGGGAGGGAAAAAGAAAGGGGAGCATCTCTTTTATGCAAAAAAGTTTACTCTTTCTCTGGAATGCATTCTCATGAAAATATTCATTTTGTCAAGTAGCCAATTTTCTGTCAAAACACTTTGGATCCAATGTCTTTGATTAGCCCTGGTGTTAATGAAAGTCCAGTTCTGTAATTTGTTTAATGCGAGACAGAGCATAATGTGAGTCCTAGCTTGAATTTGCAGTGCTGGGGGGACATGGTTTCATTTTCTCAATTCATAACATAAATTCAGTAAAACTATTGACATGAAGAAGGCTGCTACTTATAAATGCTTGCAGACTGAAGCTTTAATTTGAAAATTGAACAGTTTTGATCTGGAAATCATTTAGAATCAATAAGGTGCTATTTTTACAGCCATTTTCTAGAAATGATCAACTCTCAACATTTAGAACTTTAAAAAATATTCTCTTATGACCATGCAAAAACAACTAATTGGACTATGGTGATCTGGGAGTGTTTTCTCCAAAACTTCAGGTCTGAGCTTGAACCAGAGGTATTGGAACTGGAGGACTTGACAGTGCAGCCGTACTCCACAGGCGGATTCCTTGGAACAGTATTTGCTAAGGTCTGGAGAGACTGTTACTTGGTAGCACCAACAGACCCCCTAGCAGATCTCTGCAAAAAGCTTTTTCCCTCACACGTCAACATGAGTAAGATGGGGAAGCCAAGAGGAACCCAAGAACTAAGGACCATCCTGGCTGCATGGCATTACGGCTGCAAGGTAGAGCAAGAAGCGGTTTGATGGTTTTATCACCAATTTTTCTTGAGCTGCTTGTTTTCTGGGGTCTCCAGGGAGCTTTGCTCCTCATCACCATGACCCCAGCTCCAGTGATTGCACTGCCCTCTGTGGTCCCTCATTCTCCTGCTGTTCCTCCTGTACCAGGCCAGTTTCAGACCAGTAGCTCCATGAGAGGAGCAGAGAAGGGACGTGACCCTGGCACTATTGCTCCTTGGCCTGACCTCCATCTCCATTTCCACCTCCTCAGC
Source organism: Haliaeetus leucocephalus (assembly GCF_000737465.1). Classification (NCBI taxonomy): domain Eukaryota; kingdom Metazoa; phylum Chordata; class Aves; order Accipitriformes; family Accipitridae; genus Haliaeetus; species Haliaeetus leucocephalus. Next base: position 8,332,898 of record NW_010972920.1, read on the forward strand.
CCACCCTACTGGACACCATTTGCCCAAGCCATGGTGTAAGGAAGCTCTTGGCTCTGGGCAGAGAAGTGGGATCTTCCCGTGATGGCACTGATGCTCAGGAGAAGTCCAGTCCCTAGCTCTCTGGCATCTAGTGAACTGTGTGGTTCTTCTTCTCTTCTGTTGTCTTTATTTGATCTGTCCCCTCATTTCTTCTTATGGTTGCTCTGTATAGAAATTCCCAACCCTTGCTTCTGACCTGCTTATAAGCCATTAAGCCTTTTTTTCCCTTCTAGCTTTGGAGGAAAATTCTGCTTCCACAGTAATTTGTTCAGGTCTGGTGTTTCAGGGTTTTTTTTCCCCCATTTCTTTCAATTGCTGTTGATTTTCCCAATGTCTCTTTGTTCTCTTGCTGTTCTTTCCAGTGCTCCCACCACATATGCCCATGGCAAATACATAAAAGAAAAGATCCTGTAGAAATTGATTTCCTAAAAAAAAAATTAATAGCAGCTAATCCATTTTAGTCATCTGCCCTCTGATCAGCTCGCTCAAGATGGCCACTTGTGAATAATACAACACTGAGACTCTCATAAGCCAACTGTTTGCTTCTTCCTAGCTCCCCATATTAAGCCCTGATGTATTATTGCTCATTAAAGAGTTATCTCCTCATCTATGAAACAAGAAAGCATGTAATTTCCTTCATTAATAATATTGGTCAAGACGTATCACATTTAAAGTAATTTTGCTGAATTCGTCCCGTATTTTAAATCCACACCTTCAGAGCTTGCAGCTGATCTGGCCATTAAGTTCTGCTAATATTTGTTCTTCATGCTATGCTGAGGGTGGAGGGATTGATGGCATAGAGAGGAGAAATATGGGGCAATCTACCTTTTTTTCAGTATTGCCACCAAAGCTCAACAAAGTTTTGCAGATGAACTAAGAATGCAAAATTAGGCTTTTTTTCCCCCACTTTTGCCCAAAAACACACACTCATAGTTTTGGATAATCCCGGTTTTATATGTCCCCAATTCACAGGACTCAGATACCCTCTGTTTCTCCCTTCCCCGTATGTTCCCGTGGGCTGGCGGGGCCCTCTGTGACCTGCCAGGCAAGCTCTGTTTGCGTCCCTGGGTTAGGAGGGCTTTGCGGGGCGAGCGTTCAGCCAGATCACAGCCCTGACCAGGGGACTAGGAGCTCGTGCAAGAGCCGGTGTCCACCGTAGGGAGGGGATGGGAGAGCGCGGCACTCAAAATCCGTGGATCTGGAGGTATTTTACCTCGCTCTTCCAGTATGCGACAAGTTATGTCGGTGACTCTGAGGATCTGACCAAAAGTCAATGTGACATTATGTCATTGCTTATAGCAGTTTCTTCTTTTCTCCCTCATGAAATCCAAGCTTTATCAGAAGTAAGACCCTGGTTTTGTAAACAAGGGATGCTATTTTAGGATGTGTTGGTGAGTCCGCATTGTGCTCAAACAGCTGCTTGATGATTTAGCTTGTAGTCACGCACTGAGCAAACTCAAACACTGAGCAAATCATTGTTATCTGATTACCTTCGTAGCTTATTTGTGTGATAATTTGGGAATCATTTAGATACGGTAGCCATTTAATCAACAATCATATATGACATGAATATGATGTTTTCTAATTTTGTTTTCATGTACAACTCAGATGCAATGTCTTCAATGAATGTAAAGATTAATTATACATTAATTAATGGCTATTTATAACAAAGGTCAGGAAATTAGTTTCTGTGACTTCATTACCATGTTACATGCAATCTAGTTAACTAATACAAAGGTTGCTTCAAACACCTATTATAATTTTTAAATGATAGATTGTCTATATAGGTACATCTGTCATTTTCTAGACTGTTGCTACTCTAGGAAATGGATGGAGGCAGATTAAGAGCACTTACTCCAAAAAAACCCATACTATTCTCCTTAGGGTGGTAACAGAAACTAGTGTATAGCTGCACAATGATTTGTGTTCTGAATCTCTGAGCATATTTCCCTGAAAAAAAGTAAAATAAACCCCACAACATTTTTTCTTTTAGAAATTTAGAATTTTGCGTATTTATCCTTCATTTTTCCTGGGTAATAATGTATATTCCTAATAACGCATGAAAAAATAATACAAGAAAATAAGCAGCCAGCATTTTTAATGAATGGTGAGATTATGCAATCTATATACCTGATTCTATGTATCTTGCGTGCTTGAGCTTTAATCAGAATCTTACACCTTTTTTGCCTGCAGTTGTTGATATCTTTTTTAATTCCTACATGTTTAGTCTCGGGATGGTCATTTGTTAGGCCATGACAGAAGCATATTGAATTGTGAAGAATAAGGGATAAGTGAATGTGTAAGTGAATGGGACCATACAATAGCTATGATAAGAACAGGAGAGAAAGCTATTGCAGAGGCTTCTGCTTTACAGTGTTTAGTTAAAAAATAAAACAATACTATTTCTACTGAAGAGGAACAACAGTGGTCTCAGCCTCTGAAAGATGGATTTGGTGGATCTCCTTCAAGTCCCTTGGAAAGACTTGAATTGCTTTCCATAAGCCTCTTTGTGTCTTCCTTTGCCTCTATCTCCCTCTTTCTTATTTTACCTTCTGTGTCAAACTTACTATTTGCACAGAAATACGATTACTGAGAGCGGGAGACAAAGGACTACAAAATCTGTGCAAGGAAACACGTTAACTGTTAGAAAGGAGAGGACTGATCCCCTTGTAGGCTTTCTCTGGAGGGCCACAGGTTATGTGCTTTGCTTGCATTGTGCAACCATATACTCATTTCTGGTTTTAAAAAAAGAAAGCAGTAACACAGCATTACAAAAAGAGATACGTTATGGGCAGTACGGCAGATCAATTTAGTAATGTTATATGTCTTGAAACTTGAGTTCAAGTCTTTGCATGCTGAGGTCATGCATAAAATGTATCTATTACTCAAAACTAGCGTGTTCCCCAAAATACACCCTCGAGAAAGGAACAATCTTCTTATCTACATAGTCATATCTACATTGAATGAAAGTTAATCTGAGTGAAAGTGTATCTGCACAGGTTAAACTGTACTGAAGCCCAGGTGGATAATTTCATTTAGAATTCAAGTAGGTTTTCTTCCTTCTTCAAAGTTAGCTCATCTCAATGCAAAAATGAATCAAAGCGATTCTTAGTAAGGGTGATTGGCATTGCTGTCTCACACAAGTCTGTGCACCTAACTAAACCTCACTAGCGCATTTTAAATGTACACCTTCAGCTGGTTCAGAAGACCTTTTTTGAGTCCGGACCAATTTTGCATTTTTCTGCCTGTCATTTCCAGAGACAAACAGGTCAGACCGTGTTGTGTGAATGGGGCAAGGCCCAGAGCTCCCGAGGGCCGAGCCCTGGATATCTGCAGGAATCTCAAGGGCTAGTAGTACAGTCCTGCCTACACAACTCATGCATTTCCTTCCCCACAAATGTTGGAGGCTTTCGCCCGATGAATCCCACTCCAGCTGCGGGAAACAGCCTGCGTGCTCTCAGGCTATGGTGCCACTCTGCACAGAGCCGAGAAATTCTTGGAAGCAAAGAAATTGTTTGCCAAAAGCTGCAGTTTGTTTTCACCCCCAAACTGTTCACAGGCTTAAGCTGAATGCACTTAACAATTGCAGCTGGACATAGTTTTGGCCAAGGATAATTGAGGCTGTGATCCACCAAAGGACACAATAGCAAGGGCAGGCTTTTACCCAACGATCCAGTGACTCGTGACACAGCACAGCTGCAGGAGACCAAGGCACAACTTCTTCCCATGTGTAAAGGGAGCTGAACCTCTTTTCCTTTCAAAAAAACAGCCTGACTCTGGGTTATGAAACTTCCTGCAGCAGGGTCCTCTTGATTCCCTCTCTTTGGACCCTGTCTGACCTCTTCAAAAGCGCTAAAATACTTATTGAGAGAGGACCAAGAAGAGGCATGGCTCCAGGCGAGGGTGGCTGGTGGGGGAAGCGTTGCCCGCAGTCCTCTGGCAGAAGCCACCAGAAGCCTTTGACTCTTTTCCAGACAAACCCAGACCCAGACCCGGAATGGCAGAAATGTTATTGTTTAGGTTTTAGACATATTATTTAGACATATTGAAATACCCTTCATCTCTGTCATGCCCTCACTTTTATAGGCAGCGTAGGAAAGTTCACACTCATCCACCCTTGTCTTAGGTGACCATGAGACCTAAAAATCTGGAGCCCATCTTTGCTAACAGACTTTTACTGACCTCATTAGAGTTTTGCAAGCAAATAATATATCTCTTGCCGTTAAACGATTCCTATTTTTTATTCTAGAGGTAACTGATGAAAATTGGTTCTAAGAATATGATCATCCCCAAAAAAGAAAATCCTGCCATGTGTTGACTCTTCCCCCTTCCTCCAAATGTGTATATTGACACTCTGGAGTGTTTAGCTTATATGTGTTCAAGAGGTAACAGGAGAATTTGGATAAGCAGTTAATCTGTTTGGCTCAGTTGCAGCAACAGCATGCAACTCGCAGAAGACCAATGGTGAAGTGACACTGTTGAAAAACAGGGTTTCAAAGGAGAAAGAGTTACATAAAAAAGTGCAGACAGCACCCAGTAGAGTAATAACACCCTGGCTCCATCTGACTTCAGAAAGGAAGCCTGTGACGGCTGCATCGCACAAATGATATTGACACCCGTACAAATGCAGGTGGGGGTTTTCTTCCGCATTTTATGCTCTTCTTCTTGGCTTTTCTTCAGGGGTCATTTTTAATGGGTTTTTTTGCAAAGTCAAAATCTTCACAGAGTGCTTGAAAAAGAAACAGTAAAAACGAGAGCATGGCTGAAAATCTGGATGGCTAGAGGACTTTTTTTCATTCCACCTCCTTACTTATCTGCATTTAGCCATAGCATATTAACATATTAATACACAGAAATGCATATTAATAGCACTCAGCTTATCTGCCAGGAGCAAAAAGCAAATGAATGCAGCATATAAAGGAGAAACACTAGGTGCAGAATTCAAACCCATGTGCCTAAGAAGGAAACAACACAGCCTGTTCTTATATCTGTTGGTGTTGTCGTATCAATGAAAGGAGAATTTAGCCCTTGCAGTTTAATCTTACAGCAAGCCATAGACCTATCTTGCAAGTAGCCTGTGTTAAGTATTAAGAAGGTAGCCAAAAGATTGTCCAAAACTGTAATTTATTTAGCAATCTTATGCTCGTAAGTTTTAATTTTTTAAATAAGGTATTTGAGCTTGGCTGCCTGATTATATTTTTTTGTTAGAAGACTCTTTTTTCCTGCTAAATAAAAGTTAATGCATCCCTGAGATACTCGCTCTCTCTAAAAAAAAATCCCTTTCTGATAAAATCTCACTAATTTGTCAATATTCTTAATGGTTTGTATGAAAAAATAAAGGAGATAATCTGACAGGAAGATAAACTCTCCAAGTCTTCAACCCGAAGAGAAAAGAAACACTCAGGTATGCTGATGTTGTGCTGTTTCATTGCAGATCAATATACTGATCACAGCAATGATGGTAATTACAGAGTCTCTTCTGGGAGCTAAGCATCCTCAGCTCCCACGAAATCAGCAAAAGTCAAAAGCATTTGACATCTTCCATCAGGAGGTTTTAAAGCAGGGAAAAGCAAGCAAACAAGTGAGCAAGCAGACAAAATCCAGCCACTGTTTCACAGAGGGTCGCTTGATTTCTCCCGTTTCCATTTACACACCTTTGCTGGAGCTGAAGTGCAGCATCATGGACACAGTCTCCTTCTCTGAAGCTAATCAATGCAGAGACCATTTAAAAAATAACCTATTTTTTTTAAACCTCAAGTCAGTTTAGGTTCCTGTATTGTGCTTTTTGAGAAAGCAGGAAAAATAACTCCAGTCACCTATCTTTTTTTGCCTCTTTTTGAAATGTTATGAGAAGCTACCTTTTCCTTAAAAGTCTGAAGGTTTAATCTTTAAGAGACATTTGGCCTTAGATGAAAAGCTAAGTGACATTTTCATTTTACTCCTCTATATTTAGAAACCCGTAAATGTTTGCACTATGAAGAAAACACTGGACATCCATAGGGACCACAATATTGATATTGTGGAAAATTCTATGTTTCCAAGTTGTTTTTTTGTCATGACTCAGAATATTTTGAGTTGCTTGGGTTTTTTGTTGTTGTTAAACATTTTCATTTAAGAAAGTAAAGTCAGAAAAATTTTGACCAGCTCTACCACAAACGAAATTTTTCCATGTGGCAGATTTCCCTACCACATTCTGAGGAGCCAGGTACTGCTCTGTAGGACTTTCCATCCACCATGGCAACCTGTTTTCTTTTGATCTTCCACGGAGTGTGTTACAGGCTCTTTGAAGCAGGGGCTGTAATGCTGAGTTTGTGCTGAGAAGCAGCCATGATCACTTTTAGAGCTATAAAAATAAATCTGATACAGTGCTCTTAACAGCCTGTAACCCCAAATATTTAGTTGAGGCTGGTGAGACTTTCTCCCATAGGGGAAAAAGAGTTTGTTGAAATGGTAGCTGTTGCAAGCAGTGAAGTAGCCTGATGTGTAGTGCCAGCAGTTAAATGAAAGCTCTTGTAGAGGATTTATTTGTCATGCTTTTTGATCAGAAGAAGAAGAAAGTGTAGCAGAACTGATATTTTCAAACCTTTTCAGAAACTTAATTAGTTGTTTTTGATGTAAAGGCAGAAAATATGAATTAAAGATACAGTATCTAAGTTTGTGTAAAGAGTGTTTTCCAAAATTAGCAGGAGACAAATCTGAAATGTCTGAGAGGTTTCATTTTCTACAAGCTCCCAGAATTATATGATGTTAATCACAACTCCCTTAAACCTGGTTACTTAGGAATAGGACTGCATGTTCCAGAGAGCTTGTCTTCCTCCCAAGTCTGAGCAGAAATGAACACCCTAAGGACAGATCATACAGAAGCATATTGAAGGGATTTTTTTTGTCTCAAAAATAAGGAAGGAGACACAGAACTGTGTAACAAAATGGGGAAAACATCTTGGGCTGCTTCTTGACTGGAAGGCAGATGCCTCCTCTCTCTGTCCCCGGTCCCCAGCTACCTGGATCACAGACACGGACCCTGTTCCTCTGGCCTATGGAAGCCAGGATTTGGGGAGAAGAGACTGGTGTACTTCTGCTCTGGATCTGACACAGCTTCAGGCTGTGAGCGAGGGCTCAGCTAGGGGAGGGGGGCTATTCCCAGGCTCATACACTTAGACGCAATCTAATTTATTTTACAGCCCTTGGAAGCTCTCACACTCAAACAACACGTTACGGGTTTGATGGTTGTGCATCTGGGACCCCGTGCCACCCCGCACACGTTCGCACAATCTGTGCAACACTTTGGGTGCCGGTCCCTTCCCCCTCCCTCTCTACATCACCCCAGGTCGCCGCACCCCAACAGGGACCAGGCATTTTTCTCTCGCTGCTCTCCGACGGGTTTTCTGCCAAGGAAAATTAGCATTAGTCTCTTGCTAATGCTGTCGTGACGCTCAACGCTCAGGATGCCTTTATAGTGTGACAAAAAGCCAAGGACATCTTGTCTGGGACAGCTTTCCTGCTCCTAGAAACCAAGTTAGCTTTCATCTAGCTGGCCTGGGTGTCTTCACACTCCACAGGAGTGTGCACAGCTCTGAGGGGCTGCGAACACCGCAAAAGACAGTCCTTAGCCTTTAGCCAAACAAGCGCTGAGGCTTCCCCTTGCACAGCACTCTGCAAAATGAAGCGCATCAATCTAGATTTGACAGAGAACTTTTAAATGACAGGTAAGAGGGGTTTTAAAAAATTCACGAGGCGTGGGAATCTTTAGTTCCGAATTCTATTTTAAGGAAGAAAATATTTAGCCTAAGGGACTAGCGGGGTTAGAGAATAAAGGCTGGAAGGAGATGTGCAACGGCATGAAGAAGCACTGTGGGTGGAGGTAAGGCACGCCGTCACTCCTGGGCGCCCGTGTCACAGCCGAGGCACGACATCGACATCAGCCTCCCGTTTCACCCTCTCCTTTCCTCTTTCTTCCACGGATATATTCTCCCAGAGGAGGTCCAGCCTCCTCATCTACGCTAAATATTTGCGGTTTAGCAGGCAAAAATGGATTAACCGCCACACCGTGTGCAAATTGATGGCAGGCAAATGGCCATTTGTGGTGGCCTGGGAAGGTTTCTCTAGTTTCTCACGGGACACTAAAACAGTGTGAAGGAAAGGTCTCTGCAAGGCAAGCTTCAAAAGGGAAGTACCAGGCTGAAAAGGAGAAGTGACTATAGCACCAAGCCCAGAAGAACCCAGAGACAAGTCGGCATCAATGTAAGGAAACACAGCACAAAACATGGCCTGCAGTTCCAGGCACTCTGTGCTCTCCCCAGGTGAGCTTATGGTTAGATAAATGTTACAGTTCATGGAATACTTTGAGATCAGAGAGAGACAATTAGAACTGGAGGAAAAAGCAACTGGTTTTGACCAATTGCTAATGGTCTTTTCTGAGTGCCCCCTTTGTGATTACTGTTTTTAAAGAAGTATATTTCTTTTTTTTTTAAGAAAATACTAAAGATATAATCTTTTTTATATCTTTAAGAAAAAAACAGAGGGGAGGGATGGGAGGGGTTGGCATATATGTCCATCCTCCTGGTTACGTTTCATAATTTCATCTTGTTCTCTTCCAAATCTCATGGAAAAAAAAAGACATGAGAAAAAAACCCCACCAGATCTGAGTGAATAACCTTGGCTTTGCACAGGTTCCCTCATTCCCAGCAGCAGGCACAGAGCCACGGGGCCACGAGGCTGCTACGTTGCTTCAGCTGCTCCTCACTGCCAAGGGGTTCCCCATGGTACAACGCCATGGACGTGACCACCAACACAAAGCTGCACCTACGGGTTGCGGGGGCAGAATGATGTGGACTATTATCAGCTATTTAACATCTTTCTGAGAGCTTAGACCCATCACTCATTATTTTTGATGCCACTAGCTATGCTTAGGAGCACCACACCTCGTGGAAGTTAGTGGGGGCTGCGTTTCATTAGGAAAGAGTCATTCGCTCTTTTTGAGAACAGCCTGAAAAGCATTATGCTTCCTTAAGGCGACCAAAGCCTATTTCCATTTATATGTATGTTATTAGTAGGGAAACGATTTGGAACATTTTTCACAGCATTCATCTATTGAATCACTGGCTTTTCTCTTCCCCGTTAGGGTACAAGGCCATTTTGGGCAAAATGAATAGTGAAGTTTAATAAACATAGCTCTCCGCTGGCTCTGTTTCATGCAAGCGAGCTGGCAAGAATTAAAGTGCTTAATGGATATTTAATGGTGGATGAAATGAGCTTTCTCCTTATTAGCGCAGCGGCTTATTAGAGCTGGTTGCCCTCTGTAAAGTGCTCACCTGACTCACCTCTCAGGCTGGTGCTGAAAATCCCGGCTCTGATGGCTAACCTCAGATTCCCTCATCTAGCGCTATTACAGTAAAACTCCCTTCCGAAAGGTTTCAAGTGAGAACCGCAGCGGTTGTCTTCCTGAGATTTGCGGTGTAATTTGCTGTTTCACTGGAGTCGTCACATTCTTCCCTTTGATGTCTCTTTATAGGGAGTCTTTAATGCCCCCCTCTTGCCAAGAGTCAAAGGTGAAAAAAAAGTCATCAGGGTTCTTTGCATTTTCCTGCTCTGATGTTATGCCATACATGTGATGCTGAATTTTTAGGATGGGTTTCCTTGACCATTTCTCTTTCACTTTACCAGAATGCAACTATCGTATTTTTGGCTCCTCCTTGACTGAGGCTGAGGTAAAGGAGACCAGGATGGGACATAAGGTTCTTCTGAACTTCTGTCTATGTTAATTGGGATTTCAGGGTTGTTGCTTTTTGCAAGAAATCAAAGCAGTGACTAACGTTCCCTCCACTGTGGCTTTGGCAGGGATAAGGAAAACCCCCGTGGAAAGAAGGGATGGAATCTGCGAGACGGAATGGGCTACTGTGCCATGGGTCCAGAACAGTCATGCTCACGTGTGCACGATTTCAAAGCAGTGGACAGCCAGGACTGACGTGAGTAGGTACAGAAGAGGTGGCTGGGCTGTGAAATCAGCAGGACTCCATGGATCCCGGTCCTGTTTCCAGCTCTGCTCTGCGTTTTCTCTGCCTGTGCTCATTGCTGGACCAGGCACTCGACTTTCCATGGCTCACATCTGTCCTGGCCAAGTTCATTTATCAGTTTTTACAAAGCTGCATCTAATCTGCACTTACTTACAGGTTACTACTCGACAGAGGTAAAATATTACCAACTGCAAGGGGATTGGAAACTGCAGTGAAGACTGCCATAAAATATCTGAGTGGTAATTCACATAAAATAAGATGGCTAGAGATTAATGTATATGGTTGCGTGAATATAATTGCAGGTCCTTATTTGAGGGTTTAAATACGAGATGTGAAAAATCATATATTTGCCAGCATGGAAAATACTTTTGTATGTGTATGGCTTGTGGAAATGGGGGAGGAGATTTTTAGCTCCACCTGCAGTAACTGGCATTTTAGCTATGGATTTCAGTAGATTTGGATTTTTCCTCAGCTTTTTCACCAGAGACAAAAAATTGGATGCAGATATGCACATAACATTGGATGTGTAATTGGCCAGTGGCCTGTGTTATATACTCAACAGAAGCAGTTGTAGCTGTGGTACAACTTGAATTTATAGCTTGCAGTCAATGAGAGGCACTGAGCAAGTCTTGTCAAATGAGCCAACAATTTTTCCCCTGTCAAACGGAAATTCAGAATTCATATCCACAACAGCTTCACCACAGCAATTATTAAATGATGCAAAAAGAAAAAACTTAAACAAATTACCTGAGGAGAATATTGGAAACTTTCTGTGTCTTTTATTTTTAAGTGACAATTCCGGCAGAGATACTCAACAGCTTTTCTCATTTTAGAAAGGTAGCCTGGTTTATAAGATTATAAGTAATTGATCTGTCTTAACATGTCCAAGCTTGAGAGTAACTCAGGAAGGGGTTTGTTTGTTGTGGTGGTTTAACCCCAGCCAGCAGCTAAGCACCACGCAGCAGCTCACTCACTTCCCTCCCACCCAATGGGATGGGGAGAGAATTGGGGGGAAAAAAAAAAGTAAAACTCATGGGTTGAGATAAAGACAGTTTAACAGGACAGAAAGGAAGAGAATAGTAATGATAATAATGATAAAATGACAATAATAATAAAAAAAGGATTGGAATATACAAAACAAGTGATGCACAACCCAATTGCTCACCACTCACCAACCAATGCCCAGTTAGTTCCCGAGCAATGATCCATAACCCCCCTGGGCCAACTCCCCCCAGTTTATATACTGGGCATGACATCACATGGTCTGGAATACCCCTTTGGCCAGTTTGGGTCAGCTGCCCTGGCTGTGTCCCCTCCCACCTTCTTGTGCCCCTCCAGCCTTCTCGCTGGCTGGGTGTGAGCAGCTGAAAAATCCCTGACTTAGTCGAAACACTGCTTAGCAACAACTGAAAACATCAGTTTCTTATCAACATTCTTCTCACACTGAATCCAAACCACAACACTATACCTAAAATTAACTCTATCCCAGCTGAAACCAGGACAGTTGTCATTACCAGCAGTAACTCACCTGTACCAACTTGGCATCTATGCATGGACGTAAAGACTTTTTTCTACAGCAAGACACAGAATACCTCATGTTCCTTGTCTGTCTCCCTCTTCCCCTACGCTTACAGTATGGAAGAAAGAATTGCGTTTGGCTTTATTATCTTTGATCCGCTACATCAGCATCTTTGATCCGAGAGAAGGGGAAGGAGCTTACTGCAAGTGGCACAGCTCTCCCAAAGCAGTAAGTCTGTGGAGATGAGCGGGGAAGGATGGAGCAGGCAGGGGCAAGGTCTGGTCACACCACTGAGAGGGCATAACTTTTCCTTAAAAAGCCCAGAATTTAAATATTTTTCTGAATATCAAGGATTTCATTTTTTTATCTCATCCCAGAACTGAAAGTTATTAGGGAGACAGCGTGCTACTGGGAACACGAAGTGACTGGAAAGGCAGCAGATACCAGAAACGGAGCTGTTGGGAAGTGTGGGGGCTCCTTGGGCTGATGGCACGGAGGAGACACGGGGTGGTGGGGACGACGTGACCACATCAGCTCGCAGGCAGGGGGACAGGAGGGTCTCCCCTGAGACAGCCGCATGGCGAGGTGAGGACCTTCGAAGTGGACGGCCGTGTTGTCCGAGACACTGGAAGAGCCAAACTGTGTCTGGGACTGGGAGGGGTGGGGAGGAGAGAGCCCTGGTGGGTGTTTTTGGAAGGGACCCGCGTGGGAAGTGGGCGTCTTTACAAAGCTGAGCTAGGGGAAGTTACAGGACCTGTGATAGGAAATGCTTGAGGAAGGCAAGGGGAGGGCTGCAGGGGACTTTTTGTTGTCTAAGCAGAAGGAAAAGGCCCCGTATTGGAAAAAAAAGCTGTAGGGGAAGAAGCAGCAGGCTTTGGCTATGGCATGCAGGCACAGCGCAAAGTAGCCGTGGTTTATTTACCTTGGAAAGGCTTGCAGCGCTTTTCCCTACTGAGAAAATTAAACAACACGAGTGTTAAGTACAAAACTGTGTACATTACAATCACTTCTCAGGAGGTAGCAGGAGCGGTGTTAAATCTCGGCTCTACCCTCTCCTGAGGCCAGCGTAATTCTTCCCTCCCCACCACACGCACGCTCCTCTCTGCCTCAGCAGTCCTTTCTCCTTTTTCCTTTTCTCCTCTCCTTTTAGTCCGAAGAGCTAAATATCACAGTCCTGCGTGCGAGGTCCTGGTGGGAACTGGCCGGTCCACAACGACACCCCCAGGCATCGCAGCCCGTGGTGGGCACCCATCCCCGCTCCTGCCCTGCCCTGCTCCCGGAGGGTCCCCCCCCCGCTCCCCTATGGCGATGGAGAGCAGCTCCTGCCCTGCCACATCAAAGTCTGTTTGCTCATATCAAAAGGCTTCGGGGTCAATACGGAGCTATACGACACTTAGGTGTTGTCTGGCAACATCCTCCGCGGTGGCCAACCTCCCCCTCCCCAACCCCGTGCTGTGACGAGGGGGGTGACAGTGGGTTTTGACTTTCATCTCAGGGCCTTCTTTTGTGTCCTGGAGGAATTACGAGCTAACCTGAGACAAGAGGAGAGCCTCCCTCCGGAGCGACGGGCCAAGCCGCTGCATTTCTATTCTTTCCGCGCTGCGTTTCTGTGATGTGGTGCTGCATGCAGCATCTGGTAGGCTGTATAATAGAGATGCTCAGTCCTTCGCTACGCTCCTGATACAAATTTCCATTTCTCATATTCTGCTAAGCTACACTCTAGTGAAGTACTTTTTTTTTTTTTTGTAATATTGCTCAGCAATTCATTGTGAGGCAGTAAAAACAGGTAAAAAAAAATAAATCCCAATATTGACCTCTCAATCAGCACGTATGAAAAGGGCATCCATCATGATTACTGAACTTCATAAATGACCTTATGAGACTACAGGAGATAACTCACTAAAATTATATTAATTTCTTCTCTGACGCCATTATTTTCTTCTGTGTTGTACGAAAGATGATTAAATGAGGGTCATCTAAGGTCAAAATATCTGTTCAGCAGATTTAAGCCCATTTCCACACACATGCTCTCTGAGCAGGGGTTATAAACATGACATCAATTTTAATTATATATACTGATGCCTATGAGATAACGAGCTGATTTATGGGGACTGTACATTGCGCTGGAACACATTTAATAATTTGCGGACTGTGCAGGAAGATTAGTGCCTCTAGTGTGCTGTATACTTCGAAAATTTGTAGCGTTTCAGGATATAAGCAATAATACGGTACTGTAATGTTAATATAATGTAGTTCCACTTTTGTGAAACCTTATTAATCGATGCTATGAGTGATGTAACTTTGGACAGGCATAATAAGTAAGGAATAGTGAGTAAATGTGCTTACTTAGGAACAAGAGATCCACACTTCAGTAAGAGCTCTCCTTTTTCTGGTTATTGGCCACTCTTATTCGTGAAAACAGCACAGCTGAAGAAGTTCCATGTTAGTGAAATCCAGCCAGCTTTGATTGCACAAGGCCAAACAAGACCTGGCTGAATTTGCCTAAAACCAGCTTTTATTTGGAATAAACCAGGATTTTTCTTTATTAGTAATTCAGATATTGACCTGTTTTGATACATATCCTTTGAAAAGCAAACAATAGCGCTGGTCAAATAATCTTCTAGTTTATGGAGAGTGTATTTTCACCTTATATTAATTGTCATAGCTACAGAGTTTTAAGCTATCATAGGGGAGGATCTGCCCTGATGTTTTTGAATTCATAAAACCAAAACTGACCTTGCAAAACTAAGTTGAAGTCTGATAATATATTTTCTTCTAAACCCTCTACTATTTTTAATCTGGACAGAATACTCAAAATATGTCTTTTTATAAATTTAAAACACTGTGGTTTTAAAAAAAAGCATCAGGAATGAAACAAGGAGGGGTAAGGAAGTGAGTAACAGCATAACATTTCATCCCAAATTTCAGGAATGCTTCAGGTATTTTGTTATCTTGAAGTAGCAGCTTCTAAAAGTGGTTTCTTTCTCTGAAGAACTGCCCCAAGAGTTATCTGCTGCTTCTCTAAAGACACTTTGTTAATAAAGACAGTTCCTGATGGTAGCGAACAGATAACCTGGCTGATCGTAATCGAGGTGTTGATACTGACTTTGCTGGCTGTTATCTCATTTACTGGTGCAGGGGGAGAGAAAACCCTTCTATCCTCTGGCCAGCAACCCCTAAGCCATGAAAAGATAAAAGCGAAGCAGTAGCAGTTGGTCCCTTAGTACTGAGGAGCCAGCAGCCAGTTGGCTGCCAGTTTGTTAGATGGAAAGTATGGGAAACACCATCTTGCTGAAGAAAAAAATATTCTGAAGTACGCTGTCAACAGAAGAAATGTAATTGCTTATCCAGCTGGATTTCTGAGACACCTTCTCTGTGTCCCTAAGTGCTGGGAAAACCACTTCGGAGGTACAGATGAACCAGCCCGATAAAGGTGAATGACCACCGGTCAAGATGCTGAAAGGCTGGAATGGCTGGATGGAAAAAAAAAGCAGGGAAAATGAAAACTGCTTCAAATAAATAAATAAATTCCTTCCCAAATCCTGACAGATTTATCCCACTGCGATGCCATGTGTCATTTTGCCTGAGCATTTCACAATTTGCCTCAGTAATTGTGTATTGCATTTACTATTTAAACTCCTTATTTTTGAATACAAAAATCCAGCAAATAATGGCCGGTTAGCTAGAGCAGTTGCCTATCTGAGAGTACATAATTAGTCCCTTCCCTCTGCAACTGCTACCAGCTACTGTCAGAGAGGGGATATAGGAGAAGGTGTTTCAAAGGCTTGTTCTTATGCTTTATGGATTTTATAATAGATTTAAAAAAAAAAAAAAAGAAAATGATGATATTGTTAATACCATCCTATCCCTGAAGAAGGGACTGAAGAGCTCTGCCACCGTTCCTTCTGCGCTGACAGCTCGCTCGAATGGGTCCTTGTAACTGTAAATCATAATTAACAAAAATGACAAGTAAACATCGTGCCTAAGCCTTTCCATTTAAGACGGAAAGTAATTGCATCCCAGTAGCCCTGTTTAGTGCCGTGGAGATGTGGGGCACACGAGGAAAGCCAGGAGAAGGACTTTCAACCCCCCTGATTCCCAGCGATGCTCCCGCTGCCTATTTCCCCGGTGGATTTGGCTCGCTGGTTTTCACGTACTGCAAGTCAGGAGCAAATTACCACCCGTGAAGAAAAAGGGATGTTGATTAATAGAAAAGAAGCCTGGAAGTGTTTGCTTTGGTAATTTACTTGCAGAAAGATTTGAAGGTGAGGAGACTGCAGGAATGGGAAGAGCTGGCACTCCCTGCTTGAGATCTGGGGCGATGCTTGACACCTCTACCTTTTTTTGCTGGCTTCATTAGTTTTTCCAAGTTCGTCTACATTCAAAGCAATTGTCTGGGTGAACAACAGTAATAAAAGAGAGAACTAAGCTACGAGAGATCCTGCTGAGGCTCAGATTACTTGCTTCTCTTCCAGCAAGGATTTAATGCACACTTACAGCCCAAAACTGGGCTGTCCAAGAAAAGACTAAAGCTGTTCCCTTGGATTTAACATAGATTTTGGCAGAATCCGTACCAGACTGATGTTTAATACTATTGTAAACCCTGCACAGAATTGTTCATTACTGAGCTGTGATGTGCTTTCCCCTTTGAAATGGTTTACCAGTTGCACACACACTTCCCATCGCTGCCATCAGTGCTGGATTACTGCGGTACAGCAGGCATCCGTCTCAGGAGACACCGATGCTGCAGCCCAGATGTCTAATTGCTGTTGACCGAGACGTATCCCACCTACATTTAAACAACCTAACTGGGCACCATCAATTCCGAGCGGTAACATGAAGTTCAGAATAAGCTTCAAAATAGTCAGGCAATTTGCCTGCTTTGAAATCTGTGCTGCTTTGCTCTCTTACTGTACCTCAGGGAGAGACCTTAAAGATAGCTTGGTACATCGACACAAACTGTAGTCATACCACTAGACTGCAAAATAGACCTGCTCTTCTTAAGTCCTAGATACAACTGATTAGGTGCGAGGAAAGGAAAACAAGAAAAATCTGAAGATTGGCTTTTTGGCTTTCAGGGTTCGGAGGCTAAATAGCATGCAGGCAAATAAAAAAACCCCAAAACCACCCTCACAAAAAATCATTCCAAGACAGAAATTATATTCAGCTGTGTGTCCTTGCTCCAATCAAGCAATATAATACAGTATTTCATGTCCAGCATGCTTAAGGTTTTGCTACATTTCCTACTTCAAAACGTTATTGCTTCATCAAGAAGGAAATCCAGTGGGCTCTCATGTGAGTTGACTCAGGGGAAGAGTGGATTGTTGGGTTTTCCAGTCAAAATATAGTGTGTAGGCAACCCATAATTGTCCTTGCATTTATAACTGTGTCTGACATTTCATAAGCCTTGCCTCGAACCAGCTGAACACAAAGATGACCCAGAGGAGTGTGATCCCAAATGTTTTTCCCTCTGTTTCCTACCAGGCAAGTCTCAAGATTAAAATGTTGGTGTATTGCTAACAATCATGGGTCCGTTCTTGCCAAGCGGGAATGATGGGATAAGCGCTTGGCATCCTCAGGGCCGTGGGTCCCGCTAAAGGAGGAGGATTTGGAGATGCGCTCTCACCCCCTGGCCTCACCCTGGTCATTCCCCGTTTCCTGATTTGGGGGGAGGAAGAAGATGGAAAGTTGGATTCTTCCAGGTCCCTGCCCAGAAGAAAGCCTCTCAGAGGCTGTTTGGAGCTGGGCAGGGACGTGATTTGGGGCCCAGTGGCTCCCCAACCCTTGCAGAGGGAAGGGGGTGTCTGAGCCCAACCCTGGACGCTCCCCATTCCAGATGTCCCAGGAACTGCTTTTACCCAGTGTTTCTATTTAAAAGATATTTGAAACAAGCTTAATATTGCCAAAATAAAACTAGTTGCAGGATTTTTCTCCACTTACGCCCACACGAAATCTTTTCATTTGGAGGTCATTGCAGTGATTTAATGGTGCTCGACGGGGTTTTTTTCACCAAATGTGGAACCAATCTGATCTCAGTGCTTACTTATGTGTTACTGGGACGTCTCATCATGTGGCACTGAGATAAGTTTGGCATTCGAAAAACCAGAGGATTTTTATTCTGTCAGAGAACTCATTTTCCCCTCTTCTTTTGTTTCCCATAAAATCCTGTTAGGGCAGAGCGGAGTTCTTTAAGCAGGCTGCAAATTCATTGAATCAACATTATTTGTGCCCAGCTTTTCTTCCTCACACTCCATTAGGAGCTGAAGCAGTCACAGCAGAAAAGCTGGGGTATGGCAAGAAAGCAGAACACTGGGATTTTATGACCAAAACAGATCTGTGGACGTAACTCCTGATGATCTTTGAAATCTACTGAATGGGAGGCTGTATTGAAGCCAACGCTAGAGCTGATACCAAAGCAAAAGGATTGTTTTGCAAACGTTCTCTTACTTGTGCTAAATAATTTCCTTTTGTGTGTTTTATCCTGCAGACTAACAGCAAATGAGCTATTAGCTACGAGAGCCACGAGATCCACTTTGAAGACCAAGCTGCATCACCGAGCTAATGTGTGATCTCAAATGATATTTTACTGTTTCTACATGCAAAATTGATCAAATGCTTCATCTTCCGAAAGAGATGTTGTGTAGATTCAGTTAATTTTGACAAAGAGTTTTTATCACAGAAAGAACCATTTCAGCAGATTCACCCTATAAATAGCATGGCCTTGTTCCACCGTAATACTTATTCCATGCAACCATCTTTATAAGCAGCTTGGAAAAAAATCTCCTGTTAGCTACCAATAAAAACAACCATCCGTTGCAATTTTGACTATACAAGTAATGTCTAACTGCTCCATCTGTATAAAAGATGTTGTCCAGATCTCCTGAGGATGTATAGAGCTTGCCCTGATTATAAAGGCAAATCACTGGCTGTGTTAAGGAGAGGGAAAAAATAAAATAAAATTTAAAAAAAGTCCAGTTCTATGATACAAAACCTCAGAAAAGCAGTTTGCCTTTTGCTTTTTCCTCTCTGGTCTCTGAGGTGTCCAGACAGCCTCAGCAATGTATTAATTTCTGCTCACTTGTGACAGCACTACAGGAGCACTTAATTTGTGGGAAACACATATTTCCCAGGGATACAGCACTGGCCTACATCTCCTGTTAGAGCGAGCAGGGTGAACCTCACCTCGCCCTCAGATGTGCACATCTGGCCTTCTTCTGACATTGCCTCGCGAGGATGCCCCGCGGCGCTGAGGGTGACAGCAGGCACACAAATATCTGCACGATGTGTTCGGTATTTTCTTTTTTTCCCTATTTTTACCGTTTAATCTAGTGGCAGTGGTTCGCAGGACAAACCAGAGAATTCTCCCCAAATTTATCACAGTCCCCAGAGCTTTTAAGAGGTGAAACATAGTTTACTGGTTGAATTATAGAAGTTACTTGTGACTGTTGTCCAGCTATATCAATCCCGTCCTTTCAATGACTCTCAAGAGAAAAATTCAAGCTATCACCCTCGTTAACAAGGTAAATACTCCTGGGGCAACTGATAGTTGAAATATGGTCTTTTATTCGTCCTGCCTGCAGTGGACATTAAGATGTGTTTCACTATGCTGATGTGAATTGTAAATGCAAGTACATTCAAAGGCAACCTCATCCTATAGCTTTTTATTTCCAAACCTCCTAAAAATGAAAACTCTTCATTTTGAGGAGGCCTTTTAATGGCTCGAGGGTCCATCTAGCACAAAAAGAGCTTACTCAATCCACCACCTCTGAGCTGTCAACCATTTCGAATAGCCTTGTGTATATGCCGTGGGGTTTTGTAAGAGATAAAACTGCAAGTTTGTGAACATTATGTAAGCTTTTGCTTCCATTATATGCCTGTTTTTCTTTCACTGTCTTTTTAACCTTCACCTAAAAGCTGCCTCACATCTGTACTTACACACATTTTCTTTCCCCAATAACTTTTCTTTCTGGCTCAGTGCTAGGCACACTCGATGCGGCTTCCCCGCTTACTTATTTCTTCCATATAAAATAATCACTTATCCATAAAGAAAAAATTGTAACAAGTTCAGCCAATCAACAGACCGTGAATCTGCCTCCTTTCTCCCCATCCTCTGTAGAGCCTGGGGAGAAAGAAAAGTCCAAAGATCTCTGACAGATTTTTTCTGTTACGGAAAAGTTGAGAAATCCACTTTTACTGAAGTCGAAGCAGAATACGTACCTCCGCTTTTGGGGACCAGAAACCCATCCTGATACTGCTCTTGCTTTTGGACTGGACGGATTGCCCATCATGTGGCCTCTGGCCAAAGCCCTGGCTTGGGCTCTCTGTTCTGTGTTATGTCAGGGGCCCATTCTGGAAGGACGTTGTCAAGAAGCAAGTAAATTGAAATACTTCCTTGCAAAGATTTTACCTGAGCCATTTCCCTGACATTGCTACATCCTACTCCCCTGCCACAATAGTATTTATATATTCCAAGTGCATTTATTTTCATTCCCTGCTTGTGTTTGTGAGGACAGGACACACTCAGGGAGAGGCTGAAGAGCAGAGCAAAGCGTTACGCACAGGGGTTCACAGGTGTCTGGTTAGTGCTGCTCTCTAAATACTCAAATCTGGGATATTTGCCCAAAGCTACTGAGGTCTGTCTATAAGCCAAATAATGACAAACTTCACTTCTCATAATAATACTTGTATATGGTTTCATAAGGCTTGAGACACTTACACAGGCATAATAAATTCAAGTGTCAAGTACAAATACCCAAGTTTAACAATTTCAGTCTAATTCTAATACAATGTAAAGGAGAAAAGAAGGGGAGAAAGGTAAGAAGAACATCTGTCCTGAGCATTTTCCACTGTGAGAGGTATTCACCCCTAGCACTCAGGTGAAAAGGTATTCATCTCCAGCTAACACTATGGTAAAATCTGGCCATCATATCAACATTTAAAAACTAGCAGTGAACAAATCTCTCTGCTTAATGACTCATACGCAATTTGAAATGGAAATAGAATAATATGTTTGAAGTCTATATTATGCACTTAAATAGATTAAAGAGAGACTAAACAATTAGTGATAATGTGTGTGTGCATTAATGCAGGAGAAAATCAAGTCTTTCAAGTCTTTTAGATTGCTAAGAGGCCTCCCTGGTTTAAAACTGGGAGGAGAGCTAGCTCACAAAAGGATTAAAATACATTATCCTACAGGGTAAATTCATTATTCCTAGTGCACCGGGATATTTTTGATCCTCAGATGAAAGTTTTGCAGGCTTAGATAAGTAGATCATTTTGGATCTCTGAAGAATTAAAAGCAGATTTGTCCACCAAGAGAACAGAAAAGGAAGCATACAGAGATCATTGATGAACACCAAACAAATTGTCGCAGCCCGACATCTGCTCGAGTTTGTGGGATTTTCTTCCAGCAGCACCTTTCACGGGAATAAACAGAGGGGGCTAAACTTTGCTTTTGGAGATTCAGACCTGAGGAGGGTTTGGGCAGAGGGTCTCCTGGCTCCTGTGCTAGGAGAGAGTGGGATGTCCTGGGCAACAGCACTTGCCAGAGCTTTAAAATCAGGTAGCATCCCCCTTTGGTACAGGCATTATCGGTGGTATCAGAGATGGGGCAGGTGTCTCCAGGGTGCTGTAGCCTCCCTGCAGTGACTCTGGAGCACGCAACTGAGATACGTGCAACGGCTTCTTCCCATCCAGAAATACTGACAGGAATGGACTCTGCCTGGCTTGCATCAGAGAAGTTTTGACTGGAGCAATATGGTAATTATTTACTGTACAGAGCTTTTCAGCAAATGCTTTGCTATAAATATTTAGTTGTAACACTGCAATTCTTTCCCTAGCTACACTGCTGCAAACTGTAGGTAATCTTCTGTTATTGTTATTTTTCCCCTCTCTTGAGAGCTGCCCAGAATAACTCAAACCAAGTCTGCAAAGAAATGATTGTTTCACTACCTAAGAGGAATATCATAACTTTTATGCCAGGCGGATGAGGAAGCCAGGTTCTGATAATCGAGTTGTAGCTTGTAGGCATAGGAAAACAGACACTTTTCAGCTTTAGGAAATGAGTAAATTAAATTTGCAAAGGCCTGATTTCTCAAACTGCAAACAATAAACTGAAAAACTGAAGTGTTGAATGGCGTTGCCAGATATTTAAGCCAGGAAGGCTTAAGTTTGACACCAACCTCCAACTAAAAGGCAGTGCGATTTTCAAAGGTGGCCACATGTATTTGTGGGAGGGAGAAGGAAGAAAAAGGTACAAAAATTTTCTTCGGGTGTCTCAATAGGACCCTCATTTTAAGAAGTACATTTGAACTTCAGCTTTAAAATATCTTGGGGTTAGCACCCATACTTCAATGAAATTACTCCGTAGTGTGTTCCAGAGGCAGACTCCTGGGATGCAGTAAGAATTTAGCCGAGGAGATGTTGATGCTGGAAAACTTGGAAAAACTGGACTGCTTTGGAGGGTGGCTAAGCAAGGGCTTGGTTGCTTGAGTAGTCATGTCATATGGCAAGAGTATCTTCCCCCCCAGAAGACTTCTACGTGGTGGGATCAGGCCATTTTAGGCTTACTGGTAATGCACCCAGCCAACTCCTGATCTGACAGGACCTTGCCTCCTCCCAACACGGCTCCTCTGGGTGCACTGAGGTCCCCAACTCTGCCCATCCCATTTCTCTTCTGTTACTGAGGGTATCAAAGTCCCTGTATGCCTGAGGCATCAGTAGCATTTCTGTTAGACCTTTGCCCAACAGCATGGAAACCCAGAGAAATATATTCAAAAATAGAATGGGGTTCACAGGCTGGGAAGGGCAGCTGCTAGAAAAGGAGTGCAAACACCTAAGGAAGGAGCCTCTCCCATGTGCTAATTTAAAACCCCTCTGTAAATGGATGATAACTTCTACATTAAATATACATGTCCGTACTGTTAATCTGTTTGATAAATAATTCAGTGCTATAATGCCACTGGAAAAAACAGGGCGCTAAGCACGGATTTGGTAGTGTATTGTATATTGTGTTCAGCTTCATCCTTCTACATACACCAAACCATCTTTCTTTTCTATTTTTCACCCACAATTTTTTATTTTTTTAAATAAAGAAAAATGAAGCAAATTGCTCCTGCTTTTTATTTACCCCATTATCAAATGCAAACTAGTCCACAGCGATTGCTTGTTTATCCCTCTGCTATGAGTGGTAGAGAAGTGCCTATCAGATTAAACTTTAATGGATTTAAAGTCCTTTAAACTGACAGGGATCATATGAGACCTTGTTTGTGGTGCCGTGACGAGCATTTCCCTTCCCTCTCTCCCAGTCCCCCCCCAGTGATGAACGGGGACTCTTCTCTGAAGGTGGGATGCTCAGCCCACGCGAGGCCATGGGGGCACGTCCCTTGCTTTGGAAAACAGCACCCGTCTGCAATCACAGCCGCAGAAACTACACGTGGCAAAAGATGAATTGCTCTGCCATCGGTCTGGGGCGGGAAGCCGTCGCGATGGAAATCAGACTTTTTATGTCCTGTATGAAATCTCCTTTGTTATGGGACAGCTAGTCCTGCTGGGGAAAGCTGGGGGTGAAATAAATCATCAGATGAAAGAAAGAGGGCAGCGTCAATATTAGTCTGGGTTTTTAAGACCAATTGAACTGCAATCCTCATTCAGTAGAGCGGTTTGTTGGAAACCGCTGGTTTGTTGGAACTTTTCTGAGAATGAGGACTAAAGACAAAGTTGGCCGAGAGCCTCTGTGATGTTAGGAAAGGCGCAGAGGGTCATACGTCCCAGCCACTGGCTGGCTGCCTCCCAAAGATGTGTGGGCAGAGAGGGAGTCCTCTCCTCAACTCGGGACTGAAAAGGGGGGGGGGTTGTCCTTTCCCCACCCTAACGGGAGGAATATTGTTCATCGTTGGCTGATGGGGATGGGAGCACGGGAGCACCTTTTATTGAAGTGTCCTGCTGTGCAGGAGGGTTACGTAAATCAAGGCATCATCCTGAAGACTTTTAATGACAGGTAATAGCTTTGCTTTCCCCTGGCGCACAGAGATTTACCTCTCGTCCTAGAGATGGTAAATTTAGAGTGGTGGCAGCCAGAGGTGCTGTGGCAGGATTTTGTCAGGCATGTAAACCCCCAGCCTTCAAAGCACGGGCAGAAATGGATGCTGTCGAACTAGGTATGTTTTGACACCAGAGAGTTGCCCCTGGGTGCTGTTTGCAGATGGAGGTTGTTGGCCTTTTGATGAACAGCTTCGATATTGAGTCTATGAAGAGCCTTTCTTTCTACAAGAAGATCTCTTCCAAACCCCATGCTTGGCCTTACTTCGCACTGAACAAAATTGCACCCGTACAACCGGCAAAAGGGCAAGGCCCTCCTATGAAAAGAACCTTGATTTATGATTATGTTCACAAATTAAAATTATGAGTGATTCAGGCACGTTGCCATTTCTCTGTGAGGTCTCTAATCATGAGGGTTTTGTGAAACCAGAATGTTTTACGGATTGCACGATGAGTTATTATCAGTCCAACAGTTTCTATCAGAAAGTGTAATTTATAATCAGAGCTCTCTGTTCCTTCTTCAGGTGCTTCAGTCACCCAGGTGGGACAGAAACAACACATGAGGTCAATGGCTAATCACACACCCACCTATGAGGCAATCCTTTATCACTCGAGCATTATTCATTCAAACCGTTCTGAGCGTATTTATTAACAAATACCTGCTATCATGATCAGCTCACTAATGGCTGACTTTGAGTCTGGATAATTTTCAGAAGGAGAAAGGACCGTGGAAGAATCGTAATTGCAATGTGATGAGAGTACCTCCCGCCTTACCCTCCCTTGCCACTACAGGAGCTCAAAGGGGTAATTGGATATTCATACAGGGATAGGCTGAGAAGCTAAATCAATCTGCAGGTCAGCCACATGCTCTATCTTTTGTTCACAGCAAACTTTAAATGACGGTTGCAAGGCAATCATTTCCAAGATGGCTTTTTTAAAAGGCTTCACAGTTACTGGGATGCTTCAGAAATACTGCAGCTAAACGTGAGGAGTAGGGAGTCTTTGGAAGAAAGGATTATCTGCACAGGCATCATCAGTGCAAGTAACATTTGTCCATACATAGCATTAGGAAAGCAAAGTTATGTAGCAGAAATAGGTGACAGGGAACACATGCAATTGAAAGCTACCTCCATGGGTGGTAATATTTGGCGTTACCATCAATATGAAGTATGCAGCCAGTTAGTTGCCATGCTAGGTTAATATGGGGGTTACAGCCCCTATCAAACATACAAGTTACTCAAAAGACTGAGCAATTACTGCAAAGATTTAGGTAACTTTCTGAGGTCCCTGTCAGCCCTTTATTTATTAATATATTTCTGATTTTAAAACTTAACTGTTTTCTTCATAGAATGTCAAATGTTAAAGCAATTCCCACTGTACGTGGTATGTAAGGAGTGCTGCAAATATTTACTTCAATGTTAAAACACCATTTCCTGCTTTTCTGTTGTGATTAACTGAAAATACACTGGGATTTTACAAAATTGAGCTCATAGTACCAGGAAGATTTTTGCTGTCTATGTCTGCATTTCCTTTTTCATATTACAGGTTTTGTGCAGTCATATCCAGAATTTCCTAACACGGCTATTTGTCCTCCTGGACAATCACTGCACCTCAGTGAGTTGAGCTGCATGACACTATTCCTGACTTTGGGATCTGATCAGTAACAGAAACAAGTGTTTTCTATGTAATACCAGTAATACGTAGAAATCATTGATTGCGTTAGAGCGCATCACAGAAAATTAACTGAAGCAATGAAGCCAGAGAGAAGAAAAGGTGTACTGGGCAAGCTGCTTGTCTCCACGTCTGCCTCCTTTCCATTTTATGCCTGATAACCCTGAAAAATTGTTTCGCCGTCTAAGCACCAGCCAGGTACAGCATAAGCAGAAATAGGATGAAGTGTGTAGCACCTGGCAACGTTTCTGAACCCTGAGCTGAAATGACAACTGGGAAAGGACCAGAAGGGAAGTGCAATTTCTACACGAGAATCCCTGTCATGCCTGCTAATTAATGCCTCTGGCGTGTGGACCCCTGTCCCTATCACACTGGGCAGAAGCTGAAGCTGTCAGCTCATTTGGGGCAAGTCACCACAAGAGCTATGAGGCTGTAATATCACCTGCAGTTTTGTCATGTCGTTCGCAACCCAAGACAGTATAGTCAGTGCAGGGAAAATGTTCAAGGAGGGAGGCCAAAAAAAAAAAAAAAAAAGTGTTGGAAAACAAGAGAACAGAAAAGCAAAATCACATAGCAGTAAGAGGTAACAAGAAACACATGAGAATGAAAACTACCTCCATGTATGTCAATATTTGCCATCTCCAGCAGTATGACCTCCAGAACAAAGGCGACGGGTTCCCTGCTGCCTAGTGACAGAAACGAAAACAAACATTTCCTACAACCCAAGCCCGGCCGCAGTGCTTGCAAGTAATCTCTTATTTATATATTCTGCTCAGAGGATAACCTTAGCTCCAGAAACGCCTGGCATTTCAGCGGAACAAGCCCCTCTTTGGGAGGCGCACAATAGCCGAGCGGCAGGCGCGGGGCTCCCTGCTGTGTGCTGCAGGAAGGGCTGTGATTTCCCTTCTTGGTTTCTCTGCATTTGCAGGGGTATTACTCCTTATTCATGAAAACAAAAGAAGGAATACAGTGCATATGTTCCCACCTTTTTCTCCCCTACTTCAGCACATTTAGCAATTACCCTGAGATCCCATGCTGGGGAGATGATTTCTCGCCTTCCTTCTCCTATCAAAAATGCATTTGCGGGATCATTCCCAGCAAATTAGTCAAATCAATGACTCGGTTGTCATTAGATAAGAATGTGACACAAAATCTCATTACTTTTCACAGTGGCCCCCCGGAAACCACAACTGCCTGATGAAAATGCTTTAAATGAAATAGTACCTGAGGGTGAGGTCTGGTGGCACTTTGAACTGATCCTCATCCCCCACCCCACGGTCCCTCTCTTCCCTGCCCAAACCTGTCCGCTCCCTCACCAGCACTTATGCCACGGGCAGCTCAGGCACCAAAAACCTGTATCTCTCCTCGGAAAAGATTAGGGTTTGGCTAGTTTGGCTCCCTAACCTGCCTCAAACTTAGCCACGTGAGCCAGAGGGATGTGTGGCCGCAGCGCCGGGGAGCAGCACCTCGTCCTCCGTCCTCGGCTCTGGCTGCATGGCCCCGAGCAGACTGCTTGGCCTCTGGCAGCTCTGATGAAATTCAGGAGCAGGGTTGCTCCCCAGTTTGCGTGGGAGCCACTGCCGTCACGCTGAACATCACGCAACAGTTTGGCAGGCTCCCACTCGCTCAGCCTTCCCGATGTGGAACCTCCTACTTATTTTGCTGCTGTATTATACACACGGATAAAGTCTTTCGGCATGTATTTCCTAAGAGCTTTTCAAGTCTGGGCGTTAGGGTTTGGAATAAATAATAATGCCATATAAAAAGTGGGTGGGTGGCAGGGTGAGAAATGAAAGGAAAATAATTCTGTGCTCATTCCCCTACTGCCTGAATTTCCGATTTCCAAGAAGCCCCAAGAGATGCGGCTCTGCAGCCTGACCCCAACGTAGTGGCAACGTGGAAGCGAGAAGATGCTTGAAGAAAGTCTGCCAACACTGTGCACTTGCCCAGGATTGGCGAGGGGGTTAGGCTAACTTCTCCATTTGGGATCAGTTCCATCAGACAACAGCCCTATTGGTATTCTTGTCCCCGAAGGGTTTATTCCTCCAGCTCTCAGGGCGAGGGACACCGCAAGGAGGGGCAGGTGCTGCCCAGGGAGGACCGCGCGTTGGTCTGATGGATGCCACACGCCCCGTCTCCCTCTGCTCTCTGGGCAGGGGCAGTGTGGGAAGATGGATTCATTTGCAAATGTAAATACCAGCTGTCAGAGAGGGCAAGGGATTAGCTTTACATTTGAAGAGAGAGGTGGCACTGCATGCTGTCAGGCTCATTAGGGAAGCAGGCCGGTGAAGCTGGGCCATTTGGTAATGATCTACCCACTCCATCCTTCCTTTGTTTCTTTAACAACCCTCCAGCTCAGGCCAGACTCCCTGGGCTTTGACATTTTCCCTTCACAAAAATCCCTATAGCCCGGATTCATTTTAAGACAGGTCAAGAAATCCAATACACATGCAAAAAGGGTCTGTACAATATAAGATGTATTTATTCTTACAGTAAACCTAGATGGAAAGGAAAATGCAACCGATAACAGTGTTTTCCACGCACACACCACAGCCACCGCCCATCACGGGTCACATTCTCCAGTGGTGTGTTGCACTGACGCACGGAGGGTCTCTGCTACTATTTATTGTCTGGGACATCCTTCAGCCAAAGCAAGAGCAAACAAGGTAAAATGTATGGATTCAAACTTCTTCCTCCTCATCCCTCACTTGGGTCCAATCTCTCAGGAAAAGTAATTCAGATAGGAGATAAGACAGCCCTAAAGGTGCAGTTTTGAAGCTCAGGCAGATCTGAGATTGCTGCTGCTGAAAGAAGCCCTCTCACCCTCCTCTCTAACCCTGGCCATACCTTTCCGTAACCAGCCTCCCATCAGCGGTTGCGCTTGCGTGATCAAGTGGCAAACGGGATGCCAAACCATGCCAAGAATCAGACCCGTAGGAGAACAGTGGATTTCAGCAGGATCCACGGGCTGATTGCATTCACCGCGCAGCCACCTAACCAGATGCAACATATTCAGTGTGAACATGCAGCTGGAGGTGGGAGAGTACAGGTGGGGAAGGATGGAGAGTCTGAAGTCAGCATCAGGTAACTGCATCCTGAGACATACAGCAAAAGCTAAATTCCCTCGACAGGAACTCGAATTGTGCTACCCATCTTCAGCCCAACCGGTGCTTCAGGCCAGGACAGGCGTGATCCAGAACACACCTGGGAATTTCACCGTCTAACTCCTGAATCAAGGCCATAACTTCAGCTAAAAACCAGTATTTCTTAAAAAGAAAAAAATCATATTCATTCCCACTAGAGCTGTGGATCGCTGGCTTGTGAAAGGATTCCCCTGCCCTGTAGTTTCTTTCTCATTCAAATCCCTCCCTTCTCTGCAGGTACCTGTACTGATGTAAACCCAGAATTCTCTTTAAGAGGTCTTCTGTAAAAATTAGATGAAAAATGTCCGCTGATTTCAAATACTCTTGGAATGCACACGTGCACAGCCAACCACACCGTGCTTGCATTCCCCTTGCACGTGGGGAAACCACGCTGGAGGGGAGCTTGGGTTTAGAGCTCCTTGGAGCCTGGCGTGGGGTGGGCTGGGGGACCTCCGGCTTTCTCCATCTCAGCCCTGATGGGACTTGAACGCCAGTCTCCAAGTGATTTATTATACTAAAAGTAATCTTTATCCCACAGCTTAGCACCTTGCAAGCCTTTCTAGAGGAGAGTGGGACCGCACATTTCTCACTAATGTAGTAAATTACATAGACTCACTAACATAGTGACTAAGAAAGTCACCAAATTTCTGTCTTTTATTCTCAGCTGTGTTTGATATTGCAAGGATTCATACTGAGCACATAGTAAGTATTATGCTTTTAGGAGGGGTTTCTCTAGGCGGGGAAGTGGGTGCTTGACAGGTTTCCGTTCTCCCTTCCCTCTTTAACGGGAGTGCACTCCAGGTTCCTCTACAAACTTTTGATTTTAATAGGAACTTGGGTCTTCATAGTGTGAAGGTGAGGAGGAGAATTAAAATATTTTTTCTAGTCCTTCAATAAATGCATGTGGAAGGTTTCCTATTAAAAGTCCCTTTTCACATTCGCACAAAGGAATTTGTATTCACATGTTTCCACGCTCAGGAAGCCTGTGGCTTCATCACCTTGGCTTTCTGACTGCAAGAGGTGGGGTTGTGATGCCCTGGTTTAACTAACCATAGTTCCTCATCCCATAAGAGATAGAGTTTCATTATTTTTGTAGCAACTGCACATTTGCTTGCAAATACCACATTCAGGCACAAGCAATAGTATAGCAGAATATAAATTTTCTATAACAAGTCATGCAAACAAGACATCATTCACATTGGAGCTCAGACAAGAATATATTAAAATACATGCAAAACAGGCAAATGAGTTGTAGATTGCTATATTGATGGGTTTATTTTATTTATGATTCCTTCAGCTCTGGCTTTGAGCTAATAAAGTCTTATTATGCACCTCCCTGCACTGAGAAAGAAAATAATTATATTCACTAGGAGAAAAGGATACTATATTACATCCCAGACCACCTAAGACATTTTCCTATTTCTGGGGGTTCTATAAATGGACTTTATATTGCCTTGAAAATAAGTTAACACATAAATGCATAAAAATTATTCTCTTGCCTGCAGCAGACAGCTTGGCAAAAAAAAAAAACCAACAAAAAAACCTGAGTGCAATAGCTGTGTTCTCTGAAGGCTGCTAAGAGTCTGGATAGTGCCATTGCTTTTGTGAGAGGAGACAAGCAATAAAAAGGTCAGAACTGTATGAAAAGAAAAGTACAAAATAAATGGAAAGCATAGCAGTTCAAGGTTTAATCTAATTTACATTTAGTTTCTCCTAGAAATGGTAAGACCTTCAAAATACAATGGAAGTTTGCCCAAGACTTGAATTTAGCTAATCTTTTAAAACATATGATTATCTTTTCTTAATTCAATGATTTTTCACTCTCACGCCCTACTGTTCTTCTGGTCCTTGGTGTTCAGCATGCTCCCTTACCATGAGGAAATGCAGAAGCAGGAAATATAAGGAACTTAATTAAATTGCAAATCTCCTTAGAAATCCATGCAATCTACTCTTGCAAGCCAAAAGTTGTTCAAGACTGTGCCGATCAGCTTTTCGATCCATATCTGAAATGGACACTGGGTCCATTTCATCTGCCGGGTTTTTTTCTCCCTTCTCCAATCTTCCTTTCCTGGAAGAGAAGCTAGGCTCTTCATATAGTGTACAAGTAGATTTTCTTGGCCAGTAAAATGCAGCCTAGGTTCGGTTTCATTTTGGTTTTCCTGCAAAAGTGTCTGTTTTACTCAGTTGAAGAGAGATGGAGAATTTTTCCAGCATCCTGTCTCTTAAATTCAGGAAGTCTGCTAGAAATGCAAAGTGCAAATCCTCTGCTAAGCGATAAATTGTTGCAGTTCATTCATATCTCCTGGAAAATTAAGCAGCGTTTTGGTTTGGTTTGGTTGAATTTGGCTTTATAAGTGGCATCTTTGCTGGGTTTTGTATTGTTTCAGTAAAAAAACTTCTGGTTTGGGAAAGCACTGTGGTCCAGGGCTGTGATGGGTACGTCTTGTCTTTGCCATCATGGTAGTTGCCACCACTGTGCCAGCACAACACTGGAAGAAGCTGTCCATCTCCCATCACCTGGGCTGCCTCCCCCGCTCTTCTTCCACTGTTTTTCTGCCAGTCACTGCCCAAAGTTTAACAGAAAACACCTCCTCTTCACTAGCCACCACAGTGAAAAAGGGGAGAAATTGGTCAAACCATGGACGCAAGAGCTGGTGTTCTCCAGCGACCTTCCCTCCCACATCCAGCCCCACGCTGTCCCATACCATTGCCACTGTTTCGTCTCTTCCTTCAGAGGTATGAAAAAGCATGGCATAGTTTTCAAGCTTTGAACTTTAATTAAATAGGTGTGGGCTACACAGTGCAAATATTTCCTTTTACCCAGGCCAGCGGCTGGGAGGAAGTGAAAGACGAGACCAGGTGTTATTTGTGCTCTCCTCCCTTAGGGTTTTTCTGCACTGTACCACTTATCCCGTCCACTCTTCGTTCTGCCATCCATAGCCACAGTTAAATATAATTTCTTCAAGACTGAGGAGGAAGCCGTTGGCACTGGGGAGGCTGGCAGGCTCAATGGAAAAACAAACTGATTTGGTGAAACTAACGTTTCCTAAATATCTTACTGCTGTAAGATCACAAAATCTTAATAAAAGCATGGATTGCTGCCAATAATGCAAAAAAAGTCTCCAGGGTGTCCTCTGAACCAGCGTGTGTTGATAGGCATCCAAAGCCAGAAATGATCAGATTTAATCATGACATGGCTTATTAGACTTATGTTTCATGTGAACATCCCTGAGGAAAATAAAGATGGGTGCAGGTATCTCCTTCTGTGGGGCATCCTGGGCTAGCGCACTATATCCCGGTCAAATCCACGTTGTTCATACGTGGCATTTCAGACCAATCTCAGGCAAACAGACATCTTCACATGCACCTGACCCTGCCCAGTACACCTGAGTAAAACTAGCCTGCAGGTCTCTGCATCCTACTGCAACCAGGCCAAACTCACTCAGGGCCAGATCCTCAAGAGGAATAGAGATTTCAACAGGAATTAAGTCTTTCTGCACCTCTTAAATATGAACTTTGTTCCCGTTCTTATACCTACCTGCTCTTACAGTTTTGGAGGGTGCCTGGGGGCAGGGGGATGCTTTTCAATGTTGAGCAGCGGCATAATTTCTATTTTCTTTTTTGTAAGATATGGTAAAGATAGGTATCAGAGAAGTGACACTGTCCGTATTTGCTCGTATATGATGTTTATCTCACTCTGCATCGAACAGATGCAGGTTCCCTCGTACAAATGCCTTTTGAAATGAACTGCAATCTAGCTCTACCTGACTTAAAAGCAAAAAAGTTAGAGAAGACTAGGAATCCAAGACCATTCAGGGTTTCTCAAAATCACTGGTATTGACAAAAAAAACCCCTTCATTTTATTTGGCATTTCAAACAACAAAGTTTGAGAGCCAACCCCTATGTTTCTTTATTCACCAGTTTTCAAAAGAAAATAACTTTAAACATATTCCCTGTTAAATAGAAGTTAATCCTACACAAAGAAAAAAGACTTGGCTGTGAAAGTGTTTTTTGCCCTGCTTATAAGGCTCCTGGGGGAAAAAAATGTAATATGAATGCATCAGAAACCCGATGCAAGAGTCTAAGTCTGCAAATACCTGCACCTGCACTTATATGAGCAAAGTAAGATCCTGGCCCAACAAAAATCAGTGGGATTTCTGCCCTCAGCTCCAACAAGGTCACTGTTTCTCCCTGTGAACAGTCAGACTAAATGAGAAGGACTGTACCTAATCAGCTACTCTGCAAACTCAACTCTTTGCAAGGGATTGTGCCCGTGTTTTTAATTCTCTCCTAAATTAAAGATTAATTATTTCCAAGTGTCAATTTTATTATCTTGCTAATTTGTCTGCGTATGAATCGCTGTGCCAGCTGGGCACATAATAATATAAGCACCACTCCTTTTAAAAAGGGCTCAACCAAGCAAAATGCTGAACATCTTTTGCAGAGATTAAGTTCTTTGAAAGGAGCGGAGGAGGCTCAGCAGTGGCCAGTGGGCCGGTCAGCATTGAGTCCCCAGCCATTCCCAGCACTGAGCTGCATTAGTAGGGCTGAAAGAGCAATCTCCTGGTGTGAAATTCTGAGCAAGTTTCTGGCTGAAACATTAAGAGTAAAAGGAAGAGGATACCATGAAGGTTTTCCAGTTTACATTGAAAGGGAATAGTTTTTTCTCATTTAATAAGTAGGTAATAAATAGTTTGCTGAGTCAGGAGGGAAAATCACAAGCGGTCTGCTTTCATTGCATGAAGTCCAAGTTACATTTCCCCCCACATCTTTATCATTCACACACTGTGTCAGAAAAAAAGAGTGGTTATTGACTTAAGCACTTGCAGCGTTAAAAGCCAGAACTGGAAACCAGTGCCATCCAGTCGTGCTCTGCTGTTTCCCAGATGGAAACTGGCAGAAACATAATGCTTTCAGCTTCAGGTGAGCTCTGAAATGTGGATCAAAACAGGCTTTGAGGGAACTCTCATCATTCCTGTTTGCGGCAGAAGCACCGAGCAGCCTGGCAAACTGAATCTTAATATAGACGGCTCGAATCCAACCTGGCTTTAAGAAGGAGAAAAACTAGATTCATGACAGTTTATTTATTTTAAGCCATTGCCAGGCCACATCTCAGGATTTCCCTTAAACCTTTCATATCGAATGGCATGTCATGTGCTGCACTTCATGAACAGCTGCAGCTTCCCTGTAAATTTTTTATATGACTTCGATTAAACATCTGTTTTGCTGGCGCGCTGCAGCCCATGCTCGACCTTGACTCCTGTCAGAATAATACACACCTCAGGGCATTCCAGTTTCTGAAACCGCATTTGAATAAATCACTAAGTTCATAAATAGGGACATCTCACCATCAGGTATAAATGTGAAATGGATCTTCTCCAGGAAGAACAGTCTGGTGGAGGAAGACTTCCCCTTACACGTACTCATGTTCAGCTTCAACAAACACGTGCAACACGTACACCGGCAATATGCAGGAACAGAAGGTGTCCATCTTCTTGAAGAAGCAAGGCCTGAATGGGAACTGACTGGTGCAGGTTTCTTGCAAAGAAAATCAAAACAAGCGTCCAGAATGTCAGAGCTTCCGAAATAGCATCTTTCTGCTGCTCGGCAGGGAGTGAAATTATTCACTGCCCCCATGAAAATTACCTTCTAGTCTCACTGTAAGGGTTTTGATATCTTTCTGCCCAGGTGAAGATAAAGTGGATTTTTTTCCCCCTGAGTTTGATTTAATACCAGACAAAATATTTAAAAGTGGCGCACTCATGCTGTGTCTATCAAAATACAGAGAAAGAAGCTACGAGCTCTATTACACAAGGACAAAAGATTACAGGAGAGGAGTTGTGAAAATGAAGAGAAATAAATGGGATGCAGACCCAGTCTGCCATACTGCGCAAATCAAACTGCCGTTCTCTACAGTATTAATCACTCAGCGTTTATCAGACTGATTTTTTCCAAGAATTCAAATTAAGGGTCTGGATTCTTATTTCAGGATTCAACACTTCTACAACTATCTGAAAAACTACTCTATTAGATCAGCAGAGAAGATGGAAACTGTGCATCAAGGGTCAGAGCTGGCCCTGCACGTGTCTCAGAAATGCCCGACAGAGCAGACACATTTAAAGAGATGGTTTCACAGCAGACAAGTTGCAAAGAATTAGGTGTCAAGAACTGAAAATCTGTAAACTTCAGAAGATTATCATGTGCTTAACAGCGATCCTAAACATACTTAAAAATAGATGTTTCTCTGACCTGGAAGCTGCTGAGCCCCACGTCTGTCACTCGGAGCCATCCGAACGCGTTTCCAATTAAAGCTGCTGTTAGCAGCAATGCAAGCACAAGCTCAGGCATTCCATGAAAACGGGCCAAAGACACTGTTTTTCTTATGACAATGCGTGCTTATTAACTCTTGCTGATTGTGATGGAGAGCCAGCAGAAAACTTCACTAAACTTAGGGGGAAAAAAAAAGATAAAGAAAGAAAAAGAGGCGTATTTGATAGTCTCCGATAATGAAACTTGGCAATTCAGCTTTGGTGACTTTAATGGAGGAGGAATGAGTTCTAGCAACTTACATAAAATCTTAACGTGCTGCTAATAAGCAAAGCTAAGTTGAAAAAGATGAAACCGAAAGGTATTTTGCTCCGTGTTTTATCTCTGAATCCTATCACACCTAATGGGTAGAATTAAGCCTGATGCTACCGCATAGCTGGTTTGCTTTAGCCGTGCTCAGCCACCGCGAGCGTTTACTTATCGCACCGCCCTGTATTGCTGTGCCGAGCCCTTCGTGCAAGCCTGGCACCTGCTCAAAACCTGCTTTTGTGTTTGCATGTGGGGTGCATCCAGTAACGGTTGATGGCTGTGGTCTGGGAAAGCAATTACAGCTATTGCGTGACGTCAGCAGTTAAGATTCCTGGTTATTAAAGTCAGATAATAAAGGCCAGGTTGTTCTAGTAGTGGATTTTGCCTAAATTAATACAGACATTATTTGTGACCTTCCCTTCAGCTTCCCTGGAACCTGTGTCACCTATTTAAATCCAATCAACGATGCGATGCCAGGTTGGCAAGGGAGGTCACGAACCTCATGGAGCTCAGCTCTCCCTTCTTTCCCAAAGTTCTCCTGGGGAAATAAACACTGCAAATGCCTATGGGAACAGCAAAGGAATTGCTCGTATGGAAAAGATCCCTCCCCCTGAAGAAAAAATTTGCTTATGCAAAGGGAAATCCTGCCATGGGACTTCCTCTCCAGAATGGGAGGTTGCTAGATGGAGGGCGAACAGTGTGAATTCAGTGAGGCCGGCAGGTGAAAAATTTGGGTCATCCAAGAACAAAGCAGCAGTTTTGGGAAATAAGTCAAGGTCACTCTTTTACTTAGTCGTCAGGCAGCTAAGCTTCGTGATCCTAGTGGACATAACTAGGTCCACACGTGAAACTCATAAAACACCAGGTAAAAGACATTGCAGGCAGGAATCCCTGAGGAGGTGGTGGTGGTGGTGGTGGGGTGGCAGTGGTCTCCAGTTGGTCCTTCACACATGATGGGAAGGTGCTGGTGCTGGTTTTGGGGGCAGAGCTGGGCACCTGGCTGTCCATGGCCGTCCTCATCAGAGTTCACATCTGCCCTGCTTGTGCGTGCAGAAGAAAGATGAGAGCACTGAGTCCTGAGAGCTAAAATGAAAAGGAGGCACCTTCCCTGTGAAAAGCAGCCAGGAGAAACTGAAATTCCTGGTTTCTGCAGTGCTGGAGAGCTCGAGCGGCCTCTCAGTTGTGCACATTCTTCTTCACAGTGTCCGAGCGCCGGAGGCTGGCGGTGCTGGGTGATGTTCCCCTTGATGTGCTCCTCTCCCATGGGTGGCTTCTGGGTCTCTCCCCTGTGCCACACTGTGCTTTGGCCCTATTTCACCAGCCAGGTCACCATTGCCCCAGAAAAGTGCATGGTCGATGAGATGTCCTCTTAGCCCCTTGGAGAAGTGTTAACGGGCTCTCGGAAAGATTTTACCACAGAGCAACACAGGCTAACACACTCAGAGATTTACCCAGGTACATGTTACACTTTACCCCCATGATGCTACCGCTTCCTGCGTTTTTACGCTGCCTCGATGGTGCCTGGTTGCTCAGCCGTCTGCAGACCCTTCGGCTTGTCAACCTCCTCAGCCTGCATTCGGTTTGCAGCAAATCATCAGGTTCGTGACTTCATGAAACGGGTCGCACGCTCCGTCAGCACCTGTGTGGCAGCTCAGAAGTGAGCAAGCCTCGGCAGGGCTCTGCGGGGGAAAATTTTGGGCTGCCTGCCTGCCTCTTCAAGGCCTGGCTTACTCTGCTGGTGGTCTTCATTACCTTCAGAAGCTTGGGAGGAAGCTATCAGTACGTCCTCTCCCACACTGCTCTCATTTTTACTTTTTACTGTTGTTTTTTTTAAAAAAACTCCACTTTTTTTATCACTTTAGTCAGAAATTCCTCCAGGGGCATGTTGGATTTTTTTTTTCCAGAGAGGCACCTTTCATTCTTTTGGGTAAGGAAGAGAGGTTGTGTCTCATTCCTGGTCCGGTAATGGGTACAATCATCCCATTTGGCAAGTCTCCCTACAATCCTTGGGCAATTACAAGACGCATTCTTCAGCTATCAAATAGCAGGTTTGAAACTTTTCAAGTGCTGTCGGTCCTCCTTGCCAGAATTTTGAAAGGTGTAAGGTCCCAAGTAGATGAGCGTTTCCGTACCGAGCCCTCGGCGCTTGCTGCAGCTTCAAATCCCCAGGAGGGCAAAGCCTCGCGCCACAACAGGGGCTTTATGAGCGAAACAGCGATCGGGGTTTCGGGTGGTGAAAGGAGAGATGTGCGTGCTTGCCCCTCATGTTACATGGTTATACACACGCTTGCTAAGAAAGCTAGATCTGTGTTAGACCTGTTAGCAGATTTATGGCTTGCTTTGCAATGCTGTAGGTTATTCGGAGAACAGCACAGTAGCTTCCTGTGCTGTTATTTTAAAGCAGGTTTTCTGTTACCATCGATCACAGAAGCCGTCTGTAAGCTGAGATCTTTCCAAGGCTTAAGTCTCGATGTGAGGGCTCGGAGGGACCCCTACATCCAAGGAAAGATATGTGCTCTGCTCTGGAGGGGAGGGGGGCAAGTAAAAATAAAGTCAACATAAGCTGTTTGTCCTTGAGCAACTTCAACAGTTTCAATTTCCTAGCAATGGGAAACTTTGCCCATAACAGAAATGACAATTGCCTTTCAATTTAGTGAGGAAATGGTTCCTCCATGCTCCAAATAAGATTTGTGTTCCTGTGCCCTATGTTCCTATAGGGTGCAATATACCGCTTTAGGGATGCTCGTGCTGATCAGCATGTAGCTGCAAGTAGAAGTGCTTTCACCTGGTGCCTTGGAAAACATATTTTATAGGTGAAACTTATACTCAGTTTATATCCTAGAAATGCATCTCTGTCTTCAAATATATTTCTTAAAAGAAAAAAAAAAAAAAAGGAAAGAATGAACCTTAGTGTAAAACTTTGTTGAATATTTTCAGGTCCTGGTAAAATCTCTTAGAAACACACAGAAAAATGGCAGTGTGAGAAAGAGCTACAAAGACAGGGTCCGTGTGAATCTGTGTATCTAAGTGTTTGTCCCCATGTTTTTTTTGGTGGCAGAGCCTACATTTCCAAAGTAGGAAATGAAATCTTTCCTCACGGCTGGTTGAGTGTGGGCCTAGATACTTTTAAAAAAATATTTGTAAGTCAGCAAGTCCAAAATCGGTTCCTCTTAATCATCTCCCTCTGTCCTTTGTTTAACACAGGACAAATGGATGTTCCCAGTTCCTACAGATCACATTTTATGAGGGATTATTATGAGAAAAGCTTATTAATCTTGTCAAGTTATTCAGAACAGTGTTTGAAGGATTATTTAACAGCAGGTTCTCTCCTTTTTTTCCCCTCATCCATTTTATGCCTTTTCTGTTTGCTCAGCAGTTTACAACCTTAGTCATGGTACGTTGCATCGCCCATAGAATTGACAGTGCTTTCAGTGACAAGCATCTGACATGCTACATGGAGCAAATATAGGAAAAGGTAGGGCAAACAGGGTACCAGGGCAAAGACAGGGACAGCTTTGCTTTTCTTCACATGCTGGAAAAGCGAACAGGGAATTTTAATTATCTGAAGCATTTGCAGACGAGATTTGGATTAGTTTTGGTGGCAGTTTTTTTAAGGTAAGCTTTTTTTTTTTTTTTTTTTTTTTTCCTTTATAGTCTGTATATGTGTATCTTTCTCCAGGTTTCTGTCCTTTCCCAGCTCTTTGCCTGTCCTATATGTCTTGCGGTCTCCCTTATCAGTAATTCATCTTTCCTCTTTCAAAAACACCCTCCACCTGGGCCTTCTCCCAAACTACTTATAGTCTGTCATGGGTATTGCATCTAATAATTTCTCACCTTTATAATGTGCCAGTTTGGAAGGGTTCATTTCTCATACATGTGATAAAGCTGGTTTCAACAAGAAAAAAAGAGATTGCAGGTTCATAAATACCAAAAGGAGATGACATTAGGTGTGCTAGGACTGAGACATACTAAAAACAACTGGAATCTGTAGCCACACTCAGTTATGGTCTATGAGGATCCTAAATATTTTTTTACCAGAAAGATAACACATGTCCTGTAAATAAACTGCATCAAAGTGAGAATTAGTTGAATATCTGAGTGTAGAGTAGCATTAATTTCACTGCTTTATTAATTAAAGACTAACTGCTGTCACCCTGTGTTCAGGAAGATGCTTTGATCTAACTGTACACCTGAGATATGAAAGTTAAATGATAAATGGCATTTAACACATGATAGGTACATTTTACAGAGAAAAACTGCAAAAGGATTATAGTAATAATTTGTGTTTCCTTTCTGGTGTGTTCTGAAATATCTTTTATTGTGGGAGGTGTACTGTAATGGAGAAGGACTATGTACTGCCGTCAGTTGATCACAGTAACAAGTGTCATTCCTGCCTGTCAATCACAAACCTTTGTCAAGAAACTAGAGAAACAAAACGAGTTGATAACCGTGAAAATAGCAGCTATCATGATGAAATAAAGCTTTAAAATGACAGAGGTATCAGTGGTGAATAATATGATTCTGTGCAAGAACGTGATTTGATCACGCTGTAGAAAATCAGAACATACCCTGATGAGCACGAATGGTTGCCTCTCAGGTCATTTGGCTGGGCAGGTCACATTTTACCCCAAACCAAATTGAATGGCTGGGTTTTTCCATATATATATATATATATATATATATATATATATACACACACATATGCATGCAGTCCTGCCCCAGCGGTTGTCTC
This sequence comes from Haliaeetus leucocephalus, assembly GCF_000737465.1. Taxonomy (NCBI): domain Eukaryota; kingdom Metazoa; phylum Chordata; class Aves; order Accipitriformes; family Accipitridae; genus Haliaeetus; species Haliaeetus leucocephalus. The sequence goes on from NW_010972920.1 coordinate 8,372,630, forward strand.
CCCCCTTCACCTGCGCCCACCCCAGCTCCTCCGCGATCACCCCCCTGCCTCCCAACCAGAACTGCCTGAAGGTCCCCAAAATAGAGAACTGTAGGAAAAAACACACATATCCCAAATTCACAGGAGGCTGTAAGTTACTGATTTGAGAACAGTTTTTCCTATATCTCCTTTGTGGAAGAAAAATAAAAAAGGTTGCAGATTGTTTTGGCCTCAAGAAATAAATCTGACGCTTTATAGATTTTCGTGAGATCTCTCGCTGTTCTCTTTTCGCAAATCACTCTGTGTTTCTGCTTTCTGCTGAGCTATATGTACATTTTTCCCTTAAGATATCCAGCTTTTTCATTAGTGGGACTAAGGGGTCATAACTCTAGCTATGTGGCAAAGAAGCAGACAAATATCTGAAGTCCCCTGATTAATATACATATATCACCGAGTTTCACGCCAGAGTGTTATTCAGAATTACAAGCCTCCAGCTTAAAGAATAGCTAACAGAAATGCTGACAGAAACTAAAGCTGCTCTAATAGCAAGAGAGTGCAAACAACTGAAAATGTGTATGCCCTTGAACTATTAATTATTCTGCCTTGGAAGGATTAAAAAGGACTTCTGACTGACCCAAGTTCTGCTTTGAAAACAGAGAGAGAAATACAGTATTCCCTGAATCCCTGACTAGTTTAAGTACGTATTTGTTAAATTTAAGACCTGCCAAAACCCAGCTATTATTTTCTAGCTGCTTTGTACCCCAGCAGCTTCTTATAAGAAGTGACTTATGGAACATTTCAGGGCTTTTATACCAGCAACAATAACCATCATATAACTTGTGGAATATGACATTAGACTGAAATATCCGCAGCATATGTTCTGACAACATTTTGTATAACAGCAGAAGACCTATGAAGGGTTTTAATACAATTAACAATGCCATTAAAAATCTCTGGAATAGCATTCAATTTGATAGACATTCTGTGAATAAAAATAACGTAAGTTATTGTTAGATTTCCTTATTAAAGTCAAGTATTATTTATAAAACTTGTGTAGACTTTCCCAGTAACACAAGAACTGGGTATAAAGAGTTCAGTGTCAGAGGCGTATTAGACTCCTTTTAATCGTTACAACAAGTGAAATAATTAATTTACTAACTCATTTTGACTATGACATTTCCAGCTATTAATGTCACTCTGGTTTTCATTTGGTTTTGAACAGACATTTAGCAATTTCCACTCTGGAAATAATAGTAATTAAAAAAAAAATTAAAAAAAAATCCTGCCTCGAGGAGGGGGTTTGGTAACAAAGCTCACACCGGCTTAGGGGGCTGTATCTGCAATCTGTAAGGGAAGAAGCTCCGCATTGATGCTGTGCAACCACTACAGCTACTGCCACAGCCCCATATGTAATGACTTTGGAAAGATTTCGGCTGGCTGACTGCTGGCTGCACTTGTGCTCTCTGAATCTCCCACCCACTGTGAATTAAATTACAGTAGGAAGAGCTGGACTTTTTCTTGCCGAAGAAATGCAGAGACCTTCTTTGTAGGCACGATGACAGGGCATTGCCATCAATCATGAATTGGTATTTGTATGGCCCAAAAGGAGTAAGTTAGTGTGCTTCATCAGGACAAAGATGGACAGAAAGGAAGATTTATACAGCTCTTCTTTTATATGTTGAATTAAAACAAAGCAAACAGGCAGAAACTGATTTCCAAGACAGACAAGCGGTCTGGAACACTGTTTAAATAAATCAGCGTGTTATCGATACGAATCGATTCATCAGCACAAGTAAAAATAGGTCCAATCTTCAGACTTTTGCAATTCTTTTTTTTTTGTGTGTGTGTCTTTTTAATCCAGGCATTTTCTGAAAACTAATCTTTGCCCAGAAAACTAGAGATGATATTACTTTTGATACAGGCTACATTTTAATTTCTTTTTTGGTTTTTTTTTTTTTTTTTTTTATGTCTAGCACTTCAGAGGCGGCAGTAAAATGGATAGCGGTGCTCAGGAGCATCTGCCCTATCCTCAGACGTGTCAGCCCTTCCCCAGGACAGGAGCAAGGTGTGCGGGTGAGTGCCTGCCCGCCGCCAGGCAGTGCAGACCCTCTGGCCACCCCTCAGCCCGGCCCCTGCTCCCCACCTGCGGAAATTAAGGCAAGCGGTCCCCGCGACCCAAACGGGGAGAGGGCTGGAGGCAGAAGCTGTCACGGGGGCAAATGCACCAAGGCTTTGTGAAGCCCAGCCTGGAAACAAGCTTTCTCTTAACCCGTAGAGAATTCAAAAGAGAGCTAGTCTGTTAGCAGAGGGAAAAACTCTGAAATTATTCACAATCTAGTACGAGCTTTTGGTGTGTAAATGGGAGCCAGCTAGAGGGACAGACAGCTTGAATTCGGTGTGGCATGGCATGAAATTGAGTTTCAGCGGTGGGTGGATGGCAGGAGAAGGAAGCCTGACTTCACGAAGGTAGTCCAGAGCCTAACCGCGACGGTGGTTACTGAACAACCTTGGAAAAAAGATGCTTTCCGCTGGACGTCTGTCCCCATCACAGCAGCTACCAGGGCTGGTGCTGGAAGCCTTACCACCACCAACAGTAATACCCAGCCATGAACCAAAGATGTTTCCTTTTGGCAAACGTTCTCTGCAGTCCAGCTTTGAGGCCCATGAATAACAAAATTAGGACAAAACAGCAAAACCCTCCAAGTCCTCTATTCACCAGCAACAGCACAGCTGCTCAAGCTGTAACAGCCGTGCAGGCAGCACTGTTGATAGGGGTCCGACATTTTGCCAAACCATTGTAAAAAACAGATGAGTCGTATACTGCTGCACTAAGACTGACACCACCTTGGCATCAGCACAGTTGGAGAAGGAAGGCAACGTTACTGCCTGCCATATTGCACCTCTGAGGTGCGAGAACACTTCAATTTTCAGAAAAGTAAGGCATGCATCCTTCCAAGGAAGTAATTTTTTAATGGTGCGGTCCTCTCGAACCTTATTTTTCTCAAGTGCTTCTACGTGCACCCTCTTTCTGTTGTGCTCTTCCCCAGCAATGTGAAGCTGTTCTGAAAGAAAATGGCATGTTTTTTCCCACTGTTCTGAAATTCTGGGAAGTGTTTTCTGTTTCAAAAATTGCTTGTTGGGATTGTAAATTCAAATTACTGCCATACATTATGGCTTTCTTTGGCAGCAGAGCAGAACCACAGAGCCCAGTAACATATTTCATCCCGGGGAACATATCAAACATATGTACAGTAAGCTAGCTGTGAGAAAAATTGAGCCCCTTTGTGTGTCACTAGTCACAATGAGCATTGATGTGCAAAAAGAAAACATTTTCAGAGGCTGAGCCGAATGAAGAAGAGCGATGGTAGAATGGTTTTGCGGAAAAGAGAGAAGTTTACTTTCCATAGGTGCTAGAAGTAACCTTAACTGGCAAGGTGAAGCATGCTATATCACATACCGTGACTGAGACAAATCGATGGTAAAAGCCCTGGTCAGCATAAGCTGCTTGGGAAAGAATTTAAAGCAAACACCAAGGAAAGGCTCCAGCTGCAAGGAGGTTTGCTCTGTGGGAGGTACCATATTTCAACAAATGGTTAGGGTCCCGAATATTGAGGAATAAGGCACTGTACAGAAGCTGTGTCTGGAGGCTTTTGGATGGGACATGCAGGGAGCTCATCAGCCCTCGGCTGTGCCAAGGGTAAGTATGGACCGAGAGCCTTGGGGATACCTTTGAGGAAAGAATGGTCCAAATAACATGAAGGGCAAGAGGAGAGACCAATAATTTATAAGCCACTAGCACTAATAAAACCTGAAAGAATTCCAATGGAAAAGGAGCCTCTGGGCTGAGTCCACGGATCTCATGTCTTTATTTATGAGAGGTAATTTCTAACTGAAACTCGCCATAAAACACCTCGTGCCATGGCCAAAAAGGGTCTAGCAAACCTCATTCCCTCCTCACAGCCTGCAGCACAGAGATAATCTCCCTACAGACACACTGGAGACCATTTACCCTGATCGCACTCCCCACATTTTTATCCCTTTCCTTCAGGTTTTGTCTGTGGCTTTGTCTCTGGGGGTCTAAGCCTTTCTGGGTAGATGTCCTGCATGCCTTTCTCTCATGTAGATATGCTACCAGCAATTATTTGGATGCAATGGCAGGTTCTTTTTCTGTTCTAGATGCTCAGAAGGCCAGTCCTGCAAATCCCTTGCATGCATGTTACTTGCATGATTTGTCCCTATCAGAGTCAGATAAGAGAGTTTTCATACAACCACTGGACAAAATCATGGGTCACCTAGCTTTAGCTAAGGGAACCTAGATTGCAGGAGAAAAAACACAGAGCTGCCTATGATTACAGTGCTTTGTCCTCTGCTTGTGGGTTTTTTTTGAATAGTGAAACCAGCTTTATAGGAAACAGTTCAATACTCCTTATCAACAGCAAGAATTCAAAGGGAAATCGAAGGGTGGAAAGGGGCCAGCAGGTTTATCTAGGTTTATCCTCTTTTTTTGAGCAAAACAGCCCTTTTGCAGCCTCAGCTTCCCAGGCTCCCTCTCCCCACAAGACGCAGGGCTGATGAACGCGTGCTGCAGGCTCCAGTGCCAGGTAGCACACATAGAGAGGTGGGGAGGAACCCAAGGAGATGCCCCCACCTCCCCAGCTGGGGAGTCACCATCTCTGGCTGTTCTCCACCACCAGTCAGGAGTCAGGAAGATGAAATTAAGCTGTTTCATGGCTACAGTTTAGGTGATACCCTTAGTCAGCAGGTGAGGACTCTTAGTACACAAGAGTCGTGCCCATCCTAATCCGTGTATCTGCTTCTTGTCACCTGCCCTGGGCATGGCTAAGGGGCAATTCCCACACTCTGGCAAACAGAGAAACACTAAGTGTCTCCAGGCGTTATTCAGGTCACAGAAAGGTTTTTAAATTAGCAGGACAGGAAATTGGATGGGGAGGGGAAAAGGTACTCTGACTCTTCCCTTCACCATCAAGACCAGGCAGAATTAAGCTGCCTATTTTTTTCAAGGAGGATGCAGTCATTGGTCTCATGTGATTTATCCCACATAGGATGAGAGAATGGATCATACGAGGAACGGCTTCAAGTCAGGATCTCAGTGGAATTGGTTTTCTAACTCAGTTATCAAAGCATTTTAGTCCTCTGGTCTTTCAAGCCTACCATAGCTAGGATTCCCAAACAGCACTTGTGGTAAGTGCTTTTTTTGCATCTTTGTAGGTGAAACACTGGACTACCTTTGAGCTCTCACCCTGATTTTTTTAATCCCGGAATCAGCAGAGTGATGGGACACAAGCATGGAGGCTGGGGCTGTCCCATACACAGTTTCATTGGCTCCAGGAATTTGAAACGTTCAGAACAAAATGGAAGTCGTTATTTCTACAGCATTTTGCTATTCAGACCTCATATGGCTCAAACATTTTAGGGCAAGAAATAGCCAGAAAGCAGCACGGACATTTCACAAAAGCCTTGCCTATGGACTGCTGCCCATCAATCCTCCGTGTCTGGAGAAGACCTGGCCAACAGTGGTGCCGCCTGTGCAGCGCTCAGAAATTGGATACCCCACCAGCTGACTCGCTGAATTTATCGCTACCCATCCTTCTTCCCAGGATCATCATTCAAATCTTTCCTGTCCTGTCCTAAAATGTCATTACGATTAGACAGATGAAGGGAATGAAAGTAGAAGTAGAGCCATAAAATGGCATAGTATAGTCAGAAAGTAAGTTTAAAAGTCATGGGTCTCCTTCAGATTTCTGAGAACATAAGTGATATTCTCTCTTTTGGCCTCGTTCTGTTTGTAAAGTTAAATGACAGGAATATAATCTCCAGTAGTATCTACTCTTATTTTGAATATATTTCATTAATCCTCTATTAATGCTTTACAGCTTGATTATTAATAAGAAACCTTAATTCTGGTGTGGGAAGGAAATACTAGTGGAGTGAGATGTACGTGACTGTACAGCTCCAGCAAGTTAGACAACATACTGTCCCATACTGAAGAAACTCGCTGCTGAAATAAAACTAAATATTTATACTTGCAAGGTAAAAACAACCAACTCTTTTTAAATGGCCCACACCTAAATATGGAAGTGTTTATTTCATGATATTTTGAGGCTCATGAAAGCAAGTTAGTATCAAATGAATTGGCTTGATATTAATGAAGGAAAACAGAAAAATGAGATCTACAGTAACATATCTATTTAAAATCGGTATACCTATTATATATGCTGCTATATGTGTATGTGCCTCTTTCAAGAAGCAGGCACAGATTGACTGAACTGGCACAAAGAGAAGCACTGTCACCTCCATTTTATACAGAGAGAGAGAAACTGAGGCACAAGGAAGGCGACATCTTCAGTGTCGCTCTGCAGCTCAGCTGGTAATAAGAAGAGGTGTTGCTAAGCCTCCTCTCAGACTTCCCGCTCTCACAAGTGGAGTGCTTTCTCTTGCCTTTTCCTCAAATATTTGATTAATTAAGTTGCGCTGCAGCCCTGGCTTTATTAGCCTATACGGAGCATCTTTATAGGTACACGTTATGGAGTACCGTCGTGCCTCTTCGGTCACGAAGGATTATTCATTCTTACGGCAAGGGAACAGACTAAAAGATTTTTAATCCTGCCGTGGATTCAACCGTGATAACTTCAAGTTATATATTTAAATAGAAAAATTTTGTATATTTAATAGATAAATTTGCTTTCCACTGAGGGGGGGCAGGACTTCATCCCACTTTATGGTCCCCAGGGAGGAACTAAGTTAACTTCCACTAGAGGTAGATCTGGCCCTGCACGGCTATCTGCACAGTCCATCTAGTTACACAAGAGGACCCAAATGGCACAGTTGTGTCTAGATCCTGTAAAACTGTCAGAATAACCAGCAAAGTACAATTATTTATGATTCACAGTTCATTTATTTACAATAATGTTTTGCATAACAAATAAATGAGATTTCGAAATCTGCTTGTGGACAAGTTCATGGTTATTAAAAGTGGGGAGATTCATCCAATAAATAATTTACTGTGAATTAAACATTCATCACCAGTACTAGAAAAGCAATAAAAGTCTTTGTTTGCAATCCTTTTTTTCTTTTTAATTGGTTTTTAATGACGGATTTAAGCCATAAGTGTACATGTAGACTCTGAACATGTGCAAGGGATTGTTTTCACCCCTTGAATTTTACTTCAAACTATTATAAAAATAGGAAATACTTTGCAAAGTATGTATCTAAATACACAGGCTGGGGAGACTCAACATTTCAGTGACTTGGATCTTGGACTTTGATCAAATAAATCAAATCAGGGAAACATTTACAGGGAACAGGTATTGAATCTGTGTGAATTGTGTCCAAAATGTAAACCAATCTATCTTTTTTATCATTATTATTCTTTTCTCTTTTGGATAATGGACAAAAAAATGTATGCTCAGAGTCACCAGTTTATTGCTACAGATTGTTAAAAGCCCAGCGTGTTTGCAGGCTACTGCTGCATTTCACTTGCTTTATCTTATAGATAGAAGGCGGAGATCCTGAGCGCACTGCTCCCAAGGAATAATGGCTCATTTGCCAGAGGAACAAAGGTCAGAAGAAAAAGCTGTTCGGTGAAACCCTGTGGGACACTACCACCAAAAGAAAGGACCATCCCAAGCTTCACCTCCAGCAAGTGAAGTGATGCATTTTTGATTTGCCTTCTTGTACCAACAAATAACAGCACGTGCAGAACTTAGTTCTGCCAAAGCAAAGTACTGTCCTGTATGCACCGTTCTTGCCTCGGAAGCCAAAAAAACCCCTCATCCGATCGTTGCTAATGAAGTCATTGGAAAATGTGAGCTTACTCCATCCGAGGGCCAGGTAAGACCCTGGGTAGCCAGGAAAGCCCAGAAATTCAGGATGAAGACTTCATGAACACCTCCCAGCTTGAACACAAACAAGCCAGACACAGGGTTCTGCTGAAGGGGAGCAGAGCCAGGGTTAGCTGTGCTTTCCAGCTGCTCAGACACGGATGCTATTTTCAAGAGCCATGTATTTTGTGCTCTCAGTAGGAATCACCCCCATTTTTCCAAGACGGAAAAATGCACAAAAAAAGAAGAGCTCTTGGCAGAGTTATCCAAAGCCTGAAATCTTAATTTTGCAATTTGCGGCAAGATTTCTGAGATTTCAAAGGAGCCAATAGTTTAATCCAGGTCAAGTGACTTTGTTTTTATTTACTGTTACACAGGAGCTTCTTTTTGGAGAGGAATACAGATTTTTACAAATATTCAGTTCAGGCAAACATTTGATGACAATTACTAAGAAAAAAAATATTTTCTCAGAAATAATTTTCCCTCTCCAGGGGAGTTAAAAAAAAGGAGGCTTTTTTTGTGGGAAATAGTTGAAATATGAGACAAAAGTATGAAGTGTTTTGTTTTGTACAGCTATCAGAAATCTGGTGTTTTATTGCTTTTGGCGCTAGCATACATCTTTTTCCAGCTCCACCGCTCATGTTGCAGCACATACAACCTTACACAACATAATATGCATGTCACTTCGGTACCTTATGTAATAGGAAATTCCCAAGAAAGAGGATGGGATGACTCAGATAGATGAAGCGCAGCCACACATTGGCCGGGAGAAGATAATCTCTTCTACTTCTAAAGTATGGTGCGCTTTAACCCTCCTCGTGACTACCGAGGCATGAAGCCCATGAGATGTGTGGTGGCTTCTGTTTCCCACGAACCTCCTGCAGGACTGCAGAGAGGAGTTAAAACTTTCCTTGTTTTGCAGTAGTTGCTATCTGCAGCATCCTAAAAGCGGAATTTCTGAGGAGGACCGCACAAGTCTTGCAGCTTTCAATGTAAACAGCAGAGATCAGCTGTCAGCCCTGACTACTCTCCTCTGCAGTAGCCAAGACTCAAACAAGAATTCATATGTTCCATAGGCAACAGCTTGCTTCTGGGTCAGCCGTAACCTTTTCCTACTTGTAATGATGTCAGCTGCTCTGAGGTTATCTCCAGCCGAAGAGGGCTTTTGCATATTTTGCTTCAATGTGTCACTGTCGGAATAGAAAATGCAGTCTGCAAGCACAGAGCGAAAACGTATGCGTTCGTCGATCTGGTGGAAATAGGGCCAGCTTTATTATTGGCTCTGCTATTGGCGTTCTAGTTCAAGAACAGAATCTGACTTGTTGAGACTGATTTTCATAAAACTTTTTTTAATGATTTATGTTCTTTCTGCAGGTATTAATTTAAAGGACTGAGAGAGGTTTGGGCCATTGCATTAAATATATTAACATGTAGTTTTGAGAGTATTTCTGGGCATGTATACTAAATTTGAAAAGTCAATGTACTTGCAAAATTAGAAGTATAAATCAAATAACAACTAAAGCATTTCCACAGACCAATGGTTTTAAGTGCTCTCAACAGCTGGAAAAAGTGCAGACTCTTTGCTATGCAAAATTGGCGTGTATAGGTTTGGAGCATAGACAGACCTTTGCTAAACTACAGCAATCCGTCATGTTTAAATGTGTTTGTTGTTAGCAGGGCACAAGCATGATTTGATTACCGTGGTGTTCTGAAAAAAAAGAAAACTATGCTCGTATTGGGAAAGGCAAGAGAAAAAGCTTTTGGGAACCAGCTTAAGCTAGAAGGGGGAGTTGTGGTTGTCATCTCCATCTGTTTTGGCTTTTTAGAGCTTTTTGGGGAGAGAAATGGACAAGAAATTAGCAAAATACTTAAGAATTCACAAAAGCACATGACCTTCAAGGTGAAATTTAGGACTGCAGCACATGAAGTCTCATATTTTTTAAATTATTTATATAGTTCATTATCAATCTTAGCAGTTAAAAATAGCCCCTTAACTTTTTCAGCCTAAATCCTGCACCCAGCCGGGGAGCGGGGTGGAGGGGCAGCTGGGCTGAGGGGGGTTATAAAGCTCCCTGAAGGGGGAAGATGTAGAACAAAACAGAAAGAGCTGTGAACTACTTGGTGATTACTGATCCTACTTCAAGTCTCTGTGGTATCTGCTGTGACTGGCTAGATGAGAAATCCAGCCAGCTTGCAGATTTAATTAGACTAAGGCTCGCTAATTTTATGGTGAAAAACGTACTCTGAGGTTCACTCTCCAGAACGTCCAACTCCTTCGGTTTTACTTTTATAATTCACCTTCTGTGGAGGAACAAGTTTGTGCTGCTTCCACCAGAAGAGTTCATTAAGACGTGCCACTCCAAAAAAAACGTTTGAGTTTGAATGAATGACCACCGTTTGGCAAGTGCCTCCTCGGTTATCGGCGTGCGAGGAGAGGACCTGGGCACCACGCGGACCCCCCCTTCACCGACAACCTGCAACACCCAAGCAGAGGAAGGCA